>NC_090650.1:82404321-82736821 GCF_040937935.1 Hyperolius riggenbachi
ATATTGGCGGGAAAATCGGTAAGTGTATGGGCCCCTTTAGTTTAGTTCCTGCTTAGACAAACTGCTATGTGATCTCCTGTGTTGGCTTAGTAGGTGCTTTCTTTATTTCTGAACTCTACCTCTGGTTTGGCGGCATTGCGACGAACGACTCTGGGGGGACACGCATGTCCCCTCCCCAGGGCTCTATACGAGAGAGGGCAAGGGGGGGGGGGAGGAGAGCGAGACACGAAGCAAGCCGGCGGCTTGATCTGTTACATTGCCGCCGGCTTATTGTTACGTGAAGTAATTACGATTGGAATTAACATCAACAGCGCCACCTGCCGGATGCGCCCGGCTAACGGATAAGTACCAAAAATTGTAAAGACCCATACCCAATACACATTTTTTTATGGCAATTTTCACAACAACCATCAATTTTTTTTTTTGCGACGAGCATTTCCGCCGGCTTGAGATGTGGGTACAGATTACATTTGGTGATGTGCGGTGATAGCGAGTAGCGACCACAACGGATTGGATATTTAAGATGCCCTACGACTCTCACATAAAAGTACCATGACTGTTGGGGGGGGGGGGCGTATTTTTTGACACTCGCCCTGGGTGAAATTTATCCTAGAAACTGCACTGGGTTTATACTTACTATTCTGATTGCAGGTGTCCATTCCTCTACTGTCCTAAGGGGGCAAGGCTTCCTCCAGGCTGGTCTTACACCTGTCAGACGAGCACTCCTTAGTGTACAGGAGGCTGGGGTGACCTCTCCCCTGTGCAGGGGGGCGGGGTTTCCTCTGGAGATGATATGGGGCTTCCTCCAGGACAGGTACACTTCCATCTTCCAGGCACTGCTCCTAAATCAGCTTCCAGGGGCTACAGATGGCCTTTCCTGCATGTGGATGGCAGGGCACACATTGCCAGCCACCCTATCATCCATGTCCCATGTGGGGGCGGGGCTTCCGCGATTGGGGGCGGGGCTTATGGCGGCCAGGAAACCTCTCCTAAGTGTCCCAGATCGGGACAGCTACTTGTTGTCCTGATGGACTGCGACCCCCAGCAGAGCCTCGACCCCGAGCAGAGCCTCAGCCCTCAGCTGCCTGTCAGTTCCTTCTCCTCCCCAGTCCCCACCACGCTCAGCCAGGAACACATCAGCAGCAAGCAGACTGCTTCAGTGCCCTGATGGCTGCTGCAATGCCGCTGCAGGAAGTCAGTGTCACCACGTGGTGATTACTTGTTGCTGGCAGCCATGGCAACAGGAAGCCCAGGAGGAGTCAGTGGAGACAGAGAGGTGATCGCAGCGCTGCTTCTCCTCTTCAACTAGCGTCACCCTCTCTCTGTCAGTCCTGTCCTTCTGCCTGCGCCCCCTTCTCCTCAGTGCTGCACTGCGCCCCGTGCTGTGGCACTGTCCGCACGCCTGTAGAAACGGGCCTGGCCTGCCTACCACTTGTGAGGTGCAAAACATTTCTTTATCATGATACAATCAAGACAAGACACAGAACATTTATGTTGCGCTTTTCTCCTGGCAGACTCAAAGCGCCAGAGCTGCAGCCACTAGGGCGCGCTCTATAGGCAGTAGCAGTGTTAGGGAGTCTTGCCCAAGGTCTCCTACTGAACCAATGCAGGCTTACTAAACAGGAAGAGCTGAGATCCTAATTACACAGGAAAAGCTGTATTAGGCCTCTTGCCCACTGCAAGTGATTCCGATTCAGATTCCGCTTTTTAATCAGTTTTTACATCCGATTCCGATTCCGATTTGCTGTGTGCAGGTAGCAAACTGCAAATCGGAATTGGAATCGGATGTAAAAACTGATTAAAAAGCGGAATCGGAATCGGAATCACTTGCAGTGTGCAAGAGGCCTTAAAGGGGAACTGCAAATATTAGAGAATGATGCAATGTCATAAAAAAACACTATATAACTGAAAATAAAAATATTAGAATATTTTCTTTGCTACTAAAATTCTAGTAAGTATCTACCACACAACCAATTCATTATATCATAATTTTTTTTTTTCGCTTCAGTGTCTCTTTAAAGGGGAACTGAAGAGAGAGGTATATGGAGGCTGCCATGTTTATTTCCTTTTAAGCAATACCAGTTGCCTGGCAGTCCTGCTGATCCTCTGCCTCTAATACTATTAGCCATAGCCCCTGAACAAGCATGCAGCAGATCAGGTGTTTCAGACTTTAAAGTCAGATCTGACAAGACTAGCTGCATGCTTGTTTCTGGTGTTATTCAGAATCTGATACTACTGCAGAGAAATAGACCAGCAGGGCTACCAGGCAACTGGTATTGATTAAAAGGAAATAAATATGGCAGCCTCCGTATACCTCTTACTTCAGTTCCCCTTTAATTACAAACAATAAATAAGACACAAAAATTCAAGAAAAAAATGGACATAGTTCACTTTTTCCAAATCCAGGGTCGGTGCTGCTATTAAGGCAAATGGGGCAATTGCCCCAGTCCCCAGAGCACCTGACCGCTGCCAGCCCCCCCCCCCCCCTATACCGCTGAAACTTGCAGGTGGTCTGTCTGTTTTGGTTGGGATTGTGTAATGATCGCTGCTGCAGCAGCTATTGCTGGAAGTAGTGCTGCAGCTCAAGCAGTTCTGATGTCTTTCCATGCAAGCTGCATAGGTTTGTCTGTCTTTCCCTGCTGTCAGCTTGTGACTGATTATCATTCACCTGTGTGGGAATCTGCATGTCTGCTCCCATTGGATGACCTCAGTATAAAGATCTGCTTCCTGCAGGGTTTCCTTGGGTTTTCATAGCTTCAGCTTAAGCCAGTCTTGCTGTCGCTTTAGCCCCCGATCGTGGTTCTTGTTATAAAGATACTTTGCTGGTCTTTGCATCATATATTGGTTCATTGCCAATATATATGCATACCAGCACGTTTATTATTTTCCTTGTATTTGTGTTACGTTGATATATCAGTGTTGCTGATATATACGTACACGAACTGTTTATTTCCTGTGTTCAGTTAGTCAGTTTTCCAGCACGTTTTGGTAGTTTGCGCGTACCGTGAACACCCGTGCTGAGCTAGTTATCCTGTTCCTGGTCCTGTTTGTGGATTGCGTTCATCTCTGCGAAGAGATAACGAATCCTTCTGAATCCTGTTCTGTTCCTGTTTGTGGATTGCGTTCATCTCTGCGAAGAGATAACGAATCCTTCTGAATCCTGTTCTGTTACTGTTTGTGGATTGCGTTCATCTCTGCGAAGAGATAGCGAATCCTTCTGAGTCCTGTTCCCTGTATTACTCCAGTCCTAGTCAGCGTTCCTGCTTATGTCATATATCGGTTCATTGCCGATATATACATATGTTAGTCAGAAGTTACAAATAGTTTCATTGATAGCTGTAATTGTAATACGCTAGGAAAACATACTTATTGTATATTTATCTGTGTTACGTTCATCTATCTTAATCCTGCTATTTTCTGACTGTCCTGTCCTGTCTTTGTGAGGCACGCCATCGCCGCAGCGCATTGGCTGCCTCATTCCAGTCTGTCTGGTTTTGGACGCTTGCTGTCGCTAAGTAGCCGCTAGCTAGCAAGCGTTCATTCTGTCTACCTGTCCTGATCTCCTCAGTTCTGGTTTATGCGCTCAGCGCTACTTTGCGCTGAGACGTTATAACGAAAGCATTGTTTGTGGCTGTCAGATCTGCACCGGCTCTGTGCGCCACAATCTCCTATTGGAGTCAGTCCTCCCCTCCACTATACTAGGGATAGCCTGTTTCCTGGTGCTAGTGTGTGTACCTCCTCCACGCCAGCTCATGCGTTGCATGCTGACTGTGGAGAATACACCACCAAGCCTTACATTATGAAAACCCCATTACCAATCCCCATTGTGGGGGGGATTCCCAGAAAGTATGACACTGTTAATTATGGTTCCTGTTCCTTTAAGAAATTTGAAGAACTTAGCTCTGAAACAGAAAATGAGTTTTTCTCTGAATGTGCCAGGTTCCTGGCCAATCCTGATCTCCAAGCGACTCCTGTTTCAACCTGGGCACTCCAACTAAGTTATATTTTGTTTAAAGGGGAATTATTCCAGTGGGCATTTGATGTTCTCAATCATTCCGATTTGAAAGATAGACCGCTGGAATTTCTAGCGTTTGTGATCCATAACTGGTTGCGCATAGATCCATTGCCTTTTCCTCTTAATGAACTCCTGGCAGCAGGCCAATCAGCTGCTCCTTCAATTGCTTGCAAGAATGAGCAGCAAGCAGAAAGTGTTACTGATAATTTTCCTGCAGCTTTGAATAAATCACCAAAAACCGCAAGGTCAAAGGCAAAACGCAAACGTTCTAAGAAACGTGTCCAATCTGCAGAATCGTTATCCTTAGCGACTGAGACCTATAATGAGATTCTGCCATTAACAGATAATGAAATGCAATTGTCTTTCAGGGGAGTTAAATGGACTTATGAAACTACTAATGAACTTTCCTCCCTGGCTAGGGAAAATAAAGATTTTTGTTTAAAAGAATTATCTGAGTATGATTATGAGGAGATATTACAGAGTATTGAACAAATCAACTTATTTGTGATCCAAGGGAAGTTTGCATACACTACAGTTCAACACTTGCTACAGGTATTGGAGATTCTTAAGAATAAGGAATCTGCCAATCACCTGCTAATTAACCCTATACATGTGCCTGCCACAATCATATCTGCAGACTGTGATCAGCCTAAATGTTTTGCCGTTAAGTATGCATGGGATCCTCCATTCGAGAGGGGAGAGATGGAAGCCCTGGTCTGTGAATGGAAGAATGATTCAAGTTCATTTTGTCAATTTTACAGTGCAAAAAGTGAAATGGTATTGAACGCATGCATTAAGTCAGCCTATAACCTAATAGAGGCTGGTGTGTGTAGGTATGACTGTGTGGCTCCTTTGATTGATGTGTGGGAACTGATTTTGGATGATTTTTATGTGACTCCGAATTCGCAAATTTGGCGTTCTGACCCGCCTGCTTCAGCAACTTTGGCTGATTCAGCAGGTGATTCGGAGCTCTTTTTGTGTGAAATTGAAGTTCCTGCAATTCCACCCTGTACCATGGATAACTCAGTGTTACTTACCAGTAAAACAGAAGCCACTGATACATTCTTAACCTTGCCCTGCGCAAATTTCTCAGCAGAGAATCCAGAGGTCCTGCTGACTTCCGAGTCCAGCCTAGCCAGTACTCATGACTCTTTGTTTAGTGAAACAGACACCAGAAAAATCTTGCCTGTCTCTGCAAACACTTCTGCAGAAATTACCTGTGTTAATAAAGTTCAACTCCTGTCTGATACAGCAGATGCGCAAACATTGTGTCTTGATCTTCGTGTTTCTACACCTCGCTCTAGTTTCGTGAATAGCTCAGAGCATCTGCTATGTGAACCTGAAATCGCAGAATTATTACCTTGTTCAGAAAATTTTCCAATAAATTTGCCCTGTACCATGAATTGTGCAGTAGATCTCTCCAATGAAACTCAGGTCACAGAATCATTATGCTGTCCAGCAGGTGCTTCCATGGTTTTGCCCTGCAATATGGACTGTTCAGTGATCCTGTCCAGTGAAGCTGTGGTCGCAGAGTCTTATGCTTCACCCAGTACTTTGGATACTTTAAACCCTCTAGCAGAGGAGGCTGAAGCACTGCTTACCTCAGTTGGTGTTGCAGTAATATTCACTTGTCTAGCAGCTGTTTTGGAATTACAGTCTGCTCTAATAAAACTTGATGAATTTCTGCCCAGCAAAGCAGAAGCCATTGAAATATTGTCCTCGTCAGCAAGTGTGTCAGATACCTTGCCCTGTACACAGTCTGATTTAACCAATGTTGAGTCCCTCTCCAGTGTTGTAACAGCCGAGGAACTCCAGCCCTGTCCTCTGAATGTTTCAGAAGTCTTGCCCTGTAACATGGATAATTCTGATTCTCTGGTCAAAATAATAGAAATCTCAGAATTTCAGTCCGGTCTGATGTGTGTTCCTGAAACCCAGCCCTGTATCCTGAAAGATTCTGGTTCTCTGGCCGCTGTGGCAGAGGTTCCAGAGTCCCCTTCCTGTCCAGGGAATTCCTCAGTTTTGCCTAGTCCAGCGGGGGCTGCTGCAATACTGACTTGTTCTGCAGCGCCTCATGAGCTCCAATCCAGTGTATTAAATGAGTCTCTGTCCAGTCCAGAGGTAGTTGTGGAGTCCCTATCTGGTTCAGTGCATACATCAGAAGATTTGTCCTGTTTTGTTGGTGCCCCTGAATCTGATTTGTTTCTGACTTTGCTGGAATCAGCGACATCTAAGTCTGATCCAGCATTCTCGTGTAAAAGTCCAGTGGTTGCGAAGTTTAGTCATGATGATTTTTTTTTGGCCAGTCCTGGTTTTGGTCCTGTCTTGGCTGACCCTGAGGCTCACAGTTCCTTGACATGCCCAGAGGTTTCTCTTGTGCCAGTGTGCCCAGATGTTCTTTGTGTGCCAGAATGCCCAAGTGTGTTTAAGGTGTTAGCGTGCTCTGATGCTTCCTTAGTGGGAACATGTTCTGATGTTGCCAGTCTGCTTGCATGCCCAGAGATGGTTCTGGTCCCTGAAAGCCCTGATATTGATGTTTGTCCTTGTGGCCCTGACTCGGGAATTGCCCTAGGTTCCATAGGGGTTCTTGATAGTTCTCCATGTGAGCCTAAGGGGCATTCTGACCTATGGGGATCTCTTTGGAGCTTCAAGGTGTTCTGGGAGGTCTCTGAGAAAACTTGTCCTGGTGCCTTGGACTGGTTCAACAGTGGGTTTTGTCTTGGTAAAGACAGTACCGGTGGGCATTGCAAAGGCTTTGGCGTTTCTGAACTGTTCCTGGAAGGCGGTGGGTATCGCTCAGGGAGTTTCGGAGGGCTTTCTTCTGGATATCATGGTTCTGATGGGTGTCACACTGGGGCTTGTAGTACTGATGGGCATGGTTCTGTAGGTTCTGGTTCTGATGGGTCCAGTCTTGTGGGGACTGATTCTGGAATTCGGTCTTGCCGGGCTGTCCCGGTCATCATGAATTATCAGTCAGACTGTTTTGTTGGAAATGTCAGTTTTGAAAAGCGTCTGGAATCCACTTTTAAAGGCGGGGGTACTGTAATGATCGCTGCTGCAGCAGCTATTGCTGGAAGTAGTGCTGCAGCTCAAGCAGTTCTGATGTCTTTCCATGCAAGCTGCATAGGTTTGTCTGTCTTTCCCTGCTGTCAGCTTGTGACTGATTATCATTCACCTGTGTGGGAATCTGCATGTCTGCTCCCATTGGATGACCTCAGTATAAAGATCTGCTTCCTGCAGGGTTTCCTTGGGTTTTCATAGCTTCAGCTTAAGCCAGTCTTGCTGTCGCTTTAGCCCCCGATCGTGTTTCTTGTTATAAAGATACTTTGCTGGTCTTTGCATCATATATTGGTTCATTGCCAATATATATGCATACCAGCACGTTTATTATTTTCCTTGTATTTGTGTTACGTTGATATATCAGTGTTGCTGATATATACGTACACGAACTGTTTATTTCCTGTGTTCAGTTAGTCAGTTTTCCAGCACGTTTTGGTAGTTTGCGCGTACCGTGAACACCCGTGCTGAGCTAGTTATCCTGTTCCTGGTCCTGTTTGTGGATTGCGTTCATCTCTGCGAAGAGATAACGAATCCTTCTGAATCCTGTTCTGTTACTGTTTGTGGATTGCGTTCATCTCTGCGAAGAGATAGCGAATCCTTCTGAGTCCTGTTCCCTGTATTACTCCAGTCCTAGTCAGCGTTCCTGCTTATGTCATATATCGGTTCATTGCCGATATATACATATGTTAGTCAGAAGTTACAAATAGTTTCATTGATAGCTGTAATTGTAATACGCTAGGAAAACATACTTATTGTATATTTATCTGTGTTACGTTCATCTATCTTAATCCTGCTATTTTCTGACTGTCCTGTCCTGTCTTTGTGAGGCACGCCATCGCCGCAGCGCATTGGCTGCCTCATTCCAGTCTGTCTGGTTTTGGACGCTTGCTGTCGCTAAGTAGCTGCTAGCTAGCAAGCGTTCATTCTGTCTACCTGTCCTGATCTCCTCAGTTCTGGTTTATGCGCTCAGCGCTACTTTGCGCTGAGACGTTATAACGAAAGCATTGTTTGTGGCTGTCACATCTGCACCGGCTCTGTGCGCCACAATCTCCTATTGGAGTCAGTCCTCCCCTCCACTATACTAGGGATAGCCTGTTTCCTGGTGCTAGTGTGTGTACCTCCTCCACGCCAGCTCATGCGTTGCATGCTGACTGTGGAGAATACACCACCAAGCCTTACAGATTGACTACGGTTTCATATGATTTTTGTCATTATATGTTACGTACATAAACTAAATTAATATTTGTAATTTATTAAAGACCTGTATCTTTTATCTTATTAAAATCCAATGATGTCTAATTTACTTGTCTTATACATCAGGCTTCCAAACCCCGGGGCCTTATGCTGCTGTGCACATAAAATAAGGAGCTGCAGGTTGCGCACATCTGCTGTGTACATTTTTTCTTAAACTAAGACATATGTTTTACCATCCTAATACTTGTCTTGTTCATTGCAACTTGAACTGCAATGAAAACAGAGATTGCTAACCACTTGGAGAAACGGGATATCCTTATACCAGCAATTTACTGGATACTTGATAGACCATTAGCCATTAAACACACCATTCACGGTCCAGTAAAAATTGGCATTTATGTCCATTTTGCAATAAATAAACTTTATAGGCACTGTATATGGGTTCACCTCATGGCTTTACGGAAAGAGTGGAGAGACACTATAGAAATCTGTATTCAGAGTGAGGCAGGGAATATACTTTCCACTGCGATATTGCGGGTGATTTTTGTTTTTCCGTTTTACTTTTTCATACGCGTTTCCACGCACAATTTTTTATCTTCATTTACGTTCTTTAATTTTGTGGCAAAAGACAATGGAATTGGACTTGCACATGGTAGGCGTAAAAAAAGGCAGAAAGCTGTACATTTTTCTCTGCAGAGAAAAACACAAAAACTTAATGTTGGCGCATGCAAAGGCCCCTTTCACACTTAAAGGGGACCTAAACTCAGAACTTATCTCAGCTCTAAAAGATAAGCAACAGCATAATAACATTTAAAAAAACAAAACAATTCTTTGTTACAGATCCTGCAATAAATCTGCGGTGTTTCTACTTCCTGTTTTATGGAAGCAGACATATTGCTAACATCCTATGTTTACAAATGATCTCTCCATGGCAGTCAGCTGACACAGCTGAGGGATAAAATTACAACTTGTGCTAAATTACAGATGAGAGGAAATTAGACAAGCTAAACTCTCTAAATACATACAGGGTGCATTTCTGTATGTTTTCCTTCTGTCCGGGGCAAGAGTTCAGGTCCACTTTGTATGCATCGTGTGGGATTGCGAGTTCACATTTAACGGCATCACAACAGCATTTTCGTGTGAATTTCCGGATCTGATCTTTATGCAGCACTGCGGCCGGCAGACAGCACTGCATTTTTTCATGTATGATGTGCAGATCACAAGAAAAGAAAGTAAATGGAAAATCGTCAAATTTGTATTTGACACACTCAAGCTTCCGAAGACTTTCGAAGCCTCCCACACAGGACAAGGTTCTCCAGCACTAGAGGCTAAGATTGCCCCCCCCCCCCGCCAAATGGACTCCCCTGTACCCCCTCTCTTCACCTGGCAACTTTATGGATGGCTGGATGGATGGATAGATGGATGGCTTCCCCCCTCCCTCCCCACATGGCTGCAAGAGCAGGGGAAGGGGGGTCGACATGCCCCCCTCCTGCAGGCTGGAGGCTGAGCAATGTGCTTACCCCCGCTGCTTCACCTGACCCCCAATCCCCTGGCAGCGTTCTGGACCACAGCGCCAGAGAGGGGAGGATTATAAACAGCCCACACACACCCACCTCTCCTAGGTTCCGTCTGTCTGCCCTGCAACACTACCGCTCTGAACTTGAAGCAGAGCGGCGGTGTTGCAGGGCAGACAGACGGAACCTCCGGGGCCTGGAACCTAGGACAGGTGTGTGTGTGTGGTCTGTTTATAATCCTCCCTGCAGTAGGGGTGTAGCAGGTAGAAAGAGGGGGGATCTATTTATTTTTATTTTTATATTATTACCTGGTCAGCAGCTTTAAATAGAGGCACTGCTGACACAGGTTTGTTAAGTAAGGGCATTTTTCCCTTAGTTGTAATGTGTAATGTGTGGGTAGGCAGAGCTGATGGCTGAGGGAAGGTTGCTAAGCAACCAGACACACAAGCAGGGGAGCCGTTAGGGAAGATATAACAGCTTTCTGAGGGGTTGAGTTGGCAGTTGGAGCACACAGGAGAAGGGGAAAGATTCAGCAGGCACAGCTGAGTAGAAGCAGGCCAGACGATGCGATAGCTGACATTTTGGGAGAAAATTACTGAGCCATGATGATTCTTCAATCCTCCATAAGATAAGCCAGCCATCAGTCCTGTAAAGCTGACAAGGAGTGGGAAAGCCAGGAGAGAGATTTCAGACAGAGGAAAGATGATAGCCAGTGATTCTTGACACTGAAGTGCTGGAAAAGAAATCGTTCAAGATGACACGTATGAAATGTGATCAATGTGTTGATAAATCAGCATGCCACAAGAAAGATTTTTAAACATTTTTAATTACAGTAAATTTGGCTCTGGTAATATCCCCCACTTCTGAAGTGTAGTGTTAGGAGGCTGAGTATTGAGAATTATCCTCCTTACTGTGATGAATATAATCTCACTTGTATTTTATTTTGATTTTTATAAGTGGCCTGAATGGTTGCTGTAATGGGAAAACAGTTGTGTGATGGAAGACAGAAACTGCATATTACCCATATACTAGGCCTGAGACTAAGAGATAGTGAGATTGAGAGAAAAATGAATCTGCTTAAGGAAATGAACTACTGTCCTGTCCGCTAGAGGCCTATCTTAACCTCTTATAGCTTACTGACTTTACCAAAGTAATAAATGCAAGAAGCCATTTTGTTTTGGTTATTTTATGTGTGGTGCACAAGATAGTGCGAAGTTATATTGGAAGAAATACTTACCTATGGGAAGAGTGGTCCGACTGGATTCCTGTGAAAGAAAGGAGAAATGATTAAAATGTCCATTTACCAGTAGTGTTGAAAGATTTAGAAGAAGTACCTGTTAATAGACTATTTTTCTGGCAATAGACTGGTCCTGCAAAAGAACAGAAGAGATTACATACAGGAGCGGCAGAAGCTGAGATTTATAAAGAAACTGTTGTGCTTTTATTTTTCTGCTGTTTTTTGGGCAAGCATATTGAGTAGTTTTGCTCATAGGAACAAGTGACGGAGTTATTTTCTTCTTCTTATTTAATTCTAGTAACCTTATTAATTTACTAAGAATTTAGTAATTCACTAACCAATTTTATTTATTTTATTATTTATTATTAACTTATTAACCAACCAATTTATTAACTCCTAACCATCTAACTTATACATTTATTATTCTGGCTTTTCCTAAGAAACTGCTGAACTATTGAACAAGAAAAATAGCCAGAATAATTGATCAGACTGAGAACAAAAAAACAAGAGTACTCTATTTACTATTGAGTTATGAAAGATTTTGCTGATCAGCAAACTTAAAGGTTAAAGTACTATATAATGGTTTTGTCAGGGAAGCATTAAACTGAAATTACTTTAGTACTCAGGGTTTAGGAAATCCAAAAGAGGTCCATTTTTCATTAAAGTGGGTGGGAACGCTGAGAAAATACTTACCGGGTGGGAAGGTTATGTGTTATTGTTAACCAGTTGTTTTCCTCTTAGCTTCCGGAAGTGTTCTATAGAAAGAAGCCCAGAAGATAATAAGAAGACTGTGATATTAGATTGTGTTGTTTGTAATTCTCATTGGTTACATGGAGTAGAAAGTGTATTTTTTATCTTTTATTTTGAATAAAACTTTAGAATTTTACAACCTGCATTGGTGTTTGTGGAATTCTCCTTCAGTTGGCGGTTTGAAACAGTTTACATAATTTTGGTGTAGTCGGCAGGATGGAGGCGGAGTTACAGTCAGAGGGCCAAGGCCCCACTCCAGGAACCAGTGCCGCTGTGGGGGAAAAATCCCACTTAACACCCTCTGCTTATCAGATGACACCTGTTGGGCTTCTGGCCACCTATTTACCTAAATTTAATGGCCATAATATGTTGCTAAGAGATTGGATTGAACGAATCCAGTGTGCTGTTAAGGCTTATAAAGTCCCTGTGGAAATTCAACGAGAAATAGCCATCCTAGCTTTGGAGGGAGATGCACGTAAGACTATCGTCACCTCTGAAATCCCTGAACCTGCTCCAATAGAGACAATTATTGAAATTTTGGAAGAAATATATGGAGATCCAGCTGATCTACATATACTGCGTAAGAGATTTATTGATCGTATACAAAAACGAGAAGAGACTATTCCTCAATTCGCAAATGCCCTCAAAGAGCTGATGAATGCACTGATTCAGAAAGAAATGGAAGAAGATGAGATTTCTCATGTGGATGCCGAGGCTTGGTTGGTACACCAGTTTTTGTTGGGTTTGAGGAGTGGAACCACTCGACAACATCTTAAGGAAAAATTGGAAAGGGAACGGAAAATTGGATTTCATAAATTGCAAAGTTTAGCTGTGAAATACCAGCAGGAAGAGGAGGCTATGCAGGTGAATCACTTCCAGATGAATGTACAAGTACCTAACCTTCAAAACAAAGAACAGAAAGAACCCTACAAAAGTGAGATAGAGACTTTGACTGAGGTAGTCCAACAACTGACAAGGGAGATAAAGAAGTTGAAAGAAGAAAAACGATCCTTGTCTAGTAAAAACTTTCCTTCCAGAGTAGAAAACGAACGAGAACCACCATTTGTCTGCTGGAATTGCGGAAGAGAAGGACACATGACTAAAAACTGTACTAACCGTAGGCGGATGGAGAGAAGACCATATTTAAACTGAATGATCCTGCAGCCGAGGGTCAGACTGCAGGATATATCCAACAGACCCCAGATAGAAGTAAATCACCCTTGATGAAAAGTATAAAGACACAGACCCATAGGAATTTCTGAAAAAATTGGAGTAATGGCTCCTTTAGGAAAAAGAACATAATTGTATTTAAGAAAATGATAGGTGTAGTGAAGTGGTTCAACGATAAAAAAGGCTATGGTTTTATATCTCCTGGACACAAGGAAAGAGATGTGTTTGTACACTGGACGGCCATAGGGAAGAATAACTCCAGGAACCAGTTTCGCAGTTTGAGGAATGGGGAGACGGTCGAATTTGATCTTGTAAAAGGAAATAGAGGTATGGAGGCTGCCAATGTAACTGGTTTGAATGGTACTCCAGTTCAAGGCAGCAAGTATGTGAAGCATTTGAGACCCCGCAGGCATTGTGCGATAGATCTTGATTACTATCAGAAGAAGTCTCTGTTGTATCAGAAACTGGGAGAAGCAAGGTATCCTGAACCATCCGCACTGCACAAAGAGTTTAAACGGAGGTGTGATTCAGTTTCATCTGATACTCAATCCGGTAAGGTGAGGGAACCTAGAGATACCGGAGACAAAAAAAGATAAGCAAATTCAGGATAAGCCAATTATCTATGTACCAAAGGAAACTGTAAAAGACTTAAGTACACAGAAAATGGAAATATGTGAACCGAGAAAAGAAACAGACACTTCTTCAAGAAAGGACTGGGAAGATTACTGGAATCCAGTGCCTAAACCTCAACGACACAGACGTAGTCGAAAAAGATATGGTTTATCCGAAACCCCTCGGCTTATCAAAGAACTCATAGATGCTGAGTACTCTGAACAATCTATCAAGGATGAAAATCTCGATTACCTGGTCAGGACCTCTCCAGATGACCAAATAAGTAGAGTAGAAACAGGGCCTGAATTGGAGCCTACCATTGTTTCTCCAAGTGAGATCCATTATGAAGTAAAGTGGCCTGAGTCTGATATTAGCCGTAAAGAAGAAAAGGTGTTAATACCACGGAAAACTGCAGTTCAAATTCAAAATGGGGATAGTAGTTCTGAATTGAGTGAAAAAGCTCTGACATTTAATAAAGAAAAATCTGAAAGTTTAGAACCACAGCCTCAACGATACAGGAGGAAAAAAAAAGGACAGTGTTGGAAACGCTTCAGGTGATGAATGAGCAGTTACAGGAAGCTTATCTGAGGAAGCAATTGTCTGATGCTTCAGCAGATAAACCATCCTTCAAGATGGATATGGTTGTCTTATAGCGATGATATATCGCTTTACCAAGGTTGCGGAATTGGTATGTCTCAGGTGAATGAAATTGCGGAAGTATGGTGGACTCCCCCAAGGAATGCATGGTGTTCTGCCCCAGGGATTTTGGCTAATCACTGTAGCTTCGTCTCCTGGCCAATGCCGATTTTGATTCTCCAGGGAGAATCCCAAATTTTGAACAAGAGGAGGTAAACGCTGCTTTGACTGGGGAGAATTCCATAGACCTCAATGAGGTGGGGGTGGAAAATTTAGACTGTATTAGAAAATCTACTCGAACTAACCAAGGAAAATTACCTGATAGGTATATGCAAGAGAAATTCCTTTGGTATTGATGTATGATTTTAGTGTATAATTGTAGAGGACTACAATGTTCAAAGAAGGGGGGAATTGTAGCAGGTAGAAAGAGGGGGGATCTATTTATTTTTATTTTTATATTATTACCTGGTCAGCAGCTTTAAATAGAGGCACTGCTGACACAGGTTTGTTAAGTAAGGGCATTTTTCCCTTAGTTGTAATGTGTAATGTGTGGGTAGGCAGAGCTGATGGCTGAGGGAAGGTTGCTAAGCAACCAGACACACAAGCAGGGGAGCCGTTAGGGAAGATATAACAGCTTTCTGAGGGGTTGAGTTGGCAGTTGGGAGCACACAGGAGAAGGGGAAAGATGCAGCAGGCACAGCTGAGTAGAAGCAGGCCAGACGATGCGATAGCTGACATTTTGGGAGAAAATTACTGAGCCATGATGATTCTTCAATCCTCCATAAGATAAGCCAGCCATCAGTCCTGTAAAGCTGACAAGGAGTGGGAAAGCCAGGAGAGAGATTTCAGACAGAGGAAAGATGATAGCCAGTGATTCTTGACACTGAAGTGCTGGAAAAGAAATCGTTCAAGATGACACGTATGAAATGTGATCAATGTGTTGATAAATCAGCATGCCACAAGAAAGATTTTTAAACATTTTTAATTACAGTAAATTTGGCTCTGGTAATATCCCCCACTTCTGAAGTGTAGTGTTAGGAGGCTGAGTATTGAGAATTATCCTCCTTACTGTGATGAATATAATCTCACTTGTATTTTATTTTGATTTTTATAAGTGGCCTGAATGGTTGCTGTAATGGGAAAACAGTTGTGTGATGGAAGACAGAAACTGCATATTACCCATATACTAGGCCTGAGACTAAGAGATAGTGAGATTGAGAGAAAAATGAATCTGCTTAAGGAAATGAACTACTGTCCTGTCTGCTAGAGGCCTATCTTAACCTCTTATAGCTTACTGACTTTACCAAAGTAATAAATGCAAGAAGCCATTTTGTTTTGGTTATTTTATGTGTGGTGCACAAGATAGTGCGAAGTTATATTGGAAGAAATACTTAACTATGGGAAGAGTGGTCCGACTGGATTCCTGTGAAAGAAAGGAGAAATGATTAATATGTCCATTTACCAGTAGTGTTGAAAGATTTAGAAGAAGTACCTGTTAATAGACTATTTTTCTGGCAATAGACTGGTCCTGCAAAAGAACAGAAGAGATTACATACAGGAGCGGCAGAAGCTGAGATTTATAAAGAAACTGTTGTGCTTTTATTTTTCTGCTGTTTTTTGGGCAAGCATATTGAGTAGTTTTGCTCATAGGAACAAGTGACGGAGTTATTTTCTTCTTCTTATTTAATTCTAGTAACCTTATTAATTTACTAAGAATTTAGTAATTCACTAACCAATTTTATTTATTTTATTATTTATTATTAACTTATTAACCAACCAATTTATTAACTCCTAACCATCTAACTTATACATTTATTATTCTGGCTTTTCCTAAGAAACTGCTGAACTATTGAACAAGAAAAATAGCCAGAATAATTGATCAGACTGAGAACAAAAAAACAAGAGTACTCTATTTACTATTAAGTTATGAAAGATTTTGCTGATCAGCAAACTTAAAGGTTAAAGTACTATATAATGGTTTTGTCAGGGAAGCATTAAACTGAAATTACTTTAGTACTCAGGGTTTAGGAAATCCAAAAGAGGTCCATTTTTCATTAAAGTGGGTGGGAACGCTGAGAAAATACTTACCGGGTGGGAAGGTTATGTGTTATTGTTAACCAGTTGTTTTCCTCCTAGCTTCCGGAAGTGTTCTATAGAAAGAAGCCCAGAAGATAATAAGAAGACTGTGATATTAGATTGTGTTGTTTGTAATTCTCATTGGTTACATGGAGTAGAAAGTGTATTTTTTATCTTTTATTTTGAATAAAACTTTTGAATTTTACAACCTGCATTGGTGTTTGTGGAATTCTCCTTCAGTTGGCGGTTTGAAACAGTTTACAGGGGGAGCAGACAATGAGAGGGAGAAATTAGATATAGAAGTCAGCCCCCTCTATGCGCCCGTCCAGCCATGCACTCGGAGGCTGGAGCCTATCCAGCCTCTGCCCGGCTCTGCTACCACAGTGGGAGATTTGAATGGCGGTGATGGTGCTGGAATGAGGGTACCAGTAGAGGAGTAGGAAGGCTCTAAATGACCCAGAGCCTTCCCTCTCCATAGGTATCGGTAAGTAGCTGTTACTTATTTCTAGATTATAATTTAGATTCAGGTTTTCTTCAAGGTAAAATCAAATTTTCAGACAGGAAGAGGAAAGCTTACCACAGTGTTCCCTCCTATAACCCTCCCATTCCCTCCTCTGCCCTGCCCCATTCACTCCCCTTAAAGAGGAACTTCAGCCTAAACAAACATACTGTCATAAAGTTACATTAGTTGTGTTATTTAAAATAGATAGGTAATATAATCTCTTACCCACCCTGTTTTAAAAGAAAAGGCAAAGGTTTGTCATTTCATAAGGGCAGCCATCTTTTTGGTTGAAAGGTGACAGGAAGCATGAGACACAGTTCCAGCTGTCCTGTGTCCTAATCACCCCTCCCAGTTGCTAGGCAACGTGAACAACAACATAGGAAATCCCATCATGCTTTGCACAGCATCAGGGGAAAAAAGCCTGGGCAGTTTTCTTTGATGGGGCGGAGCTTAGCTAAAAATGCAGCTAAAAATGAGACTTCTATAAGAAAAACAAAGTTCTGATGCTGTGAAACTGTTAAAGAAACACCAAACCTTTTCAGTTCTGTTGAGTCGATTTTTAGTCTGGAGGTTCACTTTAAGGTAAACATCCTGGCAAGCCTGCCTCTTCCTGTCTGAAAATTGTACTTGGAGTGATAACTGAAACAAGAGGAAATGATTAAAGAAATGGCAATAGCACAATGTAAGCTCCGCCCTCCCCACATGAAACACAGCCAAGTTTTGCTAATGTATGCTATTTAGTGTATTATAGCACAACACAGCTCACATGAGAACGTATCCAGGAGGTTACTACATGGGCGAAACCCCTGCAACTGCAAAGGGGCCCAGGGCTGAGATGGGGCCCCAACTACTGCTCCACTCTCTTTGATAAAGGGGTCCATCCTCCAGATCAGGTGTTTTCATGGCTATACTTGTTATGGATGTGAAGATTTTGATGTCCTCGCTTGCTTTATGACCCTTGCCAGATGGGCCCCCAGGCTGTGTGGCTCATCAAGGGTGGGCAAGGGAAAGGGTGTGAAATATTGGGGAGCTCCATCAAAGTTTTGTTGGGGGGGGTGATTTGTAGTTACGCTCCTGGATGTATGTACTAGACATCAGAATTACATGGTAGAACAGTGAATAACAGAGTGTAATGCATGCCATGTAATCAGGGCCGGCACTACCAAAGAGGCAAAGGGGGCAAATGCCCCAGGGCCCCAAAAGTCTATAGGGGCCCACAAAATGTCTCCCCCCCAACTTAACTGTACTCCCTGGAACCCCAGCAGAGCCTTTGTCAGAGTAGTGTCTCACCTGTGCTGGCGGGGGCACTTCTCTGTCAGTCGTGGCTCTGTACACTCCCATCTTCATCCACCGCAGGCTGCATCTTCTCTGTGACCTGTGGCATGTTACTGCGTAATAACATGCATCGGGTCATGGAAGAGAGGCACCCTTGGGAGGATAAAGTCTGGGAGTGTATGGAGCCACAGACTGACAGAAGAGTGTGCCGGCCAGCACAGGTGGTGAGACGCTACTCTGACAAAGGCACTGCAGAGGCCCCAAGGAGCAACAGTTAAGTTAGGGGTTGATGGGGGGCCCTAGGGGCATGTCAGCAGCCGGCTCAAGGGCCCTGGGTGAGGGGAATTTGGCTGCAACAAAGGGCACCTAGTTCTGCTTTTTGGTCGGGATGTCTATTGGGGGGAGATAATTTTGCCCAGGTGTCCCATTGTTTGTAGAACCAGCCCTGCATGTAATGTCCTGCATTCTGCTCTACTGTGTGCTACTTCTCACTGCGCGGTAAGACACCACAAAATGGGCTCTTTTCACAAAGCATTACCGCATTCGGTAATGCCGAAAACAGTTGATTTTACCAATCACCTTCCCAAATTACAATTCATTAAACCTGTTACTGCACAGAAAATCACAGTTCCCGACTAGTGAGGTAAATTACCAACTTGTGTGTGTAATTACCTCGGGAAATGTCAGGAAATGTAAATTCGCAAAGATTTCTGCATTTCAATTACCGGCCAAAAGTGTTCATTTTTTTTTTCTCCAGCTCACAGCAGCCGATAACTGGCTCTTCCCATGCTGTCTCTGTGCGGTAACTTGACAGACAGCCTTTGGGGAGAGCTAGGCAGCCAATAGGGAGAGCCACACAGCCTGCTTCTCACTCTGATTTGATGTGATGGAGTATCGGGTGGGTCTTTCACTGTATCAATACAGAGGAAG
This sequence comes from Hyperolius riggenbachi, assembly GCF_040937935.1. Classification (NCBI taxonomy): domain Eukaryota; kingdom Metazoa; phylum Chordata; class Amphibia; order Anura; family Hyperoliidae; genus Hyperolius; species Hyperolius riggenbachi. The sequence continues at coordinate 82,423,290 of NC_090650.1, forward strand.
CGGACAATTCTGCGGGCATCCCTGCATCCCTTTAGATGTGCCTATTTGTATTGTAGCATACAGAAGAGCTCCCCCTGGTGGCTGCAGCACATCTAAAGGGATGACAATATGCACAGGAAGGAAAACCTCAGAGCCACACACACAGCTCCCTGCCTGCCCGCTGCTCTGCTACATAGCTGGTAAGTGACACTTACCGAGCAGGACTTAGTGAACTGACGCATGTTTGTTCAGTAAATTACCGAACTTCTGCCTCGTGGGGGAAAACTTTAGTGAATTAGGAAATAAAAGTGTAAAATACCGCATGAGGTATTTTAATATCCAAAATGTTATTACCGAACTGCTTGGTTGTGAATAGAGCCCAATGAGATAAAACAGTCATTTAAAGATGCTAAGGAAAGTCCGTGCATCAGGGCCCCTTGAAGCTGTGTTGTCTTTACAGCACTTGGGCAAAATGAGGTCGTCACGTCATATGTTTCATTTTCATTTGTAATATTCAAGATTTTCTTAATTGAAAACATTAAAAATCTATTTTCTTATGGCAACTAATGAAGAAATAAACCAAAATTGAAACATTGGCTGATTCGCTAATGATTAGTTAAACAAAAATGAAATATAGCTTGATTAGTTGATGGCCAATAAACGTGATTTATTTGACATCGGCTCATCAAGGAGTCCATATACGGATAATAACAAGCTCTGCCGTTTATGCTCTACTCAGGCCTTGGAAAACAATTATTACTATTTATATAGCGCCGACATCTTCCCTCAGAGGGGCTCACTATCTAGTCCCTACCATAGTCATATGTCTATGTATGTATTGTGTAGTGCATGTATCGAAGTCTAGGGCCAATGTAGGGGGAAGCCAATTAACCTATCTGTATGTTTTTGGGACGTGGGAGGAAACCAGTGTGCCCAGAGGAAACCCACATAGACACAGGGAGACGATACAAACTCCTTACAGATGTTGACCTGGCTGGGATTCGAACCGGAGTCCCCGCAATGCAAGGCGAAAGCGCTAACCACTACACCACCGTGCTGACCAAGTACTCACCTGAAGTGTGAATGAACATCATCAGTCTGTTCCTACATACCTGTATGGTGTTGTGAATGACTGTGTCATTACAGTATGTGCAGAACCATTGCGTTTCACGTCCTTTGCCAATGCTGTTTGTTCTTTAGCTATCATGCACACACTACTACTCTTATTTAGAAGTTGTACTCAGCTTTAGGAAGGATATTTATAAGCGTTCTATTGACCATCTTTTCCCATAGGCAATTTTATCTTTAGGCTACAATCACAGAGGTGCATTGCAGTGCAATGCAACGGACACATAGTAATGCGTTCTATCGCACTGCAAAGTAAGACCTAAGCAACATTCACAGCAGGGCCACCATCAGAATTTTCTGGGCCCCATACTAGGAAAACCTACTGGGCCCCCCCAATCACCTTAATCACCTGTGCCTCCACATGTCAGATCACGATCTGATAGATAGATTGTAGTAGCAGGTAGGTAGTGATAGGTGTATTGTAGTGGCCAGCAGGAGTGGCGAGTGGGGCCTCTAGGTGTAGTAGGCCTCCTCCACCTGCCATAACAGACTCACAAGGGGGGGGGCACATGCAGGGGCAGGGCAGAGCCACAATGCTCATGTGGCTGAAAGGGGCCACGGGGCAGGAGTAATTGACAGCTGGGGCCCATGTGGAACTGCCACTATTTGGGCCCTAGACTGTCTTGGGGGCCCTATACAGTAGTACCTCTATACTGCCCTGGAGGCGGCCCTGATTCACAGCGTGTCAGGTGCGGTATGATCTAGCAGAGTGCGGAATCCCAATGTACTGCATGCAATTCGTTACCATATAACGCCCGATTGCACTAAGTGCGAATTCTCAGTGTGAATATTCACAACCAATGCATGTCAATGGAGTCATTTCCATTGAATGAGAATTTGCCATTGCGGAATGATGCGAAAAAGAATATGGATTATGTGCTGCAGCTGCATGCATCCATTTCCCATACAATAATTGATAGTGACATCCAGATTTCCGTGTTAACATTCACGGAAACAAAGCGGAAATCCACATCCAGAAAAACATATGCAGTATGCAACATGCTAGTGACAATCTGATTTGCGATTCAGATTTGCGATTCCAATTTGAGATTCCGATTTTCCCTTACTGTTATCAAAATAAGAGAAAAAACTCGGAAAAAACACAGCATGCAGTACCGATTAAAAATCGCAAATCAGAATTGCATGTAAAATCGCGTCAAATTTGCAAATCAGAATTGGAAACGCACGTAGTGTGCAAGAGGCCTAAAGCTTGTTTTTTCACTGACTGTATATAACCTGACGGTTGTATAATGTGCAGTGTGACTTTTCCGTTCTGTTGCACTGCTTACCTTTTTTACAGGGAACACAACGCAACTCCCCCACGTAGCCTTTCTAAGAGAAACAACTCCAATATTGGGTCCCAACTGGTGAGCAGTGGCTTTGGTGGATGACTGTGAGTATAAAATCACCAAAAAAATCTGTATTTATCTTCTCCAGCAAACATATATACATGGTTAGCATAATATTCCCTGCTGTAGCAGTTAGTCCATTAATATATGGGAAGCTAAGTTTTCTGTACATATTAGCGTAAAGAGATTTCTCTTTTACCTAGGGGAATTTCTCCTGGCTGGCCATGATCAAGTCTCACTTCTACATCCAGTATAAACTAGAACAGGAGACATGACCATGACCAGCTAATCAGGGAAACATAAATCAATCACCTGATCAAATTAATCACAATGAATTATCTCACCAAAATCTATTTTATTAGTAACTCATACTGTCACCATTGACTTTCTTTTCCTGCAGTGGATGGTCCCGGTATGATGTCTATGTGATGTCTATGTGGCTTATTCTTCTAAGCAGAAGAATAAGAGCTGATATATGACAAACAATGTCAAGGTCACTTACTGGCAAATGGATAACAGGCAGAGTCAAGATCATAAGCCAAGGTCAGGGTTCACAAATAATAGAGAATCAAGGTCGCAGGCTGAGGTAAGGGCTAGTAGAAAACAAGTACCATATATTCTCCTGTCTCTTAACGGCAGCTGGACGCTTTGAAGCCTCATACCTCCATACAGCTCCTTATGCTTCATAGCTGTCAGGTTTTAACTAAGAGAGAGGAGGAGTGTTGACCTGACTGTCACTGGACAGGTAGTCTGCAATTATAGGGCAGTGTAGGAAGAGGGGGCCGCAGTAGGGAGGAAAAGATACATTACACAGTGACACAGTGAGAGCCAGTTCACACTTGCAATAAAAACATACCCGTTCGGTACACTTTCTGGAGTGGACAAAAAATCTATTCACAGATTGCAATGCTAAAAATAGTGGCAGCCTTGACTTGCTATTAAAAACAGTTCTGTTTAAAACGGTCCAAAAAACTCAGCGTAGAGTCCAAACTTGCCCATTTTTTGGTAGAGCGGATCGCCATGGAGAAAGCCAATGTAAAAACGTATCATCTATTCACACACAGAACTTTGCACTCAAATCATATACCAAACATATTGCCTAAACTTCCTGCTCCTCATCTCAGAGCCATCTTTGCAGACTTCCTGTTTATCGAGCAGAGCTACAAACATGACTATTAAGCATTTTTTCAATGTGGAGGACCTGATATTGACTGTGCAGGAGCAACCGGAGCTCTATGGCAAACGACATCCTGGGTACAATGGCCAGCACCATTGCAGGAAGGTCTGGGAGGATATCACCAATCACATTACCCAGGACTTATGAAGTCAAAATATTGCTTGGTACAGCACAACCATTCCCACTTCCCTTCCTATTGGACCATACAAAGCTCAATACTATAATAAAAACACCCAGGAGGATGGATTCAGAAGTGTTTCAGGCAATATTATATGCTCATATTCAGCCAAATGCTTCAGAACTCATTGGACGGCAATTCACAGTGCAGATGGACAATGACCCAAAGCCTACTGCAAAAGCAACCAAAGAGTCTTTGAAAGGAAAGAAGTGGAATGTTATGCAATAGCCAAGCTTATCACCTGACCTGAATCCGACTGAGCATGCACTTCACTTGCTGAAGACAAAACTGAAGGGAAAATGCCCCAAGAACAAGCAGGAACTGAAGAAAGTTGCAGTAGAGACCTGGCAGAGCTTTACCGGGGATGAAACCTATGCGTTCCAGACTTCAGGCTGTAATTGACTGCAAAGGATTAGCAGCCAAGTATTAAAAAGTGAATGTTTGATTTATGCTTATTATTCTGTCCCTTAACAAGTGGGAGGCATATATTCAAACTGTTGTAATTCCTACACCGCTCACCTGTTTTGGATGTAAATACCCTCAAATTAAAGCTGACAGTCTGCAGTTAAAGCACATTCATTTCATTTCAAATCCCTTGTGTTTGTGTATAGAGCCAAAATGTTCGAATTGTGTCGATGTCCCAATATTTATGGATCTTCAGCAAAGAGTTCTAACTTGTTATACTGGGTTGGTATCTGTGTGTACAGAACACTCTGTTCCAATACAATGGGCACGCACTGGCTAAATCATTTATAAAGAAATATTGTAAAAATAAGCAATTTTACTTATTAAAGAGGAACTCCAGTGAAAATAATGTAGTAAAAGAAGTGCTTAATTTTTTACCATAATTATGTATAAATGATTTAGTCAGTGTTTGCTCATTGTAAAATCTTTCCTCTCCCTAATTTACATTCTGACATTTATTACATGGTGACATTTTTACTGTGGGCAGGTTATGTAGCTGCTCCTAGCTGTTTTGGCTGTTAGAGACAGCTGTAAACAGCTAATTTCTGTCTGTGAACCTTGTTACATTGTGGCAGTTTGCTCAGAGTACCGCGGTACTCAGAGCTTCTTGTGGGAGGGGTTTCAGCACAAAAGCAGTCATACAGCGCCCCCTGATGGTCTGTTTCTGAAAAGCATTATATTTTTCATGTAAAAGGGGGTATCAGCTACTGATTGGGATAAAGTTCAATTCTAGGTTGGAGTTTCTCTTTAAGTTATGTACATTATAAACCAGATTGTCCGCTTAGAAACGCTCTATTGGAATTGCTCTGTACATTTTTGGAAACTTCCAGCTGCCATGTGCACAGGTAACATTTTATTTAATATGTTTATTGCCAAAGTATAAATCTTTCAGCTGACTCAAATCATTAGTCACAAAGTAATGTGCAGACTTGGCAGATAGACGGCAATAGCTAAACAGAGAGAATTTCATTTTTGCTGCTTTGCCCGTTTATAGAATGTTTGTGTTTATGAGTTGTGTCTGTAAATACTTCTTCAAACGTGGCCTGATGCAAATGAGGTAAAACACTGGTTTGGGATGCCAATGTTTTCTGCTTGCACCTGCTGTTTCCCCTCCGCGCAGGCTAATTATCTGGTGCTGATACTCTTCTGCGTTACACACAGTGCAGTGCGAGACGTTACCTTACATCTGTAATCAATATGCACAAACCGCTCAACAGTAACACCTATACTGCTAGAGAATCATAATAATATTACACGTATAAAGCGGCGGATGCATTGATTTACCATTAGCTGCTGTCGGAATATATTTTACATATATTAGTTATTTATGTCCCGTGGCACTTTCGTGTTCATGAACAGAATATTTCTGATCAGAAGTTGCTGATTAATTTATTCACGTACGTTAGAAATAGGCTGCAAAGCTCTCAGGTACAGCATAACTATTTCATTTTCAAATATTCGTTCTCTATGTACACTTTACAGTACCTGTGTGAGCTGCTATTTGGAATGTACACTATCACAGTAGTCTATGAAACTTGCTGCTGATTATTTATGTCACTATGACAAATTGCCACATGTCACTAAGACAAATCAGCTAAAGCTTTCTATGCTTTAATTGTGGATGGTAAGAGGGTTGAGGAGGCACCCCGCAATTTAAAACAATTAAAAATAGCTCAAAGGGAACCCGAGTTCCTCCTTCCTCTTCCTGTGTGTTTCTATTGGATAAAGAGATCCACAAAGATGACACTGAGGGGAGGAGCAGGCAGCAGGCAATCTGCTTTGGCATCCATTTTGTGTGCAAACGTCCTCTGTGTAGAGGGAGATCTGTATTTGTGTTACCTTTCATTGCCTCAGCTGTTATCCGGGCTCCGTGAAAATCTGCATTTTAACATCAGTATCTGCATTATTAACATTGGTATCCGTGGCTCCATTTTTGTCCAGGGCAAAAAACTGAGCCATGGACACGTTTTTGAAACAAGTGTAAACTGACCCAAAGTTTTGGTTTCGTGACCTCTGGGGGCACGATGCTGGAAGCTCTGCTCTGTGTGTCTCACACAGAGTGGAGTGCAGGGAGGCGGGGGAGTGGCAGGGGAGAGACAGAGCTGCACAATGGCAGCTGAGGAAGCATTTCTAGAACTCCCCTAGTGGGCATTTAGCAGGGAGTGCTCCTTCCCCCCGACCCCCTAGAGATGTCGGCATGCTGCACGTCTGCAATTTCGGGGGGTGACAGCATGGTGCTGGGGGGGGGCAGAGAGCGGCGCAGGGGGGAGGGTGGGACACAGAGGCACGTCCTGCAGCAGGGAACATCTGCCCCTCCTGCGCCGCCTTGGGTAGGCTTTAAAATGGAGAGGCAGTGGTGAGACTCACCTCTCCTGAAAAAACAAAAGCCAATAGTGACTTGATTTAAACTAGATGATTTTATATATATATATATATATATATATATATATATATATATATATATATATAGTGATATTCCTCGGGTTTTTAACTCAATGGTAGAGTAGGTCAGCAGCATCAAGGGTCATAACACACCAGCCAGTGAGTCTTTTTAGGGTAAATATAAAACAATCCAGCTTTATTGTCAGTCGGACAGTGTTCATAACCAGCCACAAAATAAACCACTCTGGATATTCCGTAAACACACTGTAGGCACAGCACAAAAATATACAGCCTTCTCCAGCTACACTGGCTTTTCAGTGACACCCTGCCACGGGCCTAATGGCAGTCCTGGTGCCACTCACCTTTCCCAGGCTTCTCCTGGTTTTCCAGTACTGGAGTCCAACTCCCCTCCAGCACTTCCACATCAGCAGCTTCCCTGCTGCTACAGGCCTGGCAGCCCTCTTGGCTACACAGCCTTCCCGGAGCCTGCTTGCTCCACATACAGCCCAAATGCATCCTGCCTGATGCAGGTACTTATGCAAATCCACACAGGTGAATCCATTAACCCTCCGCCTGCCAGACTCAGGCCTGGACTTGGAGGAGTGGCGTGTAAGGCCCACCCTTCTCCCAATACACGCCAGCCCTGGATCCCAAACTATTCTACCAGATAATGTTGTTGCTAAATTGCAACAAAAGTCATTATCCAGGACCTTTTCCTTCACATCCAGGCCAGAACCAAGCAGACATCTGCTCTGACCATCACAATATATATATATATATATATATATATATATATATATATATATATATATATATATATATATATAACAATGCATTTTGCAGGCTTTAGCTGCTTCCTCAGGTCACTTATACCCACAAGTAAGTACCCAATGGTTGAATACGAGCGCCTCCAAGGATCCAGTCGCCATTGGCTTTTTTCTTCAGGAGCGGTGAGTCTCGCCGCCACTGCCTTTACATGTTAAGCTGTTTTTGTTATATATTGTTGCATGCCTCCACCCTCTTCTCCCATAATAATTTACAACTCCATTGGAGTTTGTTGTTTTTATCAGCTCGGTATCCTGTAGGGAATGTGGCTCATAACCAGGAGTGCAACCTGCTAGGACCATCTCATACCCGAGCGTTGGTGGGAATTCCACAGTATGCCCCATTGGTGATGACAATCTGCTTGGAACCTGAAAAGTGTGAGTAAATCTCCTTATGCAGATCCTTACCCAATGCTTTGATATATTGCACTATTGGCATCCGTTTTTCTTTTTTTTGTGTGTTTCCTTCGGTTCATGGATTGTCTGGGTCCATCCCCTTTTCATTTCATTGTAGAGTCTCTCTCTCTTGCTAGGCAACAGGTAGTACCAAGTTCTCTTGTCCCCCAAGTTTTCTTTTCCATCTGTTTATTAGGGCTCTCAGTTGCAGGGGATGCAGCAGAGAGGCATCCATCAGCAGCACAGCGGACGCCGGTGGCACCCATTTTCAGCAACTTGGGTCACTGTGTGGCCATTCAGGCGAGTCAGTCAAAGGCAGTGGTGGAGATGATGGTGGAGGAGCAGCCCATTACTTGTTCCCAGACCTCCGCTGTGATCAGCACTCCCAGCAGCAGTACTAGCAGCGGGCAACACCCCACGCTTGCTGTGACACCCTCCCCAGCAGCCAGTGCATAGCCCTCCCTGGATGAGAGTGTTCTCCCCCTCAGTCCGGCGTCTGGGAGCATCTTGATGGCTGTCTATGATGAGGTCATGGGGCCTGATGTGGAGGAGGTTGTGCTCAGGCCACCACAAGCAGATTTTGAGGATGAGGAGGGGTCTGTGTCTGTGGTTGTTGGGGTGGAAGAGGTGGGGGCGTCAGGAGAAGTGATGTTTTCTGCCAAAGAGGATGATTGTCAGGACTGTCCTTATGTGCCTAAGGTCTCCAAAGGCAGCTCAGAGGAGGATGAGGCACAGGAGCGTAGGCAATTGCAATTGTATCGCCATGTAAGGCAGGTGCAGGTCCAGCAGTGGGCGTGGAACACAGGCCACTGCTTCAGCCAGCACTGCCATCAGCAGCACCACCACCACCATGCAACCCCCAACCAGAGGGAGAGCCGCTGCACCCTCTTTCTGCGATGGGGGGTGTTTACATCCCCAATATAGAATTATTTCCATGTGTCCACCCTGGATGTAAGCTATGCAGTGTGTAACGCCTGCCAAAAAACCTTGAGCCGTGGGCGCAACGCGTCCAAAATGGGTACCTCATCCCTCGAGGCCCACCTGAAGAGCCATCACTGTAATGATTTTGCAGAGTTTAAGAGGCTGAAGGACCACGAAGGGGGTGGTCAGAGCTGGAGACCCACCGTGCGGCATTCAGGAGCAGCAGCATCCCTCCCTCATGGTCAAGCCTCTGCAGCAAGTGGAAAACGGGCCCTAAAGGTTCTGTAAAGCTCTTTTCTTTACTCTCCATTCTGGATTTCTTTCACCCTTTAATTTATATATTATCTTCCTCCTCCCTCCCTTCCAGTAAATTTAACCTTTTCTCTCTCTACACAACTATGCTGTCCAGTTTACTCTGTTCTTGTTGACAGTTTAATGGACAGAATTAAAATAAGTGGCAAACAATGATGTAACCAACCCCAGAACAAGGAACTTGCTGATAAAGCTGAGTCTATATCTTTCTGAGTCTATATCTTTCTGATAAAGCTGAGTCTATATCTTTCTGGGTCTTTTTCGGCTGCTGAGTTTGAAAAAAAGTAATCCTACTGATATTCCACTATAGCTTCCACTAACCTAACTTTCACATTCCCCCGCCCCACACACATACTTGCACACACACCTATGCCTAATGGTTACCCCTCACACCCCCTCCCCATATCACAACTCTCCCTCACTTACATCTAGCACTAACCAAACCCCCTATCTACTGCTGCTATCTACTGCAGATATCCTGACTCAATGCCTAGTAGCTGAATCATTCCACTGTTAACTCAGCACAAATCTTCTTACCAGAAATCACTGCTGTTACCACCATTAACCACCGATACCACCGCTTCCCATAGATCAGCCACATAGTAGCCTTTCTCCAGCACTGAATTCACTGCCCTTAACTGTAGAAGCTAGAGTTCAGCCATACTATTGCCAAACTAAGGCGCCAGGCAATCAAATTATCTTGCCAACGCTGCTATAGATGCTTTTGTAGCCAATGGTGCCGTGGCGCCAACATTAACAGGCATGCTGTGCACCTAATCTAACTCCTCCACAATAATTTTGGTAGATAATACTTACTGCATATCAAGAACACCCCACAAGATGCATTATGCTGAAGATGGTCTGACCCAGAAGTCTAACCATCATAGTGTCCAGACTATATACTCTGTAAGTACTGTATCTGCTCTATATAAATACTAAATAATAATAATATAGTGCTGTATTGTTGTTATATATAATCTAGTAACAACTTGGAACTGAGGTTAAGTTCACAGTGGTCAGTTGCATAACACATGTGTTTTAATGTGTTATAATGACTGTGAACTGCAATAGATACTGAATATAGACTGCAATACAAAGCCTGCATGTAAATTGTATGGGCAGTGAGTTGACATGCAGAATTATTCTGCAAAGCAACTGACCGCTGTGAACAGGGCCTTAACGTTTTTAAGATAGTAATGCACTTTAAGAGAACTCCTCCCACCCCAGCCTCTCCTCCTAATATTAAATGGATCTACAGTGACGGAAGTAGAGTCATTCAAATTTCTTGGGTCCACTATCTCTAACAACCTAAAATTGGATTACAACACTGTCACCATCATCAAGAAAGTTCAGCTAGGATGTACCACCTATGGTAGCTGAAATAGTCTGGCCTACCTCAGAAACTAATTTCTATACGGCAATCACCGGCGTACCTACCGGGGATGCGACCCTCTCAGCCGCAGGGGGCCCGGGGCTGCTCTGGGGCCCGCTCACTGTGCGCGGGGGGAGCGATTCTGGACCCCCCAGCAAGGTGCTCAACTGGCCGCAGCGTCTGATAGACGCTGCGCCAGTTCATTCCACGCAGCCCCACTCCAGCAGCCTGCATATTCCTCCGGCAGGCAGAGCAGGGCTACGGCAAGATGGCTGCCGAAGAAGCCCTGCACTGGAGACTATTTGTGTCTCCAGTACAGGGCTTCGGCAGCCATCTTGCCGTAGCCCTGCACTCTGCCTGTCAGCGCGGGAGATGTGCTGCAGTGCACAGGAGCATCGTCGGGGAGCTGCGCACCAGAGGCCAGGAGAGACTTCTGACAGGTAAGTGAATTGTTTTCTTTTTACAGGGGCATTTTTTTTTCTGGTGACTGCTGCCCACATTACGATTTTCTAGTGCCTGCTGCCCATATTGCGATTTTCTGGTAACTGCTGCCCACATTGCGATATTCTGGTGACTGCTGCCCACATTACGATTTTCTAGTGCCTGCTGCCCACATTATAATTTTCTGGTGACTGCTGCCCACATTGCGATTTTCTGGTGACTGCTGCCCACATTACGATATTCTGGTGCCTGCTGCCCACATTGCGATTTTCTGGTGACTGCTGCCCACATTACGATTTTCTGGTGTCTGCTGCCCACATTACGATATTCTGGTGACTGCTGCCCACATTACGATTTTCTGGTGTTTGCTGCCCACATTACAATCTTCTGGTGACTGACTGCCCACATTGCGATTTTCTGGTGTCTGCTGCCCACATTACGATATTCTGGTAACTGCTGCCCACATTACGATTTTCTGGTGTCTGCTGCCCACATTACGATATTCTGGTGACTGCTGCCCACATTACGATATTCTGGTGTCTGCTGCCCACATTACGATATTCTGGTAACTGCTGCCCACATTGCGATTTTCTGGTGACTGCTGCCCACATTACGATATTCTAGTGCCTGCTGCCCACATTGCGATTTTCTGGTGACTGCTGCCCACATTACGATTTTCTGGTGTCTGCTGCCCACATTGCGATATTCTGGTGACTGCTGCCCACATTACGATTTTCTGGTGTCTGCTGCCCACATTACGATCTTCTGGTGACTGACTGCCCACATTGCGATTTTCTGGTGTCTGCTGCCCACATTACGATATTCTGGTAACTGCTGCCCACATTACGATTTTCTGGTGTCTGCTGCCCACATTACGATATTCTGGTAACTGCTGCCCACATTGCGATTTTCTGGTGACTGCTGCCCACATTACGATATTCTGGTGACTGCTGCCCACATTGCGATTTTCTGGTGACTGCTGCCCACATTAGGATTTTCTGATGACTGCTGCCCACATTAGGATTTTCTGGTGTCTGCTGCCTACATTGCGATTTTCTGGTGACTGCTGCCCACATTGCGATTTTCTGGTGACTGCTGCCCACATTGCGATTTTCTGGTGACTGCTGGCCACATTAGGATTTTCTGGTGTCTGCTGCCCACATTGCGATTTTCTGGTGACTGCTGCCCACATTGCGATTTTCTGGTGACTGCTGGCCACATTAGGATTTTCTGGTGTCTGCTGCCCACATTGCGATTTTCTGGTGACTGCTGCCCACATTGCGATTTTCTGGTGACTGCTGCCCACATTGCGATTTTCTGGTGACTGCTGCCCACATTACGATCTTCTGGTGACTGACTGCCCACATTGTGATTTTCTGGTGACTGCTGCCCACATTGCGATTTTCTGGTGACTGCTGCCCTCATTAGAATTTTCTGGTGACTGCTGCCCACATTAGGATTTTCTGGTGTCTGCTGCCCACATTACGATATTCTGGTGACTGACTGCTGCCCACATTAGGATTTTCTGGTGACTGCTGCCCACATTAGGATTTTCTGGTGACTGCTGCCCACATGGCGATTTTCTGGTGACTGCTGCCCACATTGCGATTTTCTGGTGAACTCTGCCCACATTACAATTTTCTGGCCCACATTACGATTTTCTGGTGAACACTGCCCACGTTACGATTGTCTGGTGAATGCTGTCCACGTTACGATTTTCTGGTGAACGCTGCCCACATTACGATTTTCTGGCCAACATTACGATTTTCTGGTTAACACTGCCCACGTTACGATTGTCTGGTGAATGCTGTTCACGTTACAATTTTCTGGTGAACGCTGCCCACATTACGATTTTCTGGTGAACTCTGCCCACATTACGATTTTCTGTCCCACATTACGATATTCTGGTGAACGCTGCCCACATTACGATTGTCTGGTGAATGCTGTCCACGTTACAATTTTCTGGTGACTGCTGCTCACGTTACGATTTTCTGGTGACTGGTGCCCACATTACGATTTTCTGGTGAACTCTGCCCACATTACGATTTTCTGGCCCACATTACGATTTTCTGGTGAACACTGCCCACGTTACGATTGTCTGGTGAATGCTGTCCACGTTACGATTTTCTGGTGAACTCTGTCCACATTATGATTTTCTGGCCCACATTACGATATTCTGGTGAACGCAGTGCCCACATTACGATTGTCTGGTGAATGCTGTCCATGTTACAATTTTCTGGTGACTGGTGCCCACGTTACAATTTTCTGGTGACTGCTGCCCACGTTACAATTTTCTGGTAACTGCTGCCCACATTACGATTTTCTGGTGAACTCTGCCCACATTATGATTTTCTGGCCCACATTACGATTTTCTGGTGAACTCTGCCCACATTACGATTTTCTGGCCCACATTACGATTGTCTGGTAAAATGCTGCCCACTTTACAATTAATTCACAGTGAAACGCTGCCCCGTTACGATTATTTGGCACCTATGGGGGGGGGGGGGGCCCATCTAAATATTCGCAGGGGGGCCCAGTGATTTCTAGTTACGCCCCTGACGGCAATCATGAAATCCATCATGACATCATCTATGGCTGTTGGGCTCATGCTCCGTACTTACAAAGGTGAGACTGCAGCATATTATCCAATCAGCAGAAAGAATAATTGGCTGTAGCTTACCTTCCTTTCAGGATCTTTACGCTAGCAGGTGCAGAAAGAGAGCGACCAAGATTGCCTCTGACCCCTCTCACTCTGCTCACTTCATCTTCCAGCTTATGTCTTCATCAGCTGTAAGATATTGGTCAGTCACAACAAAAACTTCCAGGCCCAGATACAGCTTCTTCCCTCAGGCAGTAGCCATGCTTAATGTGGATCCACATTAAAGGAATACTTAAGGCGAAAAAAAAAAATGACATTTACCCACCTGGGGCATCCCACAGCCCCCCGAAGCTGGATGGTGCCCTCGCAGCCCCGCTACGATCGTCCTGTCCCCGCCGGCGGCTACTTCCGGTTCGGCGACTACTTCCGCGTTCCCAGCCGCTGCTATCACCCTCTATGCTGCTATAGCCTATATATATATATATATATATATATATATATATATATATATATATATATATATATATATATATATATATATATAGGCTATAGCAGCATAGAGAGTGATAGCAGCGGCTGGGAACGCGGAAAATCAGCCGCGTTCCCAGCCTGTCGGCGGCTGTCGCAGAACCGGAAGTAGCCTCCGGCGGGGACAGGACGATCGGAGCGGGGCTGCGAGGGCACCATCCAGCTTCAGGGGGCTGTGGGATGCCCCAGGTGAGTAAATGTCATTTTTTTTTTCTTGCCTTAAGTATTCCTTAAAAACTGCCAGGACTGAAAAGCATTACAGCACAAAACTGAATATAAACACTTCTCACCCTGTTTGCTACCACTTTAACTGTCCTTGATTTGTAATATCTACATTGCCTGTCCTTGTATCGTATTAGCAAGAAGTTTTGAATCAGGATGATACCAGTTTACCTTGTATCGTATTGTCTGTGTTTGTTAAGCAATTGCCAATTCATGTAAGCGCAAACTTATTTGGCCAAATAAATTGATTCTGATATTAGTGTATATAATATAAGTTTATTGACAGATTCTCTTTTTTTGAAATTTTAAGCATTAATGATCATTCCTATGAGTGTGACATAAATAATAATAATAATACGCCCAGTACTTCTATAGCACTTTTCTCCTATCAGACTCAAAGCGTTTGGGAGGCAGCCACTAGAGCACCCTCAAAAGGCAGAAGCAGTGTTAGGGAGTATTGCCCGAAAATTCCTTACTTAAAGAGACTGAAGTGAAAAAAAATTATGATACAATGATTTGTATGTGTAGTACAGCTAAGAAAAAAAAACATTAGCAGCAGAGACACAAGTCTAATATTGTTCCCAGTAAAGGAAGAGTTAAGAAACTCCAGTTGTTATCTATGCAAATTAGCCATTGAAATCCACACTTTCAAAGTGGTGGAGAACTCTGACAGACACTTGAGATAATAAGCTTTAAAAGAAAGGCCTCAATTCACTATGCTTAACTCCTGTCTTTAATAACTCTTCTGAGCTGTTTTACAGTTATCACAATTATATCACCATGGTGATAACTGTAAAACAGCTCAGAAGAGTTATTAAAGACAGAAGTTAAGCTTAGTGAATTGAGGCCAATGTATCTTTTTTTCCTCTGCAGGGAAGATTTTACAGAGCAGGCTAGTGAACTTTTGAACCCATTTTGAATGCTGAGTTGTGTCTAAACTGCAAATATTAGAGAATGATGCAATGTCATAAAAAAACACTATATAACTGAAGATAAAAATATTAGAATATTTTCTTTGCTACTAAAATTCTAGTAAGTATCTACCACACAACCAATTCATTATATCATAATTTTTTTTTTCGCTTCAGTGTCTCTTTAAAGGGGAACTGAAGAGAGAGGTATATGGAGGCTGCCATGTTTATTTCCTTTTAAGCAATACCAGTTGCCTGGCAGCCCTGCTGATCCTCTGCCTCTAATACTATTAGCCATAGCCCCTGAACAAGCATGCAGCAGATTAGGTGTTTCAGACTTTAAAGTCAGATCTGACAAGACTAGCTGCATGCTTGTTTCTGGTGTTATTCAGATACTACTGCAGAGAAATAGACCAGCAGGGCTGCCAGGCAACTGGTATTGATTAAAAGGAAATAAATATGGCAGCCTCCGTATACCTCTTACTTCAGTTCCCCTTTAAAAGGTGCTGGCCTACTGAATAATTGAGGCATGCACATAGGGGACACAAGCAAAGATCATAGTTGCTTTACATATAGGTACAACATTATCTTTTTGCCTGTGTAACATGCCCCTTTGTAAATGGCTTAAGCAGTGCCAGCTGTTTTCTACTAGGTTTAGAGGATGCACAGCTGCATTAAATAATTGGGGTCAAGGGAATTTTCTCTGTATGGGTTGTTTGTTTTAAGACTGTACGCTTAATTACTTACCAGCATGGAAAATTTTAGGGAATACTCAGGAGGAAATTTGGAATTAAAATCAATGGAGGAGGAGAGCGTGATGTTGTTTTTTATTTCATAAAAGGCACTTTTCTTGAAATGCATAATCTGTAGCTATATTCTTTGTATAACAAAGTTATTTTGCATTGTCATCAGTATAAACTGATTATATAAATATATACACATAAATCTATTTGCTGGCATTAGACATAAGTCTGGATCAAACAAATTCATAGATGCTGAAATCTGTGTTACTTCGTGCTTTTTTTAAACAATGTCAAGTTGTTTATTAAGTAAAGGCTGCAATGTCTGATGGAATCTCAGCCAGCATGTCAGGTTTTCCCCCCCTGCCATTGGTTGTTGAAAGTCATGTGGCACATACCACTGCTCCTCAAAGCAGGATCATCCACCAGGCAACCTAGGCAGATGGCTGGAGCCTAGTGGTTGTCAAGGGGCCCACCTGCCACCTTCTCTGACCTCTCTTCCCTTCAGCTTACCAAAAGGACCATAAGGGGTGGCAAATATACTACCTTGCCTAGGGCCCAATTGCATTTTAATCCATCTATGCTGCTTCTCCAGCAACCAGTGGGAGGAAAAGCTTTCCTTTCACCTTGCTAGTAAATCACAGAAGCTGATATGTTGTCTTTTGTTTTTTTTTTAGTGGCCATGAGTCACTGCAAAAATACAGGGATGGTGCTGGATCAATCACTCATTTAAAAACAAAAAAGTCTGTGCTTGCACTATAAACCTGAAGAAGTGGGAAGGTTACACGAAACGCGTCATCCTTTAAAATTAAAATTAATGTATATGCCTTTAGCCTGAGGTAAGGTCATTATGCACTTCGAATATATTGCAGACAAGTTTTGGGGTGACTTCTCTCAGTTTGTGCAGCCTCAATAAAGAGCTAATGCAGTAACCAAAGGAGTGCCGCATGTGGGCCTTTCAAGTTCCCGGCCACTAGTGCATTTACAAACTCTGCAGCCCTTATTGCTATAACACTGTGAATCTCCACCATACTGAAAACAGGGTACAGGAAGACCCATTTGAAGATTGCCGAATGGTGATTTTTTTTTCTCTTTGAAATAACTTTCTTTAATGCTGTATAGATCATTATGGCAAACTGAGTTACTTACTGTTGCATTTCATGCGAATATATATAGAGTGAGCCATTCCCAGAACCGAACAAGAGTTAGAAATGAATGGTGATTGTGTAGACATATTCTATAGCATGACATATGAGGTTGACAAATGCCATATGCCAAGGCTGTTAGAGAATAATGGATTGCCAATGCCATGCGGCATTCCTGACAAATTCCAACGGACTTGTAAATTATATATCTGAAGATAGTACATATCTTCAAGGTCAATGCTTTGATGGCCTCAGCACTCTTCAATCACTCTTCTCTATCCAAGTTGGCTGGCCCTCTTTGAAGTTTTCCTGCTGAAATATCTATAAACATCAGACATATGTGGGTTAAAGAGAAAGTCTAGACAACAAGTTCAGAATAATCAGATGGACTGCAGATGCCAGAGATCCAGCAACCAACACAACTAAAATCAAAAAGGCCAATCGTTATACCTTCATTTGAGTTTGCTATAATCCTCTCACATCTGCTTATGTGCATATCAGCTGGGACCCAAGTTCATTGTGTCCCTTGTCCTATTTATCTATTTGCAAGTGTACTGGAACACTACAGCTATGCACCTGAGTAGGTAATCCATGTCCACTTTGCTTATTTAAAAAATACAAACTAGGGTTAGCACACTAGAGATTTTTTATGTTATACAAGTGATGAATGTTTCAGTGCAGCACAATACGTCTTTCTCAGTGTAACCAAGTAACATACACAGTAT
Source organism: Hyperolius riggenbachi (assembly GCF_040937935.1). NCBI lineage: Eukaryota > Metazoa > Chordata > Amphibia > Anura > Hyperoliidae > Hyperolius > Hyperolius riggenbachi. Next base: position 82,441,084 of record NC_090650.1, read on the forward strand.
GTTTATTTGCAATGCCTCGGTCAGCCTGTACAACCAGTGGTGATCATAATCAGCAAATTACGATTTCGCTAAATTTCACATCCATTTTCGTATTTACGCTTATACGTAATTACGATTTGCAAATTCAATTGATTTTGTGTAGTCATTAGTAATTTCGCATGCAATTTCGCGAAATTTTGCGTAATTTCTTGCCGAGTTTAGCAGTGAATAGCAAAGCCCCATACATGCTATTGACACCAAAATTGCTACATATGTTAAGGAGAATAGTGGGTTCAAGTCAAAAAAACAATTTGGAAAAAAGACCTTATAGTTTTTGAGAAACTGGATTTTAAAAATGCAAGTAAAAAATGGTTTGTAAACTTCGAAAAATGACAGTTTAAAAACCATTTTTTCTTTGCATTTTTAAAATCGAGTTTCTGAAAAACTACAAGGTCTTTTTAAAAAATTCTTTTTGTGACCTATACCCACTATTCTGCTTAATACATGTAGCAAATTTGGTAGCAATAGCATGTATAGGGGTTTTTCTATTAAGCTCTAAAATCGGCATGAAATGATGCAAAATTTCACGAAAATTACGCAAAAAAATTACGCGAAATTTTGAAATACTACTTTTACATACAAAATTAATTATGATTTTCTCAGGAATTTTGCATTATGATTACAATGCGAAATTGCGAAATTTCGATGCAAAATGTTGGCCCACCACTGTGTACAACATGCTTGCAAAGGCTGTACACATTGTAAATTAATCTAAGGAGTCCTGCATGGCCCAAAAAACCATTGCCAGTTTTGGTTTCAACAGCATGAAAGATGAAAAATCCACACATTTTTCATATTTAACTTACATTTCCTCACTGATCTCCAGGTACCATCCCACCTGGAACCTTCCCTCCTTCCAGGAGACCCTCTTGTCCTCTAGCTTTGTCACTTCCTCTCACACCCACATCCAGAACTTCTCACGAGCATCACCTCTATTGGAACATTTCTCGCTAGCATCACCTCTCCTTTGGAACACAGCCTGTCCGTCCTGCTCCGAGCTTGGAAACCTTCAAACTTTATCTCAGAATACATCTATTCAGACAAGCCTATCATTTGCTATAATATAAGTAGCATTGGAGGTTTACTGCCACATCCGCTAACCCCTGCGTCTCCTTCCCTAATGTCTCCAACCCTCTACTCTTTAGACTGTAAGCTTGCAAGGGCAGGGACATCCTCCTAATGTTTCTGATTGTGATGTAATTTATAATATGATCATCAGAATCAGAATCAGAATCAATTTATTTTCGCCAAGTAAGTTTGCACCTACAAGGAAATACTGTCATGCACCAGTATTGGTAATGTCTCAAAAATCAACAATGTATGTATTTGTATTGCTGGATGTCCTAATTGTATATGTATACAGTATATGCTTACCACTATTTGTTTTGTGCTATGTACATCGCTACGGAAGATGTTGGTGCTATATAAATATAAAATAACACTTTTGAGCTGACCCTGTTTTGAAGATATTTCTTAGCAATATATTGTGACCACTCACTATGAGTCACTGCAACTTATACTTCTTTTTAGCATTATTATATTATTACTATATCAGATCTGGAAGATGTGTGTTCCAAATCTACACATTCACTTTGTGTATTTCAGCACCTACAGTCCGTTTTGTAATTTTTATGATCGTATAATGGGTATTTCCTGTTTCAACTCTTAATTTTAGCTCTTTGGCTTTATTTTTGTTGTTGGTTTTTTTTTGCTTTGTTTTGTTTGGGGGGGGGAGTGTTTAGGTTTCCGTTTTACAAAATGATCAATGGTATCCTATATAAGAGAAGTGGTCACCAATCATTTGCTGCAGGCCAGCAGACACTATTGGAGCACCACTAAAGTTGGACACCAGCTAAACCTAAAATCTATCTGTGAAGAGAAAGAAGTATATTAACCTGGCTATGTGAAAACTGACAGGTCCCCCTGTGCCTATGTTAACGATCGGTAATTGGGGCCCAAACGATGCGGGTGGTAGCCTACATAGGAATTAGTGGTTGTAGCCGATTGCCTACAACTAGTAGTTGCTTGGGTGCCGGTGTTAGGAGGTTAGTTTTAGACAACTGGGGGGGAGGGGTTTAGGATTAGATATTAAGTGGGGGGAAGTTTCTTGTTAGTCATCTATAGGGATGTTTATGGGTAGGCATTTGGTGCGGTGTGTGTGTGTGTGTGGGGGGGGAGTTCTTGTTAGACACTTACAGGGGAGTTAGAGTTAGGCATTAGGTGGGGGGAGTCTTGTTAGGCATTTAGAGGGTGGGTTGGGCTTTAGGTGGTGCGTTCTTGTTAGGCACCCATAGGGAGGTTTAGGGTTAGGCATTGTGTGTGGGGAAAGTTCTTGTTAGGCATTTACGAGGGGTGTAGGGTCAGGCATTAGGTCTAAGGGGTTATTGTTAGGCACCTACAGGGAAGGGTTTGAGGGTGAATGGGCACCAGGTAGTGCATGGGAAAATATTGGTAAACTAAGTTATTGATATTTTGTAGGTAGTGGCCCAACTCATGCGGTGACACCATAATATGTACTTCCAGACTCACTCACAAATGACAGCTGTGGGCTCTGTGTTACTGGCTAGTAGCTAGAAATAGAGACTGGAGTGCTTGTAGCATCAGGGTTCCTGTGACTGTCAAAAGATATAAATAAGTGATGTTAGATGGAAATTAGAAGCCTGCCACAGAGCATAAGTGGTTCTCTCCATAGGAAGGCCTTTACATTTGTCTAAAATCAACATAATTGGTATATTTCCCTTCAGACATTTTATGATTACCATTCACTTATACCACCGTACAAGTTTCACCTGTCATCTAGAGACAGATAGACAGCCCTCCCCAGGAAAATAGCAAATAGCCAGGCTTAATTTCCTCGGCCGATTACCGTATTTTTCGGACTACAAGACTATTTTCTCCCGTAAAAGTGTGGGGGAAGTCAGTGCTCCTTATGGTCCGAAGGTGTCCTCTCTGTCCTGTGGATGCTGCTGTCCTTTTCTGTTCTGTCCCTGTGTGGCCTCTGTCTCCCTTTCCCCATGTCAGTTCTATCTCCATGGGGCCTCTGTCTCCCTGCCCCATGTCCATTCTTTCCCCATGTGGCCTCTGTCCCCCTGCCCCATATCCATGCAGGTGGGAGACTATGACGACTCCATCCAGTTGCCGCCACTGATTCCTATACTTCGCCTATCCCATCGGCTCCAGCACCCAAAATTATAACAGCAATTACCATTACAGTTTATGGTGGCCCCCAAATTTAAAAAACGCCACAGGCGTCCATATTTGTGCTTCAATCAAGCATTGCCTGTGACTATGACCCTGATTTATTGAGCTGCAGACTACCTGGGACATCTCTGCTACAGGCCCTGCAGCTATCGCTATGGCTTATGTGGCTATAGCTACTCTTTTGTATGCCTATATGACTTCCCATCCAGTATTCATGTTGAGGAAGTGTGCAAACTCAACCTCTTTCCAGTTCCAAAAGACTTAATGCAAAACACAAATCAAGCAATAATTGTGTGACGTGACAATGCATTTCCCCAATTTCCCCAATGTCTGCTTATTAGATAGAAGTGTACTACGCTGAACAGTAAAAGTAATGTAGTAATGTTTCACATAAGTTTGGCTCAGCTGCAAAGGAAGTTGGGAGTCATTCTGTCCCCATGGTGTGTGCTGCAATGTGCAATTTGTGCTGACAGTGGACACACCCAGACACAATCCCAGGGATTCAGAAGAATTTCGTTATTCTAAACTGCAAATCATTACTTTTCAAAGTTTGCAAAGTTACACAGGAGTGTAGAATCAATAGTGAAGTCTGAAAAGTTCACCATAACACGTAGGAAACATCGTAAGCTTGAGCTGGTGTCATTCATCAAAAAACACTGGTCAGATGTGAACTTTAGTAACTGTTAAAGAAATGAACTTGTCTCATCTGCTTCAGTGTCAAAGCCTAGATAGTGTATTGCAGTAGAAGATGAAGCCGGCACCATCAATGTAATATATATGCTCTCTTATTTTAAGGTATCATGGATACAATCTGTCACACTACGTGCAACGTTTCGGGGGCATACCCCCTTTCTCAAGCCAGTGACAGACTGAATGCTAAACATTTGAACGATACAATTTAAATGAAACCACCATTGCAGTAACCAATCACCGGTCTGAACTCTCAGACCAATCCTAGGACCAGATACATCTTGCGGACCTAATGAAGAAGGACAATGAGAACGGAGATACGCGCACCCCCATTGCATCAGCCAGGACTCCCGGACCACGCCGTCTCCACGAACGCCTGTGGAGACGGCGTGGTCCGGGAGTCCCGGCTGATGCGATGGGGGTGAGTGTATCTCTGTTCTCATTGTTCCTTCTTTTATTTAATAGTTTTCCATTAGGTCCGCAAGATGTATCTGGTCCTATGATTGGTCTGAGAGTTCAGACCGGTGATTGGTTACTGCAATGGTGGTTTCATATAAATTATATCGTTAAAATGTTTACTATTCAGTCTGTCACTGGCTTGAGAAAGGGGGTATGCCCCCGAAACGTTGCACGTAGTGTGACAGATTGTATCCATGATACCTTAAAATAAAAGAGCATATATATTACATCGATGGTGCCGGCTTCATCTTCTACTGCAATACATCCGCATGGTCTACGGATAGCCTAGGCACATCACCATTTGATATTGGAAGGAGTGCTTCCTCCTCATAACTCTCCAAGCCTAGATAGTGTATGATATGGAAACTGAGAAATACATTTCAGAAACTTCACTTCTTCAGTGTATATATATATATATATATATATATATATATATATATATACAGTGGCTTGCAAAAGTATTTGGCCCCCTTGAAGTTTTCCACGTTTTGTCACGTTACTGCCACAAACATGAATCAATTTTATTGGAATTCCACGTGAAAGACAAATACAAAGTGGTGTGCACGTGAGAAGTGGAACGAAAATCATACATGATTCCAAACATCTTTTACAAATAAATAACTGCAAAGTGGAGTGTGCGTAATTCTTCAGCCTGCTTTGGTCTGAGTGCAGTCAGTTGCCCAGAGACATTGCCTGATGAGTGCTAATGGCTAAATAGAGTGCACCTGTGTGTAATCTAATGTCAGTACAAATACAGCTGCTCTGTGACGGCCTCAGAGGTTGTTTAAGAGAATATTGAGAGCAACAACACCATGAAGTCAAAAGAACACACCAGACAGGTCAGGGATAAAGTTATTGAGAAATTTAAAGCAGGCTTAGGCTACAAAAATATTTCCAAAGCCTTGAACATCCCACGGAGCACTGTTCAAGCAATCATTCAGAAATGGAAGGAGTATGGCACAACTGTAAACCTACTAAGACAAAGCCGTCCACCTAAACTCACAGGCCGAACAAGGAGAGCGCTGATCAGAAATGCAGTCAGGAGGCCCATGGTGACTCTGGACGAGCTGCAGAGATCTACAACTCAGGTCTGGGAACCTGTCCATAGGACAACTATTAGTCGTGCACTGCACAAAGTTGGCCTTTATGGAAGAGTGGCAAGAATAAAGCCATTGTTAACAGAAAAGCATAAGAATTCCCTTTTGCAGTTTGCAACAAGCCATGTGGGGGACACAGCAAACATGTGGAAAAATGTGCTCTGGTCAGATGAGACCAAAATGGTACTTTTTGGCCAAAATGCAAAACGCTATGTGTGGCGGAAAACTAACACTGCACATTACTCTGAACACACCATCCCCAGTATCAAATATGGTGGTGGCAGCATCATGCACTGGGGGTGCTTCTCTTCAGCAAGGACAGGGAAGCTGGTCAGAGTTGATGGGAAGATGGATGGAGTCAAATACAGGGCAATCTTGGAATAAAACCTCTTGGGGTCTGCAAAAGACTTGAGACTGGGGCGGAGGTTCACCTTCCAGCAGGACAACGACCCTAAACATAAAGCCAGGGCAACAATGGAATGGTTTAAAACAAAACATATCCATGTGTTAGAATGGCCCAGTCAAGGTCCAGATCTAAATCCAACCGAGAATCTGTGGCAAGATCTGAAAACTGCTGTTCACAAACGCAGTCCATCTAATCTGACTGAGGTGGAGCTGTTTTGCAAAGAAGAATGGGCAAGGATTTCAGTCTGTAGATGTGCAAAGCTGGTAGAGACATACCCTAAAAGACTGTCAGCTGTAATTGCAGAAAAAGGTTTTTCTACAAAGTATTGACTCAGGGGGCTGAATAATTACGAACACCCCACTTTGCAGTTATTGATTTGTAAAAAAAATGTTTGGAATCATGTATGATTTTCGTTCCACTTCTCACGTGTACAACACTTTGTATTGGTCTTTCACGTGGAATTCCAATAAAATTGATTCACGTTTGTGGCAGTCATGTGACACAATGTGGAAAACTTCAAGGAGGCCGAATACTTTTGCAAGCCACTGTATATATATATATACGCTATAAACAGGGAATGCTTTCAAAAATGGAAGTGCAATTATTTATTTTCATCAATCAACAAAATGCAGAGAATGAGCAAAATAGAAATCTAAATCAATAATTGGTGTGGCCCTTCCCCCCATTTGCCTTCAAAACAGAATCAATTCTTCTAGGTACACTTGCACACAGTTTTTGAAGGAACTCGGTCCAAAAATCTTGGAGAATGAATTAAAACCACGTAAGGACCAGCTAACGCCCATAGGCGTCGGCAGGTCTTAAGTGGTTTCCCATGGAAACGGCCGCACGGAGGGTGTCTCAGTGAACAGCGGCTCGCCGGCAAAATGTAAACACGCGGGGAAGAAATCTCCGCTGTTTACATCATACGGCGCTGCTGCGCAGCATCGCCGTGACGTAGACCGGCGATCCCCGGCCTCTGATTGGCCGGGGATCGCCGGCATATGATAGGCTGAAGCCTATCCTTCAATGCGCAGGACGGATATCCGTCCTGCGCAGCCCATGGAGGGAGAGGGAGGGACGGGAAGGCAGGGAGCGCCGAAAACGCTGCGGAGGAGGGCTTTGAAGATACCCCCCGCAAAGCGCAGCAAGCCGGCGGCGATCAGACCCCCTAGCAGGACATCCCCTAGTGGGGAAAAAAGGGGGTAAGTCTGATCGCCCTGGCTAAATCCTGATCTTTGCTGCGGGCTGGAGAGCCCACACAGCACAGATCCTGCAAAACACACCTGGTCCTTAAGTGGTTTTAACCACAGATCTTTTGTGTAAGTGGACTTCCTCACACCCTTCTGTCTCTTCACATAATCCCAGTCGCACTTATTAACCAGCTGAGCGGTCTGGACGAGCTCAGCTCGTCCAACACCGCCAGAGGCTGCCGCTCAGGCCCTGCTGGGCCGATTTTAATGAAATAAAAAGCAGCACACGCAGCCGGCACTTTGCCAGCCGCGTGTGCTGCCTGATCGCCGCTGCAGCGCGGCGATCCGCCGCGTGCAGCGGCGAAAGAGGGTCCCCCCAGCCGCCCGAGCCCAGCGTAGCCGGAACAAACAGTTCCGGCCAGCGCTAAGGGCTGGATCGGAGGCGGCTGACGTCAGGACGTCGGCTGACGTCCATGACGTCACTCCGCTCGTCGCCATGGCGACGAGGTAAGCGAAACACGGAAGACCGCTTATTGCGGCTTTCCTTGTTACTTCTGGCCGCCGGAGGCGATCGGAAGAACGCCTCCGGAGCGCCCTCTAGTGGGCTTTCATGCAGCCAACTTTCAGTTGGCTGCATGAAATAGTTTTTTTTTTATTTAATCAGAACGCCAGGGTGGTTAAAACTGTCGTGCGCTCCCTACCAGTACTACCGACAGTTAGGTAGCGCACATTATGTAGTTAGCGGGACCCACACTAACTAGGTACCATGTATGTATGCATTACCTAGGTAACGTAGGTCATGCTACATGCGCAACGCGTGCTACCTAACTGTCGGTAAAATTGCCATGAGCTCCCAACGCATGCCAGTTTTACCTGAATTTCATAAATACAACCCATAGTTAGATATATGATTGACCAGTTATATCAAACAGGTGCTAAAGTCATCATTTCCTTATTTTTATATGTATGTTGAAACCCAGTTAACTAGGACAAACAGCTGTGCAGCAGGAATAAAACTGGGACTCTGAAATTGAGGAAGACAGTTTCATGTCACAGGTCATATACCATGGCAAGGCTAAGCACAGCAACAAGACATAAGGTAGTTGTAATACATCAGCAATGTCTCTTCCAGGCAAAGATTTCAAAGCAGACTGGGGGCTCAAAATGTGCTGTTCAATCTCTCTTAAAGAGGAACTGCAACCAAGGCTTGAACTTCATCTCAATCAGTAGCTGATACCCCCTTTTCCCATGAGAAATCTTTACCTTTTCTTGAATAGATCATCAGGAGAATCTGTATGTCTGATATATAGGTGGTGAAAAGACAGTTGAAGCCTTTAAGGGTATTTAGTTTCAAGGGTTTAAATACCCTTAAAAGCTTTAACTATCTATTGAGCCAAACCAGATTACGTTCTCGTGCTCTTGATCACTTCAAAGCCTACCACTAGAAATTGAAGAACCGTGTTTTTATAGTATTTTTGGATTTTTTCTACATGTGTCAATAAAGTTTTTTCAAAAAGCTTTTTTTTATATTTTTGAGATTGCATTAGCCTTATTATAAGTCCTTTTCTAAAGTAATAAATGAGTCTTGGTGGGCAAGGTGGATTGCCCCAAAAGAGGACTGTGTTTTGATCCTTCACGGTATAAAGGATTACACCCAAAGATAATTCTTATAAATGATATATAGGTGGTGAAACCCTTCCCACAATGTGATGTCTGGACCAAAGAAGCCTTGTTGTATTGTGGGAAATAACGGCTGTTTCCAACTGCCAAGCGACGAGTATCTCCCTCTGTGCATATGTATATTAATAGAAAGACAACCTTTTAGCTTATCACATTGTTAGGGGGTGTGGTTATAGATAATGGCAGTTGGTGGTGTCTGGTTTTTTTATGTCTGCCAGTAGTAAAGATGGGGTGTGTGGTTATAGATAATGGCAGTTGGTGGTGTCTGTTTTTTTATGTCTGCCAGTAGTAAAGATGCATGTAGGCTGATTGTGGATAAAACAGCATGAATAAATGACATGGTGAATATCAATCATCGCCATTTGAAAGAAAGGGAATGGGTCTCTAAACCCCTGTTCTATTCACCAGGTGTCCATACAGCTTTAATTGGCCCACACACTGTATGTTGAGGTCACATGGTCTCTGCCATGGGTTTTCTTATCTTTTGCTGTAGCTTAAAGTGCACCTGATATCAGAAAGATCTCCAAAAGTGCTTGTCATAGATTAGTGTAGAAATGTTTAAAAGAACAATAAAACCTGCTAAATGGCACTTACCAGCTACTTTTCAAGTGAACAGAAATGCAAACGCTATTACGAACATGAATACATGCTGACTTCATAGACCCTACTTTGTATGGAATGAGATAAATCAGGCCAAAGCAACGCTTGCTAGTTGCTACCTGTTGGTAAAATTGCCACGTGCTCCCAGCGCATGCCAGTTTTATACCTTTAAGACACACCCCCACCACACCTCTAATGACATCTCAGCCACACCCCTAGTCATGCATACCTTTTGATCATCATTAGTTCTCCTTCACAGGGCCGGCACTACCATAGAGGCAAAGGGGGCATTTGCCCCGGGGCCCCGACCTTTGCTGAGGCTCCAGCAGCGCAGACCCTGCTATATTTTCTCCCCCCACTCGAACTGCTCCCCAGGGCCCTGCTGCAAGACTATCAGCAGCCATAATTACCTTACCTTACAGGGCAGCAGCTGCACTCGGAGACACGCTGTCTCCCTTCCACTCTATGACCCGGCGTGTGTTTACACATGATGCGCCGGGTCATAGAGAAGGAGGAAGACAGCGTGCCTCCGAGTGCAGCCGCTGCCTACCCGCTCACCCGCCGGGAGTAAGGTAATTATGGCTGCTAATATACTTGCAGCAGGGTCCCGAGGAGAGGAGGGGTAACGGGGGGCCCAACGCTGAAGTTTGCCCCGGGCACACAGGGCCCCTTGAACCAGCCCTGCTCCTTCATATTTACATTTCAGAAAAATATATATATATACTGTATATATTAATTTAAAGGATGGGAAGAAAAGGTTAGAGTTGAATATATTTTCCAGTAGAAAAATACATATATTTACATAGATCTGTACATAAGTCCTGAAAGAGGGACAAATGGAGAGGAACAGAGGGATTTGTTTCCCAAAGTGGGACTGTCCCTTCAAAAAACGTACAATTCAAAACTATGCTATCCAGATAATTCTAAAAAGAAGCTCCTCTACTACCCTACTATATCCAGAAGAGTGGGTAATGGACTACATTGCTGCTAGTAGTAGCGGCTATTAGGCTGAGGCCCCTACGTCTGCCCCACCAAAGGCAGGAAGAATGGGTGACTTTACAGCAGGGCCCAGCCGAGGCAGAGACAAGAGAGGCACCAGCCTCAGGGCGCAGTGTAGGAGGAGGCACAGAACTCACTCAGCTATCATTCCCCTATTGTGTTTGAAGCAGTGATAAATAAGAAAAGGGGATACATGGCAGTGACTGCAAGCCAGATAACTAGAGATTAAGGTGTTGGAGGGGTTGGGGGCCCTGGGGAGACTCTTAGTCTAATAGCAATCAGTGTGTGACGGCCGGGAGGAATGGAGGGGCACACTTTGGTGTCTCATCCTTGGGTGCTGAAGGACCTTGTCCCGGATCTGCTTTACAGCGAAGAGATGTCTCAAGGGCCTCTGGCAAACTCAGAGTCAAATACAGGCTAAAGGTCAGGGCTGGCAGCAGACGAGACAAATATAATTGGTAGACAGGCAAGAGTTTGAGGCAGTAATACAAAAGCTTAGGCAGGTCCCAATTGCAGGCCAGAATTGGCAGTCATCACAGTTGGTAGTCAAGTACAAGCAGGGGTTTAGATCAGCACCGAGTGTCACATACCCTAGGTACGCCACTGCAGATCGGCAGCACAGCAGAGCATCATACATACCTGCTCCTAGCACGAGCCATTCCCTGCATGGTGATTGGCTAGCTGCCAGAGCTCACAAACTCACCAGGAAGTGGAGGAGACCTGTATCGCCCCTGGAGCATGTAATGTGTAACGCTCCTCTGCCGCTGTGCATTAGATAAGTACAGGACTGGGTGAGCCACCCTAGATGACCAGCGCCCCCTTGTGAGGGAGGTTGTAGAGGGCATCCAACAGATCTTTAATGGGGGGCTTACCGAATGTAGTTACAACCCTTAATGTGTGTACAACAGCTTTTCTGTATAACAGTTTCAGGATGTAATGCAAAAACAAGTAACAATAGATTATTAAAAGAATCAAACAAGAAATCAGAGCCAACCAACAAAACACGCTGGTAATCGCTGCTCAATGTAGACACGTCCCAGAAGTCCAAATATGCTAATATATATACAGTATGTTTGTGTGTGTGTGTGTGTGTGTGTGGTTTGTAAAATCTGTGTGCGTGTGTGGTTTGTAAAATCTGTGTGCGTGTGTGGTTTGTAAAATCTGTGTGTGTGCGTGTGTGTGCGTGTGTGTGTATGTGTGCGTGCGTGCGTGTGTGTGTGTGTGTGTGCGTGTGTGTGTATGTGTGCGTGCGTGTGTGTGTGTGTGTGTGTGCGTGCGTGCGTGTGTGTGTATGAAATGGAAATCTATCTTTCTCCTCACCTCACATCCAAACAGCAATGTGCCAGCTCACTCGTTAAGGGATCGTGGTAGCCGAGGTGCGCTCAGCAGCAAATCCACAAACCCTAGGATGGGGGTCTGTAGATTTGCTGCTGAGCCTCCCTTTTTACCTGATTATTGGTGTTGGTCACACCCGAACAATAGACTATTGCTGAAAACAGCACTACCTAATTTCTGTGACTGGAGTTATAGTTTAAAGAACGAGAGAATCCATACCTTACTTTACCTTACCCAAATGTACAGCTCCCTGTACAGTTGTATACTGTTTATTTATTGTCCTGGGTGGCACAGATGGCTACACAGCTAGAACAGAAAATAAACTAGACCTACTGTACAGTCTGGAGTCCCCGTCAAAGAACTGATTGCACATGATGGCAGGCAAAGCATTTATTTTAACTGTCCATCTAGCAGTTTGACTGGCATTCTGATTTAAATAGAATTCTAATTCTGGTAGATGCAGATGGCAGTTCTATGAGAAAGACGTTGTCCTCATTTAGTTTCAATTTATTTAATTAGCTTTCCTTTACAAGAACACAGAAAAATGTCTAATTTCAACCCCTGGAGAGTTGGGTTCTATTAGGAATTGTAGGCGTTACGAAAAAAATTTCAGTTTGTCAAACCGAGTGTTATTTTTATCTAAAGTTACCAGGGTTCCTCATTAAATAGAATTAAATCAATACTCACTTGCGGATCCAGTATTCCTTGGTGCGCTTCGATCTCGTTCCTGACACAAAATACAGTCCGATTTTCCAGAATCTGTGTTTCATTTGATTAGATTTTTTTTTTTCATTTAATTATGCTCAGGTTCACTATAAGGGCTTTTGCTTAATAAACATTTCAGCTCAACAGGATTCATTCACTAAGGACAAGGCTGATTAGGCTTTTGCAGAATCACCGAGCACTGTGTAGGTGCTATATGAGTGTTTAGGTGGACGAGGACTGGGACAATTCTTGGTCAGGTTCTGAATGCTGACTTTTGGCAATGGCTCCTTAACACTTTAACTTTATTTGGCTGCAGGACTAAATTTTTCCTGTCGCTGGGGAAGTGTACCTTCCCCAGCCTGGCAGGTTCAGCAGGGTATGCAGAGTGGGTGGGAGGGAGCATTCATAGTCGCTTATCCGTATGGCTGGATCGGCTCCTTCTTCCTCCACCTGAGTGGGGATGTAATTCCCAATTCTCAGTTTTGATCACATGATATGACGTGATCTGAATCCAGAAGACCGTGTCAGCATTAGAGATGGCCCTAATGGTTCGCACGCAAATTTATTTGCGCGACCTTCGGTGGTTCACGTTCGCGGTGAACCGCAAACTAAATGCGAGTTCGACCCGCCCCCTATACTACATCATTAGGGTCAACTTTGACCCTCTACATCACAGTCAGAAGATCAGTCACTGTTGTTCTGTCATTGAGTTACCTCAGCCCGGTGACCATATGGGCTTGAAAACCGCTATCACCTGCACTCTCTCTGACCATGGTGCGCACCAGTCCAGCACGGCCGTCACTACACAAACAGATGTTTGCGGTGCGTTACACAGTGAGTTTGGTCTGTCAGTGTGAAGCAGTACACTAATTACACTACCTAATTGATGTATACGTATGCAAGATGTTTTAAAGCACTTTAGGCCTCCAATTTAGCATGCAATGTGATTTCTGCCCTTAACCTTCCTGGCGGTAACCCACGTAGTTCGGGGTAAGCCGCGCAGGAGGTTTTCTCAGGCCCTGCTGGGCAGATTTGCATAATTTTTTTTTTGCTGCACACCGAGTCAGCACACCGTTCGCCGCCGCCCCGCGCACAATCACCGCTATCCGTCGCGCCGCGCCGCGCCCCCCCCCCCCCCAGACCCCGTGCGCTCCCTGGCCAATCAGTGCCAGGCAGCGCTGAGGGGTGGTTCGGGACCCCCAATGACGTCCCGACGAGGGAAGCCCTCCAGGAAATCCCGTTCTTTGGAGATCGCCGAAGGCGATCGAAGTGGGCGGGGGGATGCCGCTGAGCAGCGGCTATCATGTAGCGAGCCCTGGGCTCACTGTCCGTGCATACTGTCTGTGTAACTGCGTGTGCACCTTGTCTGGATCTGTTTGTACACCAACCTGTCAGCCTAGCTGGATGTGCTTGCTTCATGTACTTGCACTATATCAACCACAAGGACACGGTTTTGCTGACCGCCATTTTCTTTTCAAAACAGTGACTGTAAGGAGTCTGAGTGGCTAATTATGATCTCATGATTTTTTTGAAGCTTCCATTTTTTGTTCACCGGTGTTAAACAAAAGAACTTTTGCCTTTGCGGCTGCAATACTAGGGTTTTGACAGCTATGGTTCTGTTGCTTAGCATATTGCTATCTACATAAATTAGGTACCACTGCTGACAGATTCTATAGAGGTGTAGTAGAGGCCCCTCCGGGAGGTTGTGGTAGGGGGTGCGGGGTGGGCACATTTTAACCACCCTGGCGTTCTATTAAGATCGCCAGGGCAGCTGCATGAGGGTTTTTTTTAAATAAAAAAAAAACTATTTCATGCAGCCAACTGAAAGTTGGCTGCATGAAAGCCCACTAGATGGCGCTCCGGAGGCGTTCTTCTGATCGCCTCCGGCGGCCAAAAGTAACACGGAAGGCCGCAATGAGCGGCCTTCCGTGTTTTGTTTACTTCGTCGCCATGGCGACGAGCGGAGTGACGTCATGGACGTCAGCCGACGTCCTGACGTCTGCCGCCTCCGATCCAGCCCTTAGCGCTGGCCGGAACTATTTGTTCCGGCTGCGCAGGGCTCAGGCGGCTGGGGGGACCCTCTTTCGCCGCTGCTCGCGGCGGATCGCCGCAGAGCGGCGGCGATCGGGCAGCACACGCGGCTGGCAAAGTGCCGGCTGCGTGTGCTGCTCTTTATTTGATCAAAATCGGCCCAGCAGGGCCTGAGCGGCACCCTCTGGCGGTAATGGACGAGCTGAGCTCGTCCATACCGCTAAGGTGGTTAATGGGGTAATTTTTAAGTGTTTGATACAATTGGATTAATAAAGTCATCTTTTTGATATAAGTAACAACTGTTGTATGTTATTTGTGCTCAATCGGGTCATACCTACTTTTATCATCATCTCAAAGTTTTCTGAATGATATATAAAAAAAAAAATTTAAAGAAACTGCTTCGATCACTCCTGGCGGAATTTTTTATACCGCCAGGAGGGTTAAAACGCTGCTGTGCGTCAAATCCAGATTTTTTCCCAGGACTTTTGACGTGTATCCCACTCCGCCATGCAAAAACTCAGGTGTTAGACCCCTTGAAACACTTTTTCCATTGCTTTTGTGGCCAGCATAAATGTTTCTAGTTTTCAAAGTTTGCCTCCCCATTGAAGTCTATTGCGGTTTGCGAAAGTTCACGCGAACTGAACTTTTGTGTTTCAGGTTCGCGAACCGAAAATCGGAGGTTCGAGCCATCTCTAGTCAGCATTACAGCTCCACCTGGTGATGGAAGAGGGCTGATGGAAGAGTCTCTTCCATCACTCCTCTTCCACCACAGGGTGATGCTGTGACGTTGACACGGTCTCCTGGATCCTGATCACATGTCTTATCATGTGATCGGGACACAGAAGACCTGCGGAAAGTTCAGAGTTGAATTATCAGGTAAACTGACCAATTACTTGAATAACCCACTAATGAGCTCTATGAAATTGCTACTGGGATGCAATTCAAGTTATTATACTGACAACATGAGCTTCTGCAATAAAATATAACTTTTATTACAACATGCTAAAACATCACATAATAATATTAAAATCCCTATAAGGGATAATGAGCAATGTCCTCACAGTGTGCACTGTATATTTAAGTGGTGTAATACACCATATGACCTTGTCTGTGGCCTACAGACTCTGAAAAAATTGTGGCAAAATATATATATATATATATATATATATATATATATATATATATATATAGTGACAGTTTCACCAAAGGAAAGTTCCCTCTGCATACTATCCAATTGTATGACGCTCCACATTCATGGATCCATATCTAACAGTATTCATAGCGCCATGATTCTTAAGTATAAATGCAGTCATGTAGGTAGATCATTAAATCCATCAATCAAAAGAACTGTTGCCTCACGCCAAAACAATATCCATCCAGTTTGTCTCAGTATTAAAGCATATAACATAAACGGTCTCACCAATCAGCTTCCACTATTCCATAGATAATCATAGTGGTGTTCCATCCATCAAGCTGAGTGTCTGCCATACAACTGCGGGTGACGTCTCACCCTTGTAGTACAACGGTCAATTATGCTGAGGCCCCGCTGGGAAACAGTTCGTGTAGTTCACCCCACCGCTTGAATGAAGGTACAGGGGGTTAGGCGGTTTTTGCAGCGATCAGAGCACCCATCTGTGAGGGTAATTGCACAATGGCGTCTATTGCGCAATTACCCTCACAGATGGGCGCTCTGATCGCTGCAAAAACCGCCTAACCCCCTGTACCGTCAATCAATGGGGATATCAGAAGCTCCAAGGGATATTTGTAGAGTCAATACCAAAGGTTGAGGTAAGGGGCACAATTAGGGGTGGTGGGATAGAGCAGACCAGGAAGAGTTATTATAGAATAGCCCACTGGTAATAATACAAGGTCACCTAGAGGTCAGAGGGCAAGAAAGGATATAGGTTTACGCAGGATAGGAGGGGTGGCAGAAGTAAGGAAGGAGAATGGATGTGATGGGAAGAAGATATGACGAAAGAGTAAACATTTGTATAAACTACAATGTAAGATGCTGCCCAACTCAAAATTGCTACATTGAAGCTCAATTCTTGGTTGGACTATATTGTTAAAATCATTCAAAGAAATTTGAATTCTTGCACAATCATGGCCCTGGATACCGGAAGGATTTGTTGCAACTGCATCACACCTCCCACAATCTTAGATCAAAAGGATCTTGTAACTTGGTCACCCCCAGTATTCACCTCAAAACCGTTCGAGCCAGAGCCTTCTGTCATGCTGCCACTCCACTTTGGAACTCCCTGCCACACCCAATGAGGACATCTCCATCCCTGAAACGATTCAGGTCCAAACTGAAAACCCACCTGTTTAGTCTTGCAATTACTAACACCTATTTCCTCTAACACAGTCCACCCGGCAACCATTTATTGATCTGAGTCATATCTATGCGCTTTGAGTCCTATGGGAGAAAAGCACTTTACAAATGTTATTGTATTGTATCGATCGCTGATGTTTATACAAAGAATAATTATACACTTTTTTTTAATCGTATCAACCTCGTGTAAATATTTCCTTTCATCTGCTGAACCTGAAATTTATACTACAACGGTAAATTATTTATAAATACATCAGTGAATCCATCCATTCATTCTTCAAAACTAAAAAAAGAGGTAGGAAACAGAAGGCTCTTACTGTACAGATATTTCCATCTATGTGTTAATTTAGCCGCGAGTAGCGCAAGCATTATTTTTAGAAGTGGATATTGCCTGGGAACACAAATGAATGACAGGGATCATAATCTCTCCCTGTGTTATCATAGATCATGCACAAAGCACAAAGGCCCTTTGATCCTTTAAAATACCCAACTCGGCTTACAAGGAAATTAAATCCCGCAGCTCATATTTTCATCAAGTTTTCTGGCGTTTTAGAGTGGTGATTATAATGGTCAACGGACATGCAAAATGGTCAAAAAAAAATATTAATAACCGTTAGAAGAGGTTTAATGTTTGAAAGGTATGTATAAAAAAAATGACAATTTAATTCATTTGATATAAAAAAAAATCACGTTTTATAATATCCACATTACCAGCTATTTATACTGTACTCCAAACCTTGGGATAATGAATCCCATAACATATGCCTCTCTTATTTTGCTGAGGCTTCACAAATTACCTTCCTTCTGGAACTCATAAACCCTAATCACTAAATTACACATTATAACAGGGTTTGCGAAATAACAGCTGAGGAAAGGTTACAGTATTCCACCACTAGGGGCAGCACTGCCTGCTGTCTGCTGAGGCAAAGCTCATTTATCATAATGAGTACAGATGGTATTGTTTCCCCCAAGTGTACCGCCAGGCAGGGCACATAAAAAAGGAGTTTTGGGCAAGATAAAAGGATTTTAGAAAAAAAAGGATATGAGAAAATCTTTGATGCAATATTATATAGGAAAACTGACATTTAAAGTGACACTGAAGTGAAAAAAAAAATGATGATATAATGAATTGTATGTGTAGTACTGATAATGAATAGAACATTAGTAGAAAAGAAAATAGTCTCATATACAGCTTTTTTTTTTTATAGCATTGCATAATTCTGCCATATTTGCAATTACAAGTCACACTGTATATTTTAAACTATAAAACAAGCAGAGCTAATGACCCTTTCAACTTCCCTGCAGTAAAAATCTTATCTAAATCTGTCTCTGACTGTTTCTTTGATGTATAAGTGCTCCAGAACACAGTGACCCAGGTTGGGTTGGAGAGCTCAAGGAGGCTCTTTTGCATAGATAACAAGTGACGTTTCTTAAAGCCTCAATACACACGCTCAACAAAAGTCTTTTAACCTCCTTGCCGGTCTAAAAAATCCGGCAAGGAGGCAGCGCCGCACATTTTTTTAATTTTTTTTTTTTTTAAATCATGTAGCGAGCCAAGGGCTCGCTACATGATAGCAGCTAAGCGGCGGCATCCCCCCACCCACTCCGATCGCCTTCGGCGATCAGAGTATGCAGGGAATCCCGTTGAGAACGTGATTTCCTGCAGGGCTTCCCCGGTCGCCATGGCGACGGGGCGGGATGACGTCACCGACGTCATGGACGTCGGGACGTCATAGGGAATCCCGATCCGCCCCTCAACGCTGCCTGGCACTGATTGGCCAGGCAGCGCAGGGCTCTGGGGCGGGGGGGAGCGACTCGGCGCGGCGGATTGCGGCGGATCGGCGGCGAGTGGCGGCGATCGGAAGTTACAAGCAGCTAGCAAAGTGCTAGCTGCTTGTAACAAAAAAAAATTATGCAAATCGGCCCAGCGGGGCCTGAGATATCCTCCTGCGCAGGTTACCCCGAGCTGAGCTCGGGATAACCGGCAAGGAGGTTAAATGCACAACTATCAAACAACTTTTAGGAGTTGGACAACTTTTGTCAAGTAAAATATCACTGATAAGAGGTGACCAACGACTGATAAAGACGCAGCTCAAGTCAATCCAACAGTTGGATTGACTTGAGCTGCGTCTTATCAGTCGTAGGCCGCCTCTGATTAGTGGTCGCCTCTTATCAGTGACAAAAGTTGTCCAACTTCTTAGTTGTTTGATAATCGTGCTGCATTTAAAAGATTTTTGTTGAGCGTGTGTATGAGCATATGTGACTCATATCTGTGCTACTAATGTTCGATTTCTTAGCTGTACTACACACACAAATCATTATCTCAGAAGTTTATTTTCACTTCAGATTCCCTTTAACCTCATAGGCTTCTCCCCCTCAAGTGACAAGGCTTTTTTTTACTAATTAGGCCACTGCTGCTTCAAGGCCTCGCTGCAGGGCCATACAACTCAGCACACAAGTGATTCCCCCCCCCCCTTTTCTGCCCACTAACAGAGCTTTCTGTTGGTGGGCTCTCGTCGCTGCTGTGGTGTTTGTTTATTTATTTTTTTTATTTTTAAATAAATATGAGCTTTTTTAAAATTATTCTCATTTCCACCCTCCCTCCCCCTGGTAGCGGTGATTACTGCAGGGAGACTTATGACGGAGCAGACCTTTGTCATTTAAGCAGAGATGGACGCAGCAGCGCGCAATCTCCTGCAAAACCCCACCCCAGGACTTCACGCCAATTGGCGTTGAGCGGTCTTGCAGCTGCCGCCGCATCCACAGTCGTAAAGGGGGTCTATGGTAATAAAAAATGGAAGTTTAGATATTTGGGACTGCTCTTCCTTTGCTAGAATACAGATGAAACTCGAAAAATTAGAATATCATGCAAAAGTCCATTTATTTCAGTAATTAAACTTAAAAGGTGAAACTGATATATGAAATACAGGTAGACTCATTACATGCAAAACAAGATATTTTAAGCCTTTCTTTGTTAAACTTTTGGTGATTATTGCTTACAGGCAGCTTATGAAAACCCCAAAATCAAAATCTCTGACCATCAGAATCAGGGACAAACCCAGGATTTTCAAGGCTGGGATTCCTGAAAGGTCTCCCTCAGCCACACACTTTACAGTAAAATAATATGGTAGGACATCATGCTGGGGACACATAATGCAATTTCACATCCGACTGACAGGATCTGATGACAATTATTTCCTAAATGTCTGATTTGCACACGATCGACAACGGGATCGATCAGGAGCAGTTTAGATACAGATAATAATGAGGACAGCTGACATTGGCAAGGAAGGGGAAAGTGAAGCATTCATACAGCAGGGCACAGGGCTGTGCTCATACCTGACTCTGTTAAGTTCTCCAGAGCTGCTTCATGCTCTGTACACATGCTGCAGCTCCATGTTCTGTACACACGCTGCTGCTCCATGCTCTGTACACATGCTGCTGCTCTATGCCCTGTACACACGCTGCTGCTCCATGCTCTGTACACACGCTGCTGCTCCATGCTCTGTGCACACACTGCTGCTCCATGCTCTGTGCACACACTGCTGCTCCATGCTCTGTGCACACACTGCTGCTCCATGCTCTGTACACACACTGCTGCTCCATGCTCTCTACACACGCTGCTGCTCCATGCTCTGTACACACACTGCTGCTTCATTCACTGTACACACGCTGCTGCTCCATCCAAAGTCAACTGTAGCAGGGGAAAAAAGGGGTCAGTGCTGGGAGCTGCATGATATCTGCAGATATTCTGATGTCTCAACTTGTGCCCGAGACACTGCATCGGCCCTGGTCTGAGGGAGGATTCTGGGCAGCTGTAATCCTCCCTGCGTTTGCCTATGAGAATATTGTGAAAATGTTCAATATTCTAGGCTCAAAGTGTCAGACTCTAATCAGTTAATTATAGGAACACGAGGTGAAAATAGTGTAATGAGATAAACAATTGTATCTACCCTCCTTTAAAAATGACCTTTTTTTTAGATATCCCAGAGTTTTATTTTTAAATCTACTTTTGAAGCTTTTACAGTTTCATTTTCTATGATCAATGACACAAGCATTGAAGTGTACCAGGATGAAAATCTATGAACTATTGACCCTTTTTTATCTTTTTCCTGGTCTCGGAAGCCATTTTCTGTCAGGAACTTGTTTTATGGCTGTAATTCCTTAAGCTATGTACCCACCTGGCGATTTTCCCAGTGATTTTCTTGACAACTGGCGATTATTACACGACATTGCAAGGTGGGTACAAGCGCACGATTGCGAACGTTCGTTAGCGCCGTTCGATGACACGAGACTGACATGGCAGATCAGATCTTTAAGATCCCTGACAAATGCGCAAAATACCGCGATCACTGGAAGTCTCGCTCACGCCGTGTATGTTGCATGACCTTGCGCTTAACCTACCGACAGGAAGAGGCAGGGCTGGATTTACCATAAGGCACTGTAGGCATGTGCCTATGGGCACCTGATGATGAAAAGGCAGACCACTCCTCCCTAAGCACCTCCCTCCCTTCTGCCCAATGCAGAGTCTTGATGAGAGTGTAAATGAGAGGTTACTTACTGCTCTCTGTATTCTACTGATGAGATCTCCCTTCAGTCAGGGGCACCACTAGCTACTTAATACTGAGGTTCCTCTAGCTACCTAATACTTGGCAAGAAATCTCTAGCTATTTAATACTAAGGGTACCTCTGGTTACCTTATACTAAAGGGCACCTGTGGCTATATATGATGGGCAAGAGAAGTAAGGGAGAAGTGACAGCTGGTCCAGCCAGCACATTTGTGGTGGGTGGGGATTTGTAGGTTCATGGAGGACAAAATCTAAGGTGCCACGACATCTGTGCCTATAGGCTCCTGTGAGGTAAATCCGGGCCTGGGAAGAGGAGTTGCTAGCGACTGTCGTCAAAGGGACGTCGCTGGACCCATCAAACGGTGAGTACGCAGCTTTATCAGTGAGGGTTATGTTATCTTCCGACCTGGTCCCATCCCGGACAGAAACTGTCACTTGCATACCTGAATTGTAACTCTCTCAGGCAGAGAAAGAAAAAATAGGAACACAGCATAGTGTTTGTTTGCTTGGCACTGTAAATGTACATGTCTATCTCATTATGTCACATGTCATCTCATGTATCCTTTAACCTCCTGAGGACCACGGGCTTAAACCCCCATAAAGACCAGGCCATTTTTCACAAATTGGGCCACTGCAGCTTTAAGGCCTCGCTGCCGGGCCGCACAACTCAGTACACAAGTGATTCAAATAAATATTTTTCTCTTTTATTTTTAATTTTTAAATAAAAATGCTTGTTTTTTATTATTTTTATTATTTTTACCTCCCTTCAGTCTATCACAGCGGATCGCTCCTGTGTCCCCCAGAGCCTTACACAGCGTTGTACTGTGTTAATAGACGGCGGTTTCGATGTCTAACAGTCTCTGAGTGGCGATCGCCGCTGGGAGACTGAAGGTGGAGCAGAGCTGTCTGAGCCATTTTATTGGTTCAAACAGCGTACCAATGGGGAGCCCCGGCTTCAGATTCAAAGATGCTTTGCCCGCGCTCCTATGTGGACAGTAATTACAGTGATAGATACACTGTAATTACGCAGCTGAATTTGCGGCAAAAGGTGTCGAGTGATTAGCGGTGGTATGTATCTTTACAGGGGTGACCAGCCGGTTTAGACCTGCTCTTTGCAGGTCTAAGCTAACGCTCATGTCTGCCGAGAAGCATCGCTTCCCGGAGACATGAAAAGGGTAACTGGATACAGTGTTAAGAACTCACTGGGCGATTATATCGACGCAAAGATCGACGCCTTACGCTGTGCGCGATGTAGCTTTGTGCATCTTTTAGTGTGCACAAAGCTACTTAAAGGGCACTAAGTTCAGATAAGGCACACTAACCTCAGATAAGGCACACTAACCTCAGATAAGGCACACTAACCTCAGATAAGGCACACTAACCTCAGATAAGGCACACTAACTCAGATAAGGCACACTAACCTCAGATAAGGCACACTAACTGTTACTGAGGAGGCTTTCCCAGGCATCCTATCTAAATTGATAAGATCAATAGAATCCTCAACATGACATAAAGCAGACTCTGGTGATGAAGAGACATCGTAAATTCCGAATTCAAATGGTAACTGGCCTGGTTACATGCGCCATTAATTCTAAGCTTAAAACAGGGATACAATCCTCTAATGGCTGAGACCCAAATCAGGAAAGCTAACAACATCCCTAGGACTCAGCTCCTGGAGTACAAGCAGAGCCAGGAAGAGAGCCGTGTCCCACTGGTAGTAACCTACAACCCACGCTTGGAAATCTTAAGAAAGATTGCAAAAGAACTTCATCCTGTTCTACACAAGGATCAGAGACTGAAAAAGATATTTCCTGAACCTCCCCTCCTTGCGTTCCGACAGCAACCCAATCTTAAGCAGATGATAGTGAGGAGTGCCTTACATAGGCAAGAACAGAATGGAACATTCCCCTGCCGAGGGAAAACATGTGGGACCTGTGAATACATCCATTCCACTGACAGGATACTAATACCGGGTACACAACAGGAATACAAAGTACAAGGCACCTTTTCCTGCGACTCATCTAATGTGGTATACCTGATCATGTGTGCAAAATGCCCCAAAGGAATTTATGTGGGAGAAACAAGTCAACCACTGCGGGATCGCATGACACACCACAGATCCACTATTAACAGCAGGAAAAAGGATATTACAAATTATACTGATCTCCCAATACCAACACACTTTTGTTTACCTGGACACAGTTTAAGCGATTTTCGCGTCACTGTATTAATGGGTGGCTTCAAATCGGGAAACATGAGACTAACACAAGAAACTAAGTTTATACATTGGTTCAAAACTGTACAAGATGGTTTAAACAAGGACTCCAACTTCTTGTGCTGGTACGATGGGTTTTAAATGCCACAGTTCTTTTAATTTTAATTTTTCTATCGTTTCATTCATTTTTGTGCCATATGCTGTGTAAGATGGAATTCACTGTCACTATTCATTTTATTTGCTTTCAGGTGCTGGCTTTAAATGCCACAATTCTCTTATGCTGGGAATACACGGTTCGTTTTTGCCTTCGTTTAAACCTTCGATTCGTTCGGTAAACGAATCGAGTGTTGAAAACGTATGTGAAAATAGTCATAATCTCATTATAGTTTCGATTAATAGACCCCAAAAACGAACGACTAGTGATCGAACATGTTTGATATTATCTCTCTTTATCCATCTAATCGAGCCATTGGTAGGCTTGATGGCTGTTCAGATCGATTATATATTCGTTTATGCTAGTCCGTCCCTGTAAAAAGGGATTTTCGTTTCGTTTCTTTGCAGCCTTCGATCATTGGAAAAACGAAACCATCAGAATCGGAAAAAAAAACTAAACCGTGGGTGGTGATATTAACCGTATGACTGATTATTTCGGGATCGAAAAGGACAAAAGGCACAATCGAAACGAAGGTTTAAACGAAGGCAAAAACGAACCGTGTATTCCCAGCATTAAGCTTAGAATTAATGGTGCATGTAACCAGGCCAGTTACCATTTGAACTCGGAATTTACGATGTCTCTTCATCACCAGAGTCTGCTTTATGTCATGTTGAGGATTCTATTGATCTTATCAATTTAGATAGGATACCTGGGAAAGCCTCCTCAGTAACAGTTAAGGCATCTAATTACATTTATGTTTGCTAAAGAATGTTTCTCCTCTGTATGTCAGTGTATATAAGCTGTGTTTTACAGTTCTGGTCAGGAACCAGTCCGACGAAGGCTTTTTATAAGTCGAAAGCTCACTGTTTATCCATCTCTAAGTTAGCCAATAAATGGTATCATCCTGATTCAAAACTTCTTGCTTTTAACCTCAGATAAGGCACACTAACTCAGATAAGGCACACTAACTCAGATAAGGCACACTAACTCAGATAAGGCACACTAACCTCAGATAATTCACACTAACCTCAGATAAGGCACACTAACCTCAGATAAGGCACACTAACCTCAGATAAGGCACACTAACCTCAGATAAGGCACACTAACCTCAGATAAGGCACACTAGCCTCAGATAAGGCACACTAACCTCAGATAAGGCACACTAACCTCAGAAAAGGCACACTAACTCAGATAAGGCACACTAACCTCAGATAAGGCACACTAACCTCAGATAAGGCACATTAACCTCAGATAAGGCACACTAACTCAGATAAGGCACACTAATCTCAGATAAGGCACACTAACCTCAGATAAGACACACTAACCTCAGATAAGACACACTAACCTCAGATAAGGCACACTAACCTCAGAAAAGGCACACTAACCTCAGAAAAGGCACACTAACCTCAGATAAGGCACACTAACTCAGAAAATGCACACTAACCTCAGATAAGGCACACTAACCTCAGATAAGGCACACTAACTCAGATAAGGCACACTAACCTCAGATAAGGCACACTAACTCAGATAAGGCACACTAACTCAGATAAGGCACACTAACTCAGATAAGGCACACTAACTCAGATAAGGCACACTAACCTCAGATAAGGCACACTAACCTCAGATAATTTACACTAACCTCAGATAAGGCACACTAACCTCAGATAAGGCACACTAACCTCAGATAAGGCACACTAACCTCAGATAATTTACACTAACCTCAGATAAGGCACACTAACCTCAGATAAGGCACACTAACCTCAGATAAGGCACACGAACCTCAGATAAGGCACACGAACCTCAGATAAGGCACACTAACCTCAGATAAGGCACACTAACCTCAGATAAGGCACACTAACTCAGATAAGGCACACTAACTCAGATAAGGCACACTAACCTCAGATAAGGCACACTAACCTCAGATAAAGCACACTAACCTCAGATAATGCACACTAACTCAGATAAGGCACACTAACCTCAGATAATGCACACTAACTCAGATAAGGCACACTAACCTCAGATAATGCACACTAACTCAGATAAGGCACACTAACCTCAGATAAGGCACACTAACCTCAGATAAAGCACACTAACCTCAGATAAGGCACACTAACTCAGATAAGGCACACTAACCTCAGATAAGGCACACTAACTCAGATAAGGCACACTAACTCAGATAAGGCACACTAAAGGCCCATACACACGTCGAAATTCCGTGAACGACGGGTCGTTTGAACGTTCCGTCGTTCGCCCGCTAAATCGGGCATGTGTACACACGCCCGATTTAGCGGGCGAACGACGGGACGTTCGCGGAAATCCGACGTGTGTATGGGCCTTAACTCAGATAAGGCACACTAACCTCAGATAAGGCACACTAACTCAGATAAGGCACGCTAACCTCAGATAAGGCACACTAACTCAGATAAGGCACACTAACCTCAGATAAGGCACACTAACCTCAGATAAGGCACACTAACCTCAGATAAGGAACACTAACTCAGATAAGGAACACTAACCTTAGATAAGGCACACTATCCTCAGATAAGGCACAGTAACCTCAGATAAGGCACAGTAACCTCAGATAAGGCACACTAACCTCAAATAAGGCACACTAACTCACATAAGGCACACTAACCTCAGATAAGGCACACTAACCTCAGATAAGGCACACTAACTCAGATAAGGCACACTAACCTCAGATAAGACACACTAACCTCAGATAAGGCACACTAACTCAGATAAGGCACACTAACCTCAGATAAGACACACTAACCTCAGATAAGGCACACTAACTCAGATAAGGCACACTAACCTCAGATAATGCACACTAACCTCAGATAAGGCACACTAACCTCAGATAAGGCACACTAACTCAGATAAGGCACACTAATCTCAGATAAGGCACACTAACCTCAGATAAGGCACACTAACCTCAGATAAGGCACACTAACCTCAGATAAGGTTAGTGCTGTAGTTTGTGCCCACTAAGTGATAAGGCACATTAACCGGCTTAGTGCCGGTTAGTGAATCAAGGCCGAGGTAGCTTACCTCAATGATTAAATCTTTGAGTAAACAAAGAATAATTTATTAAGCAATTTTCAACTAAAAAAGTACCAAAAAGTACTATCAAAATTATTTTGAGTATTTTCTTGCTTTCTATTGGCTTAAAAGGCATTTTATTGACAAGTTTAAAATGATCACCTAGGAGAAAACTCAGGTGAAAAACTGAATTGCATACGGGTCCTGAACTCTTGCACAGGACAGAAGGAAAACATAGAGAAATGCACCCTGTATGTATTTACAGAGTTTAGCCTGTCTATTTCCCCTCTATCTGTGACTAATCACAGCTGTAATTTGATCTCTCAGCTGTGACAGCTGGCTGCATCTGCAGAGCAGCTAATTTGTCTGCTTCCATGAAAGCAGGAAGTAGCCACACTGCAGATTTATTGCAGGCTTTGCATCAGCTGTATCAATAAAATGTTTTTTTCTTAAAAGGTTATTATGCTGTTGCTTATCTTTTAGAGCAGAGAGGAAGTTCTGAGTTCATGTCTGCTGAATTTCTTACGAATGTTGTACGTCTGTTTTCCCCGCGGAGGAGATAAGCGGATTGTCAGTTGTTTGCACCCATCAGTGTGTCTCAGGGTGTGAGATCTTTCTACAAACGCCAGAATTATGCAATATTTTCACAGAGAAAACAGTCATGAGGATTTCACTTTACACATCACTGAACAAAAGATTTTCCAAACTGCAATTATTAACATCCTCTTTTTTTTAATGCAGCGTACAGTCATTCTGCAAAATGTGACAGCGTAAATTATATTGACTGACAATTAAACTGTGTAATCTCTGCAAATAATGGCACAGGCCCATCATTTAACATTAGTTAACGCATGCAGATTACTTGTGCCTCAGGGCCTCGCATTACTAGTAATCTCGTACACTTTACATGATGAACTGTGCAGGGATATTAGAACAAATACGATGATCTGGAAGCAAATCTGCACAGTTTACACTATCAATGAATCATTAGCTTCCTGAGCAGGTTGTGTTTTGACTCATTTGCATCCTGTTTCGCTTTGCTTCCTCCCTATGAATTGATCTTATTGGTATTAGTATGATGGTAACTAAACAAGTATCAGGCCAGGCCACTGAAAGCAAAACTTCACTATGCACTGTGGTTTTAAGGCTCGTCCTGGACTTGATCCTGTAATTTTGTGTTTCTGCAGAGCTGAACTCTGCTGTGAGCCACAGGCAGGGTTAATGCATTTACCTGCAGCAAGCTATAAGGTCACTGAGTCTTGCTTGAGCTTATTAACCTTGATGGGCTCTGATACCTGCCTTGCATTAATCAGGCATTGATTCTAGCTCATGTAAACGCTTCCCTGTTTGGTGTTTTCAGAACATTCTGTGGGTGCTGCTCCCTGATTCCACGGGTGTAACAATCGCCCCCTGTGCCCCCCTGCGCCCCCCTGCTATCCTGCAGGTAGACCGGTCCTGTGGTTATGCATAATGGCAGCAGAGCATTGTGCAGTACCTGCTTCTGGTGGCAATACAAACAAACAAACACAGAACACTTATATCGAGCTTTTCTCCTGGCGGACTCAAAGCGCCAGAGCTGCAGCCACTAGGACGCGCTCTATAGGCAGTAGCAGTGTTAGGGAGTCCTGCCCAAGGTCTCCTACTGAATAGGTGCTGGCTTACTGATCAGGCAGAGCCGAGATTCGAACCCTGGTCTCTTGTGTCAGAGGCAGAGCCTTTAACCATTACACTATCCAGCCAGGTCAGGTCCTCTTCACTCCCCTTCAGCGTAAGTGCAGTGCAGCCAGCCAATCATCATGCGGCTTCAGTCCCTGTCACATGATAGGATTGGGAATACATAACATTCTGCTGCTGCTCTGCACACCCACAGAACCAGGCCCCACTAGTTTCTGACACCATAAACCCACCTGATGAAGGTTTGGGGGGCCTGGCTGATAAATCTCTGCAGGGGCCACCACCAGAGCAGGGACAAGGTCCTCCAGCACCCAAGGCTGAGACTCCAAAGTGCGCCTCTCCATCCCTGACACCCCAGCCGTCACACACTGATTGCTATTAGACTAAGAGGCGCCACAGGGCCCACAACCTTCCCAACACCTTAATATCTAGTTATCTGGCTTGCAGTCACTGCTATGTATCCCCTTTTCTTATTTCTTTCTGCTTAATGCACAGTTAGGAATGACAGCTGAATGAATTCTGCGCCCCCTCCTACACTGCGCCCTGAGGCTGGAGCCACTCCAGCCTATGCCTCGGCCCGGCCCTGGCCACCACTACATAGTTATACCCCTGCTGTGCAAAGAACATGGTTGGCTCCTTATCTTGTGCTATTCTGCTACATAAAGTGAACTGAGCAGCATTTTTAGCTCCCACCGCATCTCAGTAGCACATTAAAAATGCATGCTAACAATGCTGCTCTTTAAAAAAAAAAGATCAATTCTACCTCTTCTTTCTAAATGTAATGTTTGTTAGAGGCATTTATTGCTCTGCTTCCGAGGCCTGCGTTCCGCAGAAAGAGGAGCCAGATAAAGACTGCTGTAATTAGCAGTAGCAATGAGCAAACAAAAGCTTTCATCAGTGGGGTGGGGGGGTCGAACACTATACTTCAAAAAGTTTAAAGAAGTCACACTTGATTACATTCACTCATTCCCCTGGATAAATAAGGGCAGACAAAGGGGAGGGGCAGAAATGGCAGCTTCTATTGCTATTAGAAACCAGTACCAACTGCACAAAAAATAGCTGCTTGGATCCCTTTAAAGTGCACCTGAACTGAAAGAGATATTTATTTCCATTTAAACAATACCAGTTGCCTTGCAGTCCTGCTCATCTTTCTGGTCAACATTTTCATCTCTCCTACTCATTTTGGAGAAAAATTAACCCCATTTTCCGGAAAGCCTCTTCCACTCAATCATGTGCCTGAAACAGCCTGTTACTGGGATGCTAGAGAAGTGTGGGTCAGGCAGCAAAACTATGTACTTTGGTTGCTTCCCTGTCCATGAACAATGGCTGGGAATTGGATAAATGGGTAGACTCCTCCCCATTCTTTCCTGTACCACTCCATCCTTCTCTTTCATGTGTGTCCCTCGCCACAGCTTCTGTCTTTTCCCCGGGTCCTGCTGGCCGCCTATGAAGTATCGACAACCACGATGGATCGAGTCTTCTGCGCAAGCGCGAGCTGGCCCAGGAGAAGATCGGAACTGTGGCGAGAGACACGCGTGACCTCTAGGGGCTGGAAGAAGCCCCAGGTAAGTAAAGATAAATGTATTTGGTCACCTCGGATATCTTTTAACCACTTAACGACCGCCTAACGCCAATAGGCGGCGGC
This sequence comes from Hyperolius riggenbachi, assembly GCF_040937935.1. Lineage (NCBI taxonomy): Eukaryota > Metazoa > Chordata > Amphibia > Anura > Hyperoliidae > Hyperolius > Hyperolius riggenbachi. Next base: position 82,471,143 of record NC_090650.1, read on the forward strand.
TGGTCGTAAGTGGAAGTGGGTTTCTAACGAGCGGCCGTTCCATGTCAGTTCACGGAGTGCGTCTCCGTGGACAGCCTGCGAGCCTTCAATCGCGGCTCGCAGGCGAAATGTAAACACGCGGGGAAGAAATCCCCTGTGTTTACATCATACGGCGCTACTGCGCAGCAGCGCCGTAAAGGAGATCGGCGATCCCCGGCCTCTGATTGGCCGGGAATCGCCGCCGTCTGATAGGCTGAAGCCTGTTAGAGGCGGTACAGGACGGATCGCCGTCCTGTACCGCCTATCTCAAGCAGTAGAGGGAGGGAAGGAGAGGGAGGGGGGAATAGCGCTGTGGAGGGGGGCTTTGAGGAGAGTCCCCCCCCCCCCCCCGCTCGGCCACACAGAGCAGTGGCGATCAGACCCCCCCCCAGCAGGACATCCCCCTAGTGGGGCAAAAAGAGGGAAAGTCTTATCGCTCTGCCTCAATCCTGATCTGTGCTGTGGGCTGAAGAGCCCACGCAGCACAGATCAGCCAAACATGCTGCGGTCCTTAAGTGGTTAAGGATTCTTTGTAAAAGTGATGAAATGTAAAGAAATATTTTCCTTTTTTGCTTTAACAGCGATAGCAGAATAAAGTTATAAAAAGCCACAAGCAATGTCAGTGTCACTTTGTCACTGAAAGAAAAATGTATTTGTGTTATAAAAATCCTGAAACGTAAAGTTTATTTTATTATTTTATGATAACAGCAAAGAATTATAAAGGCTACAAGCAATGTTATAGTGTCACTTTTTAACTAAAAGAAACCATTCATTTGTCTTCTAAAGTGAAAAATTTAAAGTCTTAAAATTTAATAAAGAACTATAACATCATTGTTTTAACTGTGATAACGGCAAAGATTTATAAAGATCACAAGCAATGTCACAATGCCTCTTTTTAACATAAGACTTGTGGTAAGACAGTACTGTAGGGAAGCCAATACAGTTGAAAAATCTCTAGAGCTGACATTTTAAAGGACCAATACAGCAAAAAAAAGTAAGCGGTTAAAATCAAACAGAACTGACAGATTTTGGACTAGACCATCTCCCCATGGATACTTTGTTTTCAAAAGCATTTCCTGAACAGCAGTAGCTAAGTCTAACTACCAAAATGGTAAGATACCAGCCAATCCTACCTACTCACTATTTTGACAGTTAGACTTAGCAACTGGCATTAAGGAAATGTTTTTAAAAATAATGAAATCCCCGAGAATCCCCCATGAGGAGATGATCTAATCCAAAACCTGTCGGTTCTGTCAAATTTTAACTGCTTCCTTTTTTTGCTGTAGTGGCCCTTTAACAGCAACAATGCAATAACATTAGATGTTAGAAAACTGCACAATAATTGGCTGCACTTTCTCCCAGCCGGGTCTAATCTGTTTCTCTGTCTATTTACTATCTATTTTCTTTCCAGGGTTGTAACAATAGCCTAAGTGCTAAGGGGCCCAGTCTTGTGGCAGTATGGAGAGTAGTGGCATACATTACCATGCTCCAGAGGCTTGACATGTCCTCACTCCTCTCCAGGCGCGTTCCTGCCATTGAGCGCAGGGGCGTGGCATACCGGGTGACTGACAGCGAGGGGGGTGTTGCCACGACCCCCCACAGCGGCAGAGCAGGAGGAGGAAGCAGCGCAAGAAGGAGGGGCAGTGGGGACAGCGGAGGGGAGGGGGGCCAGAACCTCCTCCCTCACCTGGGTCCCTTCTGTAATGATCGCTGCTGCAGCAGCTATTGCTGGAAGTAGTGCTGCAGCTCAGGCAGTTCTGATCTATTTCCATGCAAGTTGCATAGCTTTGTCTGTCTTTCCCTGCTGTCGGCTTGTGACTGATTATCATTCACCTGTGTGGGAATCTGCATGTCTGCTCCCATTGGATGACCTCAGTATAAAGATCTGTTTCCTGCAGGGTTTCCTTGGGTTTTCATAGCTTCAGCTTAAGCCTGCCTTGCTGTCGCTTTAGCCCCCGATCGTGGTTCTTGTTAAAGATACTTTGCTGGTCTTTGCATCATATATTGGTTCATTGCCAATATATATGCATACCAGCACGTTTATTATTTTCCTTGTATTTGTGTTACGTTAATACATCAGTGTCGCTGATGTATACGTACACGAACTGTTTATATCCTGTGTGCAGTTAGTCAGCTTTCCAGCACGTTTTGGTAGGTTGCGCGTACCGTGACCACCCGTGCTGAGGTAGTTACCCTGCTCCTGGTTCTGTTTGTGGATTGCGTTCATCTCTGCGAAGAGATAACGAATCCTTCTGAATCCTGTTCTGTTACCGTTTGTGGATTGCGTTCATCTCTGCGAGGAGATAGCGAATCCTTCTGAATCCTGTCCTGTTACCGTTTGTGGATTGCGTTCATCTCTGCGAAGAGAGAACGAATCCTTCTGAATCCTGTTCTGTTACCGTTTGTGGATTGCGTTCATCTCTGCGAAGAGATAGCGAATCCTTCTGAGTCCTGTTCCCTGTGTTACTCTATTCCTAGTCAGCGTTCCTGCTTATGTCATATATCGGTTCATTGCCGATATATACATATGTTAGTCAGACGTTACAAATAGTTTCATTGATAGCTGTAATTGTAATACGCTAGGAAAACATACTTATTGTATATTTATCTGTGTTACGTTCTTCTATCTCAATCCTGCTATTTTCTGACTATCCTGTCCTGTCTTTGTGAGGCACGCCATCGCCGCATCGCATTGGCTGCCTCATTCCAGTCTGTCTGGTTTTGGACGCTTGCTGTCGCTAAGTAGCCGCTAGCTAGCAAGCGTTCATTCTGACTACCTGTCCTGATCTCCTCAGTTCTGGTTTATGCGCTCAGCGCTACTTTGCGCTGAGACGTTATAACGAAAGCATTGTTTGTGGCTGTCAGATCTGCACTGGCTCTGTGCGCCACAATCTCCTATTGGAGTCAGTCCTCCCCTCCACTATACTAGGGATAGCCTGTTTTCTGGTGCTAGTGTGTGTACCTCCTCCACGCCAGTTCATGCGTTGCATGCTGACTGTGGAGAATACACCACCAAGCCTTACATTATGAAAACCCCATTACCAATCCCCATTGTGGGGGGGATTCCCAGAAAGTATGACACTGTTAATTATGGTTCCTGTTCCTTTAAGAAATTTGAAGAACTTAGCTCTGAAACAGAAAATGAGTTTTTCTCTGAATGTGCCAGGTTCCTGACCAATCCTGATCTCCAAGCGACTCCTGTTTCAACCTGGGCACTCCAACTAAGTTATATTTTGTTTAAAGGGGAATTATTCCAGTGGGCATTTGATGTTCTCAATCATTCCGATTTGAAAGATAGACCGCTGGAATTTCTAGCGTTTGTGATCCATAACTGGTTGCGCATAGATCCATTGCCTTTTCCTCTTAATGAACTCCTGGCAGCAGGCCAATCAGCTGCTCCTTCAATTGCTTGCAAGAATGAGCAGCAAGCAGAAAGTGTTACTGATAATTTTCCTGCAGCTTTGAATAAATCACCAAAAACCGCAAGGTCAAAGGCAAAACGCAAACGTTCTAAGAAACGTGTCCAATCTGCAGAATCGTTATCCTTAGCGACTGAGACCTATAATGAGATTCTGCCATTAACAGATAATGAAATGCAATTGTCTTTCAGGGGAGTTAAATGGACTTATGAAACTACTAATGAACTTTCCTCCCTGGCTAGGGAAAATAAAGATTTGTGTTTAAAAGAATTATCTGAGTATGATTATGAGGAGATATTACAGAGTATTGAACAAATCAACTTATTTGTAAAGCAAGGAAAGTTTGCATACACTACAGTTAAACACTTGCTACAGGTATTGGAGCTTCTTAGGAATAAGGAATCTGCCAATCACCTGCTAATTAACCCTATACATGTGCCTGCCACAATCATATCTGCAGACTGTGATCAGCCGGAATGTTTCGCTGTTAAGTATGCATGGGATCCTCCATTCGAGAGGGGAGAGATGGAAGCCCTGGTCTGTGAATGGAAGAATGATTCAAGTTCATTTTGTCAATTTTACAGTGCAAAAAGTGAAATGGTATTGAACGCATGCATTAAGTCAGCCTATAACCTAATAGAGGCTGGTGTGTGTAGGTATGACTGTGTGGCTCCCTTGATTGATGTGTGGGAACTGATTTTGGATGATTTTTATGTGACTCCGAATTCGCAAATTTGGCGTTCTGACCCGCCTGCTTCAGCACCTTTGGCTGATTCAGCAGGTGATTCGGAGCTCTTTTTGTGTGAAATTGAAGTTCCTGCAATTCCACCCTGTACCATGGATAACTCAGTGTTACTTCCCAGTAAAACAGAAGCCACTGATACATTCTTAACCTTGCCCTGCGCAAATTTCTCAGCAGAGAAGCCAGAGGTCCTGCTGACTTCCGAGTCCAGCCTAGCCAGTACTCATGACTCTTTGTTTAGTGAAACAGACACCAGAAAAATCTTGCCTGTCTCTGCAAACACTTCTGCAGAAATTACCTGTGTTAATAAAGTTCAACTCCTGTCTGATCCAGCAGATGCCAATAGATGCACTACATCAGTTTCCGAGTCCCAGCAATCCTGTCTAGTAAACTCAGAACCCCAGCATCTGAATTTTCCAATTTTACAAATGAATGGTGATTCAGATGCGCAAACATTGTGTCTTGATCTTCCTGTTTCTACACCTCGCTCTAGTTTCGTGAATAGCTCAGAGCATCTGCTATGTGAACCTGAAATCGCAGAATTATTACCTTGTTCAGAAAATTTTCCAATAAATTTGCCCTGTACCATGAATTGTGCAGTAGATCTCTCCAATGAAACTCAGGTCACAGAATCATTATGCTGTCCAGCAGGTGCTTCCATGGTTTTGCCCTGCAATATGGACTGTTCAGTGATCCTGTCCAGTGAAGCTGTGGTCGCAGAGTCTTATGCTTCACCCAGTACTTTGGATACTTTAAACCCTCTAGCAGAGGAGGCTGAAGCACTGCTTACCTCAGTTGGTGTTGCAGTAATATTCACTTGTCTAGCAGCTGTTTTGGAATTACAGTCTGCTCTAATAAAACTTGATGAATTTCTGCCCAGCAAAGCAGAAGCCATTGAAATATTGTCCTCGTCAGCAAGTGTGTCAGATACCTTGCCCTGTACACAGTCTGATTTAACCAATGTTGTTGAGTCCCTCTCCAGTGTTGTAACAGCCGAGGAACTCCAGCCCTGTCCTCTGAATGTTTCAGAAGTCTTGCCCTGTAACATGGATAATTCTGATTCTCTGGTCAAAATAATAGAAATCTCAGAATTTCAGTCCGGTCTGATGAGTGTTCCTGAAACCCAGCCCTGTATCCTGAAAGATTCTGGTTCTCTGGCCGCTGTGGCAGAGGTTCCAGAGTCCCCTTCCTGTCCAGGGAATTCCTCAGTTTTGCCTAGTCCAGTGGGGGCTGCTGCAATACTGACTTGTTCTGCAGCGCCTCATGAGCTCCAATCCAGTGTATTAAATGAGTCTCTGTCCAGTCCAGAGGTAGTTGTGGAGTCCTTATCTGGTTCAGTGCATACATCAGAAGATTTGTCCTGTCTTGTTAGTGCCCCTGAATCTGATTTGTTACTGACTTTGCTGGAATCAGCGACATCTAAGTCTGATCCAGCATTCTCGTGTAAAAGTCCAGTAGTTGCGAAGTTTAGTCATGATTTTTTTTTGGCCAGTCCTGGTTTTGGTCCTGTCTTGGCTGACCCTGAGGCTCACAGTTCCTTGACATGCCCAGAGGTTTCTCTTGTGCCGGTGTGCCCAGATGTTCTTTGTGTGCCAGAATGCCCAAGTGTGTCTAAGGTGTTAGCGTGCTCTGATGCTTCCTTAGTGGGAACACGTTCTGATATTGCCAGTCTGCCTGCATGCCCAGAGATGGTTCTGGTCCCTGAAAGCCCTGATATTGATGTTTGTCCTTGTGGCCCTGACTCGGGAATTGCCCTAGGTTCCATAGGGGTTCTTGATGGTTCTCCATGTGAGCCTAAGGGGCATTCTGACCTATGGGGATCTCTTTGGAGCTTCAAGGTGTTCTGGGAGGTCTCTGAGAAAACTTGTCCTGGTGCCTTGGACTGGTTCAACAGTGGGTTTTGTGTTGGTAAAGACAGTACCGGTGGGCATTGCAAAGGCTTTGGCGTTTCTGAACTGTTCCTGGAAGGCGGTGGGTATCGCTCAGGGAGTTTCGGAGGGCTTTCTTCTGGAAATCATGGTTCTGATGGGTGTCACACTGGGGCTTGTAGTACTGATGGGCATGGTTCTGTAGGTTCTGGTTCTGATGGGTCCAGTCTTGTGGGGACTGATTCTGGAATTCGGTCTTGCCGGGCTGTCCCGGTCATCATGAATTATCAGTCAGACTGTTTTGTTGGAAATTTCAGTTTTGAAAAGCGTCTGGAATCCACTTTTAAAGGCGGGGGTACTGTAATGATCGCTGCTGCAGCAGCTATTGCTGGAAGTAGTGCTGCAGCTCAGGCAGTTCTGATCTATTTCCATGCAAGTTGCATAGCTTTGTCTGTCTTTCCCTGCTGTCGGCTTGTGACTGATTATCATTCACCTGTGTGGGAATCTGCATGTCTGCTCCCATTGGATGACCTCAGTATAAAGATCTGCTTCCTGCAGGGTTTCCTTGGGTTTTCATAGCTTCAGCTTAAGCCTGCCTTGCTGTCGCTTTAGCCCCCGATCGTGTTTCTTGTTAAAGATACTTTGCTGGTCTTTGCATCATATATTGGTTCATTGCCAATATATATGCATACCAGCACGTTTATTATTTTCCTTGTATTTGTGTTACGTTAATACATCAGTGTCGCTGATGTATACGTACACGAACTGTTTATATCCTGTGTGCAGTTAGTCAGCTTTCCAGCACGTTTTGGTAGGTTGCGCGTACCGTGACCACCCGTGCTGAGGTAGTTACCCTGCTCCTGGTTCTGTTTGTGGATTGCGTTCATCTCTGCGAAGAGATAACGAATCCTTCTGAATCCTGTTCTGTTACCGTTTGTGGATTGCGTTCATCTCTGCGAGGAGATAGCGAATCCTTCTGAATCCTGTCCTGTTACCGTTTGTGGATTGCGTTCATCTCTGCGAAGAGAGAACGAATCCTTCTGAATCCTGTTCTGTTACCGTTTGTGGATTGCGTTCATCTCTGCGAAGAGATAGCGAATCCTTCTGAGTCCTGTTCCCTGTGTTACTCTATTCCTAGTCAGCGTTCCTGCTTATGTCATATATCGGTTCATTGCCGATATATACATATGTTAGTCAGACGTTACAAATAGTTTCATTGATAGCTGTAATTGTAATACGCTAGGAAAACATACTTATTGTATATTTATCTGTGTTACGTTCTTCTATCTCAATCCTGCTATTTTCTGACTATCCTGTCCTGTCTTTGTGAGGCACGCCATCGCCGCATCGCATTGGCTGCCTCATTCCAGTCTGTCTGGTTTTGGACGCTTGCTGTCGCTAAGTAGCCGCTAGCTAGCAAGCGTTCATTCTGACTACCTGTCCTGATCTCCTCAGTTCTGGTTTATGCGCTCAGCGCTACTTTGCGCTGAGACGTTATAACGAAAGCATTGTTTGTGGCTGTCAGATCTGCACTGGCTCTGTGCGCCACAATCTCCTATTGGAGTCAGTCCTCCCCTCCACTTCACTAGGGATAGCCTGTTTTCTGGTGCTAGTGTGTGTACCTCCTCCACGCCAGTTCATGCGTTGCATGCTGACTGTGGAGAATACACCACCAAGCCTTACACCTTCCTTCTTCCTCTCTCCCCCTTCATAGATTATCGGCAAGTGCAGGCTCAACGGTCAGAGAATGACTCACTTCACTTCCGTGTTCCAAGCGCTGGAGCGTAGCGTCATGTCATCACAGGTCTCCGCCTTCAATGCCGCCCACTGTGCTTCCTGATTTGCAGAAGCACAATGAGCGGCATTGAAGGCGGAGACCTGTGACGACATGACGCTGCACTCCAGCTCTTGAAACGCTGAAGTGAGGTGAGTAATTCTCCGCCCACCGAGCCTGCACTTGCCGATAATCTATGGAGGGGGAGAGAGGCAGAAAGAGAGGGACCGAGGTGAGGGAGGTGGGGGGGGGGGGGGGTTCTGTCCCCCTCCCCGCCGCTGTCCCCACTGCCCCTCCTTCTTGCATTGCTTCCCCCTCCTGGGGCAACTATCCTAGCTATACTGGGGCAACTATACTAGCTTCACTGGGGGAAACTATACTACATTCACTGGGGGCCACTATACTAGCTATACTGGGGGCAACTATACTAGCTACACTGGGGGCAACTATACTACCTATACTGGGGGCAACTATACTAGCTACTTGGGCAACTATACAAGCTACCTATAATGGGAGCAACTATGCTACCTTTACTGGGGCAACTATATTACCTGTACTGGTGGCACCTATATCTGAGATTACCTGGTGTGGCGCGCTTAGTATGCCGTAATCGCTCCTTTATTTTTTTCCGGGGGGGGGGTCTTATAATACCCAGCACCAGGTGTCACATGCCCTAGGTACGCCACTGCTCCTCTCTCTTCACTGTACCCCCTTTACAGGTCATCTCCTTGCGGTCTCCGCCTGTACAGGTCATGTGATGGGAGCCGCAGGGAGTTAGATTGTACAGCAGTTACAGTGAAGAGAGAGCAGTGAGGACATGCACTGTGCTGAAACAAGGTAATGTATGACATTGCCGCTGTTCTGCTCTCCACATTGCCACAAGTCTCTTTTGTGACTGGCCAGCGGAAGTTTTGTTTATGTTACACCCCTGCTTCTATTTATATCTAGCTACACATATATTAACCACTTCAGCCCACAGGCCATTTTACCCTTACCGCCATTTTCACCTTTCAGTGCTCCTCTTATTTACTTGCCCATAACTGTATCACTGCTTCTCACACCTGTATGATCTAAAAAAAAATTCCGCAACAACTTACTTTATTTTCTATGCATTTTATAGCGAAAAACAAGAAAAAAAAATGAAAAATATACTATTTTTCCAATTCTATCCCTTATAGTTTTGAAATAAGCAATGCTACTAGAAATGAAACACACCCATTTTATTTGCCCGTTAGTCGCGGTCATCACAACATTTAAATTATGTTCCTAGTACAATGTATGGCCACAATATATCATTTGGAAATAAAGGTATATTTTCTCTGTTTTGGGTTTTTTGTACCCAGCCAATAATTACAAACCCTTATTTACTAAAATAACAGTAGTATACCTTCATGATATACATATTAAAAAAAGATGAGACAACTATTTTTGTATTTTTTTTAACTGTTATTTTATTTTTGTGTTTGTGTTTGTTACTGTGGGTTGGGGGGTGGGGGGCTTTGGAAGGGATTCATGTTACTATTTTATTATTATTATGAACACTTGTTCCCTTTCACCAACTGCCACCACATAAATGCTGCAGGAACGAGCAGCTTCTATCAGCTTCTATCTGAACATAGAATGAAGTGGTTAAACCTTATTCCAGTGCTGTAGGCAAGTGACTAGTGATGATCGTAAAGTGCTAATTAGGATTTCGCAAAATTTAGCACAATTTTTCATAATTATTTTTTATAGTTCCCACCGGGCTGCATGTAGCATTTTTTCAAGCAATTCAGCTTCAATGACAGTGCACATTTATTCAAAAATCTTCAGAAATTTTCTTTAAAAAAATTGCAGTTGCTAACTAAGTGCTAGCGATTGCAATTTTTGGTGTGAACTAACTCATAGTAATCATTTCAGAAGCAAAGTAGGAGTTTGCTAGAAATTCTCATGGCAACACTACTTCAAACATAGCACTGTTGGAAAAGTTGCAAAAAAAAATAAATTTTAGCTAGTTTCAGAAATTCTCAGTTGGCCACAGATTTATTTGTATATGACGTTTATTTGTATATAACAAGTTATAGAAGCAACATTCAGTATGTGTTTTTATACAATATGAGTTGCACTTGCATAGCCAATAGCAAAATTACTGTGCACATTGCAATTTTTATGTTGTTTTGTGAGTCAACCCCGGGGCAGGCCACCCATGATGCCAGGTGAAACTAGTTCATCAAGTGGCATGGACGCTGGAGCGATATCCTGCCCGCCCCCTCCCTCCCCGCGGCCGCTGCTCATCTTACCTTCTGTGTCACCGGCTGCTTCCTCTAGGATAGTTCCTAGTCCCATCGTCTCCATTATAGACCTCAGATCAGTGCGACCCGCAGCGCTGCTGTGAAGAGGAGGCAGGAGAGTGTCTCCCAGTAGCGACACATATACAGGAAGTCATTACTTTTTTCTTATTTACTTATTACTGCTTATGCTTCCTTACCAGGGGAACCGCTCTCATGCTTCCTCTTCACAACAGCACTACGAGTCGTGCTGATCTGAGGTCTATGATGGAGGCAAGGGGGCTGGGGACTATTTAAGAGGAAGCAGCCGCCGGCTCACAAGATAAGACGAGTAGAGACCGTGGGGAGGGAGGAGCAGACTAGCCACCTACCTGACTAATCTCAACTGGAGGCATCTACCTAGCTAGCTTATACTGGGGACAACTATACTTGCTACCTATACTGGGGGCAACTATACCATCTACCTTTACTGGGGCAACTATACTGTTATGATCGCTTCTGCAGCGTTTACTGCTGACTGCAGTGGTATTGCAAACCAAGCAGTTCTAATGTCATTACATGCATTTGCTTGCATAGTTTGGTTTGCACTTAAACTAGTTGCTGATTCCATCTGCAGTCGCTCTGAAGTTAATGACAGTTTAATATGCTTTTGTGTAAACAAACATTGTCTGCTGCAATGGAGGGGCAATCCCTTTCCTGCAGGCTGCATATCATTGGGCTCTATTCTCAAAGACTTCCCGCATGCGGTAAAGTACATGCGGGAAGTTTGCACCCAAAATACCGTCATGTTGGGATTCTTAAAATGTTCCGCATCTTTTTTCCGCATGCGGAAAAAGTGTGATAAAAGTGCGGGATTCATGCGGTAAAATTTCTGCAAAAGTCGGTATTTTCCGCAATAAAAGATCAATTCTCAAAGATGTTCAGGCGCATCATTTCTTCGTTAATTACCGAATTTTTATCACCTACAAGTAGTAGGTGATATATTCCGCATCCCATTGACTTTAATGAAGTGTGGAGGCTTAAGGGCTGTGCTTGGTGGACTTTAACTTTTTTTTTTTAAACACTTTTTCATGCGACCTTTTTACCGCATGATTCCCGCATGAATAATGCCTGTTTCCGCATCTTTTTTCCCGCATGCGGAAAACATGCGGAAAATATTAGTGAATGTGGAAAAAATGCGGAGTTTACCGCTGGCGGGAATATAGCGGTAACATTTTGCGGAAAATTTGGCTCTTTGAGAATAGAGCCCATTGTCTGCCTTTTCCTGCTATCAGCCTGTGATTAATTACCATTCACTTGTGTGGGAATCTGCAGGTCTTCTCCTATTGGATGACCTCAGTATAAAGAACTGCTTCCTGCAATGCCTCATGGGCTACCATAGTCTCAGATTCTGTCTGTTACTCTGCCTGTGCCCCACCTCGTTCCTAGTCCGTGTGGACTGCGCTGACTCCTGCGAAGGGGTCAGCGAGTCCTCCTAGTTCTGCTCTTGTTTCTAGAAGTTGTTACTTTGCTTGTCTTGTGTCATATATTGGTTCATCGCCAATATATACGCATACTTGCACGTTTATTATTTTCCTTGTATTCGTGTTACGTTGATACATCAGTGTCGCTGATATATACGTACACGAACTGTTTATATCCTATGTTCCGTTAGTCAGCGTTCCAGCACGCTGAGCTAGTTATCCTGTTCCTGGTCCTGTTTGTGGATTGCGTTCATCTCTGCGAAGAGATAGCGAATCCTTCTGAGTCCTGTTCCCTGTATTACTCCAGTCTTAGTCAGAGTTCCTGCTTATGTCATATATCGGTTCATTGCCGATATATACATATGTTAGTCAGACGTTACAAATAGTTTCATTGATAGCTGTAATTGTAATACGCTAGGATATCATACTTATTGTATATTTATCTGTGTTACGTTCATCTATCTTGATCCTGCTATTTCCTGACTATCCTGTCATGTCTTTGTGAGGCACGCCATTGCTGCAAACGCATTGGCTACCTCATTCCAGTCTGTTTTATTGTGGACGCTTGCTGTCACTAAGTAGTGGCTAATTAAGCAAGCGTTCATTCTGTCTACCTGTCCTGATCTCCTCAGTCCTGGTTTATGCGCTCAGCGCTACTTTGCGCTGAGACGTTATTACGAAAGTGTTGTTTGTGGCTGTTCGGATCTGCACCAGCTCTGTGCACCACAATCTCCTATTGGAGTCAGTCCTCTCCTCCACTAAACTGGGGATATCCTGATTCCTTGTGCTGGTGTGTGTACCTCCTTCACGTCAGCTTATGTGTTGCATGCTGACTGTGGAGATTACACCTCCAAGCTTAACATTATGGTAGCCCCATTACCAATCCCCATTGTGGGGGGGGTTCCCAGCAAAAATGACACTGTTTGTTATGGTTCCTGTTCCTTTAAGAAATTTGAGAAACTTAATTCTGAAACAGAAAATGAGTTTTTTTCTGAATGTACCAGGTTCCTGGCCAATCCCGAGCTTCAGGTTACTCCTGTTTCAACGTGGGCCCCCCAGCTAGTTTATGTTTTATTTAAGGGAAGATTGTTTCAGTGGGCCTACGATGTCTTGGATCATACCAATTTAAAAGAGAGACCACTGGAATTTCTAGCGTTTGTGATCCATAACTGGCTGCGCAAAACCGATTTGCCTAGCCCTTTTGATAAGCTCCTGGCAGCTTGTCAATCAGCTGCTCCTTCTACTGCCTACAAAAATAATCAGCAAGCAGATAATTGTTCTGATAACTTTTCTTCTGCTAAGGCAGCAGGGTCTAAAGCCAAACGTAAACGCTCCAAAAGAAAAGCGTTACAATCAGCGGAGTCGTTGCCCTTGGCGACTGCGCATCAGATCTGTAATGAGACTCCGCCAGTAGCAGATAATGAAATTCAGTCACCATTCAGGGGAGTCAAATGGACCTATGAAACTACTAATGAACGTTCATTGCTAGCCAGGGAAAATAAAAGTTCTTGTTTAAATGAATTATCTGAATATGATTATGAAGATATATTACAGAGTATTGAACAGATCAATTTATTCGTGCAGCAAGGGAAATTTGCATACACTACAGTTCAACACTTGCTACAGGTATTGGAGATCCTTAGGAATAAGAAATCGGCCAATCACCTGCTAAATAACCCAATGTATGTTTTTGCCACTAACACATTTGCAAACTATGATCAGCCGGAATGCTCAGCTGTTAAATATGCATGGGATCCTCCATTTGAGAAAGGAGAGATGGAAGCCCTGGTCTATGAATGGAAGAAAGATGCAAGTTCATTTTGTCAGTTTTACAGTGCAAAAAGTGAATTAGTATTGAATGCATGCATTAAGTCTGCCTATAACCTAATAAAAACTGGTGTGTGTGGGTATGACTTTGTGGCTCCATTGATCGATGTGTGGAAGATGATTTTGGACGATTTTTATGCGATTCAATCAGTTGCTACCAGGGAAGACACACTGTCAATTGGAGACTGTCCCACTTCTCCAGTTACTGAGTCCCTGCCATGTCTTGTGAATGTTCCTGTAACTCCACCCTGTACCATGGATAACTCAGTGTTACTTCCCAGTAAAACAGAAGCCACTGATACTTTCTTAACTTTGCCCTGCACAAATTTCTCAGCAGAGAATCCAGAGGTCCTGCTGACTTCTGAGTCCAGCCTAGCCAGTACTCATGAGTCTTTGTTCAGTGAAACAGACATTAGAAAATCTTTGCCTGCCTCTGCAAACACTTCTGTAGAATTTACCTGTGTTAATAAAGTTCAACTCCTGTCTGATCCAGCAGATGCCAATAGATGCACTACATTAGTTTCTGAGTCCCAGCAATCCTGTCTAGAAACCTCAGAACCCCAGCATCTGAATTTTCCAATTTTACAATTGAATAGTGCTTCAGATGCACAAACTTTGTGTCTTGATCTTCCTGTCTCTACACCTCGCTCTAGTTTCGTGAATAGCTCAGAGCATCTGCTATGTGAACCTGAAATCGTAGAATTATTACCTTGTTCAGAAAATGTTCCAGTAAATTTGCCCTGTACCATGAATTGTGCAGTAGATCTCTCCAATGAAACTCAGGTCACAGAATCATTATGCTGTCCTGCAGGTGCTTCCATGGTTTTGCCCTGCAATATGGACTGTTCAGTGATCCTGTCCAGTGAAGCTGTGGTCGCAGAGTCTTATGCTTCACCCAGTACTTTGGATACTTCTAACCCTCTAGCAGAGGAGTCTGAGGCACTGCTTACCTCAGTTGGTGTTGCAGGAATATTCACTTGTCTAGCAGCTGTTTTGGAATTACAGTCTGCTCTAATAAAACTTGATGAATTTCTGCCCAGCAAAGCAGAAGCCATTGAAATATTGTCCTCGTCAGCAAGTGTGTTAGATACCTTGCCCTGTACACAGTCTGATTTAACCAATGTTGTTGAGTCCCTCTCCAGTGTTGTAACAGCCGAGGAACTCCAGCCCTGTCCTCTGAATGTTTCAGAAGTCTTGCCCTGTAACATGGATAATTCTGACTCGCTGGAAAAAATAATAGAAATCTCAGAATTTCAGTCCGGGTTAATGAGTGTTTCTGAAACCCAGCCCTGTATCCTGGAAAATTCTGGTTTTCTGCCCGGTGTGGCAGTAGTTCCAGAGTCCCCTTCCTGTCCAGTGAGTTTCTCAGTTTTGCCTAGTTCAGTGGGGATTGCTGCAATATTGACTTGTTTTGCAGCCCTTCATGAGCTCCAATCCAGTGTATTTGATGAGTCTCTGTCTAGTCCAGAAGAAGCTATTGGAACCCTGTCTAGTTCAGTGCATACATCAGAAGATTTGCCCTGTCTTGTAAATGCCCCTGAACATGATTTGTTAATAACCCTGCTGGAATCAGCGACATCTAAGTCTGATCCTGCAGTTTTTAGTGAGAATCCAGTAACTGTGAAGTCTAGTCATGATGAATTTTTTTTGCCCAGTTCTGGTTTCGGTCCTGTCTTGACTGACTTTGAGGTTCGCAGTTCCTTCACATGCCCAGAGGTTTCTCTTGTGCCGGTGTGCCCAGATGTGCTTCGTATGCCACAGTGCCCAGATGTGTCTGTGTTAGCGTGCTCACGTGCTTCCCTAGTGGAGACATGTTCTGATGTTGCCGGTTGGCCTGCATGCCCGGAGATGGTTCTGGTCCCTAAAAGCCCTGATCTTGATGTTTGTCCTTGTGACCCTGACTCTGGAGTTGCCCTGGGTTCCATAGGGGTTCTTGATAGTTCTCCATGTGAGCCTAAGGGGCGTTCTGACCTGTGGGGATCTCTTTGGAGCTTCCAAGTGTTCTGGGAGATCTCTAAGGAAACTTGTCCTGGTACCTTGGACTGGTTCAACAGTGGGTTTTGTGTTGGTAAGGACAGTTCCGGTGGGCATTGCAAAGGCTTTGGCGTTTTTGGACAGTCCCTGGAAGGCGGTGGGTATCGCTCAGAGAGTTTCTTGGGGTTGTTTTCTGGAAGTCGTGGTTCTGATGGGTATCACACTGAGGCTTGTAGTGCTGACGGGCATGGTTCGGTAGGTTCTGGTTCCAATTGGTCTAGTTTTGGTGAGACTGATTCGGGAATTTGGTTTTGTCGGGCTGATCCGACCTTCATGAATTTTCAGTCAGATCAGTTTGCTGGATTTCCCACTTCTGATTTTTTGGTTTGGGTGGTTCAGGAGAAATATGTCAGTTTTTATAGGCGTCCAGAGGCCGCGTTTAAGGGAGGGGGTACTGTTATGATCGCTTCTGCAGCGTTTACTGCTGACTGCAGTGGTATTGCAAACCAAGCAGTTCTAATGTCATTACATGCATTTGCTTGCATAGTTTGGTTTGCACTTAAACTAGTTGCTGATTCCATCTGCAGTCGCTCTGAAGTTAATGACAGTTTAATATGCTTTTGTGTAAACAAACATTGTCTGCTGCAATGGAGGGGCAATCCCTTTCCTGCAGGCTGCATATCATTGTCTGCCTTTTCCTGCTATCAGCCTGTGATTAATTACCATTCACTTGTGTGGGAATCTGCAGGTCTGCTCCTATTGGATGACCTCAGTATAAAGAACTGCTTCCTGCAATGCCTCATGGGCTACCATAGTCTCAGATTCTGTCTGTTACTCTGCCCGTGCCCCACCTCGTTCCTAGTCCGTGTGGACTGCGCTGACTCCTGCGAAGGGGTCAGCGAGTCCTCCTAGTTCTGCTCTTGTTTCTAGAAGTTGTTACTTTGCTTGTCTTGTGTCATATATTGGTTCATCGCCAATATATACGCATACTTGCACGTTTATTATTTTCCTTGTATTCGTGTTACGTTGATACATCAGTGTCGCTGATATATACGTACACGAACTGTTTATATCCTATGTTCCGTTAGTCAGCGTTCCAGCACGCTGAGCTAGTTATCCTGTTCCTGGTCCTGTTTGTGGATTGCGTTCATCTCTGCGAAGAGATAGCGAATCCTTCTTAGTCCTGTTCCCTGTATTACTCCAGTCTTAGTCAGACTTCCTGCTTATGTCATATATCGGTTCATTGCCGATATATACATATGTTAGTCAGACGTTACAAATAGTTTCATTGATAGCTGTAATTGTAATACGCTAGGATATCATACTTATTGTATATTTATCTGTGTTACGTTCATCTATCTTGATCCTGCTATTTCCTGACTATCCTGTCCTGTCTTTGTGAGGCACGCCATTGCTGCAAACGCATTGGCTACCTCATTCCAGTCTGTTTTATTGTGGACGCTTGCTGTCACTAAGTAGTGGCTAGTTAAGCAAGCGTTCATTCTGTGACTGTCTACCTGTCCTGATCTCCTCAGTCCTGGTTTATGCGCTCAGCGCTACTTTGCGCTGAGACGTTATTACGAAAGTGTTGTTTGTGGCTGTTCGGATCTGCACTGGCTCTGTGCACCACAATCTCCTATTGGAGTCAGTCCTCTCCTCCACTAAACTGGGGATATCCTGATTCCTTGTGCTGGTGTGTGTACCTCCTTCACGTCAGCTTATGTGTTGCATGCTGACTGTGGAGATTACACCTCCAAGCTTAACATATACTACCTATACTGGAGGTAGCCACCTATACTGGCTAACCTATACTGGGGGGGGGCAACTATACTAGCTACCTATATTGGGGCAACTATAATACCTATACTGGGGGGCAACTATACTAGCTACCTATATTGGGGCAACTATACTACCTATACTGGAGGTAACTATACTAGCTACCTATACTGGCTAACCTATATCGGGGTGAACTATGCTAGCTACCTATACTGAGCCAACTATACGACCTGTACTGGGGACAAATATACTAGCTACCTATACTGGGGCAACTATACTACCTATACTGCTGGCAAGTATACCAGCTACCTATGCTGGGACAACTATACTGGCTACCTATGCAGGAGGAAACAATATTCACTACCTACAGTATACTGGGGCAACTATACTAGTTACCTATACTGTGGGCAACTATACTAACTACCTATACTGGCTAGAAGTGTGAAAGTGCAATTCCAGTCTTGGCAAAGTTTGTAAATACCAGTACTTGTTTCCATCTTAGCGTTTCCAGCCCAGAATGTAACTCTCCTTTACCTTCTCCCCCTCCCCCCTGTATTTTATTTACCCTGTTGGCTATAACTACCTTCTTAATCCCTCTGACTACTGTACCAATGCCACGCATCTACAGACTACCTACCATAATATCTGCCGCATAAGACACACTTTTTCTCCCCCCAAAAATGGGAAGAAAAAGTCCCTGCATCTTATACGGCAAAGGCAAGGAATCTCTGACTTACAAACGCCCGCCGATACGAACTGCCGACCCGCCGTCAAATCGGGGATTCCCTGCCTTTGTGTGCCTGCTCCCTCTCTCCCCTTTGTGTCTCCTTGCTGGCCCCCCGTGTATAGTGTTAATAGCGGGAACTCACCTTCACCATGCTCCCGCGATGATTAAAAACCTCTGCGCTCCCCCCGCTCGCCTGCGCTTCTTCCCCCTTGTGTCTCTGCCCCCAGGATGTTTCAGTGAGTAGCGGTAGACGGCAGCTTACCTTCGCAATGTGCCACGATGATTGCAGAAATCAGTCTCTCCTGCACTTCTCGCTCTAGCAAGCTGCTTGAACTGATGATGCACAGTTCAAGCCACTCGCTAGAGCGAGAAGAGCAGGGGAGACGGATGTCTGCAGTCATCGCGGACAGATTGCGGAGGTAAGCTGCCACCTGCCAATACTCAGTGAGACACAAGGGGGAAGGAGCGCAGGCTAATGGGGGGAGCGCAGAGGTCTTTAATCATTGCGGGAGCATGGTGAAGGTGAGTTGCAGCTATTAACACTACACTTGTGGAGGGGGGGAAGGCAGCCAGGAGACACAAAAGGGAAGGGAGGGAGGAAGGCATGCAGAGAAGGGGACACAGGAGGACCCATGGGGAACACAGGAGGATCCATGGGAGACACAGGAAGACACATAGGGGATACATGAGGACACAGGGGGGGCACAGGACGACACATGGGGTACACAGGAGGACCCATGGGAGGCAGAGGAAGACACATAGGGGATACATGAGGACACATTGGGGGCACAGAAGGACACATGGGGGACAGAGGAGGACACATGGGGGACACAGGAGGACACATGGGATACACAGGAGGACACCATCTGGGAGAGAACCTGTGCAAGATGCTCCTGGAACATGGATGCACCAGGTTTAGTATATTGTTTTCCCTGCTTTTAAACAATAAACCTGGGAGTGCCTTATATTTCGGTCCGTCTTATACGGCAGAAAATACGGTACCTATCCAACTGTGCCAGCGATCTGTTTTAATTCTGCCCAACTAATTCCTTATTTAGGCATTCTGAATGCAGCCCTGATGTGCCATGGATTTGAACTCAAGACATTACATTTGAGAGTCATTTACCTTCCACACTCAACCTTTGCCTCAAAAATCCTTGAATGCCTGGCCCAAAAACGCTGATTTCCTCAGTTCCAATTCCCTTTTGATCCCCATGCAATCCGGATTTTGTCTGGCCCATTCTACCAAAACAGCCCTTCCCAAAGTGGTTAATGACCTTACCCTTGCAAAAGCCGTAGGTAAATACTCCAGCCTTCTCCTCCTGGACCTCTCCTTGGCATTTGACACTGTCAACCGTTTTCTTATCCTCCATTCCCTGCAATCCAAGGGTATCCATGCAGGGCCGCCATCAGAAATTTTGGGGCCCCTCACAAATCATCAGTCCGGGCCCCCCCCACACAAACTGAGAAATGTGCGTAGCCATTACATGTTGGCAGAGCTAGTTGGAGGCTTGCTGTCCACAAATTAATCACGAATAACCACGGTGGATACTCGTGATTCAAGTTAGCTCTAATTGCCACAGCTGAGTGGCTAGATGCGGCGGGGTTAATTACCCAGAACGCCGTTCTCCACCCAGCGTTTCAACGAGGTGCAAGTGTCCGAATGGACGCGTTGCAAGCCTCGATATCGAGCACTTCCTCCTTCAAGCCGGAAGGAGGAAGTGCTCCATCATTTTTTTAGAACCTCCCAGTTTTATTTTCTGTTTAAAAAAGCTAAAAAAGTAGGTTTAATGCTATTGTCTCATATGGTAATGATTCAGCTTTTCCCATAGTCTCGCAGTTAGCAATCATGAGGCCCCCAACAAACCATGAGGCCCCCAACAAGACAAATTCAGCAATCATGAGGCCCCCAACAAGACAAATTCAGCAATCATGAAGCCCCCAACAAGACAAATTCAGCAATCATGAGGCCCCCAACAAGACAAATTCAGCAATCGTGAGACCCCCAACAAATCATGAGGCCCCCAACAAGACAAATTCAGCAATCTTGAGGCTCCCAACAAATCATGAGGCCCCCAACAAGTAAAAATTCAATCATTAGGCCCCCAACAAGACAAATTCAGCAGTCATGAGGCACATAAATAGACAGCATTTCACATAAATAGGCAGAATGCCCCCTTATTATGGTAGACACCTCTCACCTGGATTCTGACAGGGACCCCCAGGTTAGGTAGTGAGTGACATGGAGCCCTTTAGGCAGTGAGTGACATGGAGCCCTTTAGGCAGTGAGTGACATGGAGCCCTTTAGGCAGTGAGTGACAGGGAGCCCTTTTAGGTAGTGAGTGAGTGACAGGGAGCCCCTTTAGGTAGTGAGTGAGTGACAGGGAGCCCCTTTAGGTAGTGAGTGAGTGACAGGGAGCCCCTTTAGCAAGTGAGTGAGTGACAGGGAGCCCCTTTAGCTAGTGAGTAAGTGACAGGGAGGCCCTTTAGCTAATGAGTGAGTGACAGGGAGGCCCTTTAGCTAGTGAGTGAGTGACAGGGAGGCCCTTTAGCTAGTGAGTGAGTGACAGGGAGGCCCTTTAGGTAGTGAGTGAGTGACAGGGAGGCCCTTTAGGTAGTGAGTGAGTGACAGGGAGGCCCTTTAAGTAGTGAGTGAGTGACAGGGAGGCCCTTTAGCTAGTGAGTGAGTGACAGGGAGGCCCTTTAGGGAGTGAGTGACAGGGAGTCCCTTTAAGTAGTGAGTGAGTGACAGGGAGGCCCTTTAAGTAGTGAGTGAGTGACAGGGAGGCCCTTTAGCTAGTGAGTGAGTGACAGGGAGGCCCTTTAGGGAGTGAGTGACAGGGAGGCCCTTTTAATAGTGAGTGAGTGACAGGGAGGCCCTTTAGGTAGTGAGTGAGTGACAGGGAGGCCCTTTAGGGAGTGAGTGAGTGACAGGGAGGCCCTTTAGGGAGTGAGTGAGTGACAGGGAGGCCCTTTAGGTAGTGAGTGAGTGACAGGGAGGCCCTTTAAGTAGTGAGTGAGTGACAGGGAGGCCCTTTAAGTAGTGAGTGAGTGACAGGGAGGCCCTTTAGCTAGTGAGTGAGTGACAGGGAGGCCCTTTAAGTAGGGAGTGAGTGACAGGGAGGCCCTTTAAGTAGTGAGTGAGTGACAGGGAGGCCCTTTAGGTAGTGAGTGAGTGACAGGGAGGCCCTTTAGCTAGTGAGCGAGTGACAGGGAGCCGCCCCCCCCAGCCGCTGCCGCCGTCGTCGTCGCCGCCTCCGCTGCCTCCCCTACCTTGCCAGTGAGTGCTGCCCAGCGTCAGACCTCAAGATCAGCGGCGACCCGACCAGAGCGGGCGCTGGACGCACCCGCTCTATATGCGGAAGTGACGTCACTTCCGCATATCAGTGCGGGCGCTGGGTCCTAGCGCCCGCACTATTGTCGCCGTCTGATCGGGGTCTGACTAGGTGGAGGCGGCGGCGGTTAGAGGGATGGAGGGAGGGAGGGAGCAGCGGTCATGGGGGGTTGAGCGGCGGCCGGGCGGCACCCGCCAGGGCCGCGGCGGGGATGGGGCCCCCCTGCAGGGCCGGGCCCGTGACGGGAGTCACGGATGTCCCCCCCTGATGGCGGGCCTGTATCCATGACCTAACTTTAGCCTGGATCTCCTCCTACCTCTCCAACTGCTCCTTCACAACATCCCTTAACAAGTCCTCCTCCAGTCCCACACTCCTCTTTGTAGGCATTCTCCAAGGCTCCGTTCTGGGACCCTTACTGTTCTTACTGAGCACTGCCTTGATTAGAAAAATCATCTCCACTATGGGCATCAACTACCACTTGTATGCCGATCAGGGGCATAACTAGAAGTCACCGGGCCCCCCTGCAAGAATCTGGACCCCCCGGGTGCCCGCCTTAGAGTTGTTTTGGGGGGACAGGAGGGGTCGCAGCATGAGGGGGGACAGGAGGGGTCGCAGCATGAGGGGAGAGCATTGGACATCTGTGGGGAGAGGGGAAAGTCCCCTTCCCCTCACCTTGGGCTCTCTCCTCAGCTCTCCCCTCCTGCATCAATTACTGGCAGCAGTGGCGGCAGGCAGGACACATACCTCTATCCACCACCGGAGGTTCCGATCTGTAAGTGCTTCACACTACTTCCTGTTTAAACAGGAAGTAGCGTGAAACACTTAGAGATCGGAGGCTTCCACGGTGGATGAAGGTATGTATAGCTGCCACCGCTGCTGCCAGCAATTGATGCAGGAGGGGAGCGCAGAGGGGAGAGCCCGAGGTGGGGGGGGGACTGTCTCCCCTCCCCACCGATGTGCAATGCTTTCCCCTCATGCTACGACCCCTCCTGCCCCTCAAGACGGCCCTGAGCCGGCCCCAGAGGGGCGCCGGGCCCCACATGGGTGCACGGGCTGCATCCTTTATTGTTACGCCCCTGATGCCGATGACCGACAGAAAAAAAAAGCACAATATAACTGTCCTGTGTCTTGTTTTTATGAAAAAGAAGCCTTCATTTTCATGCAGTGGCGGCGCTACACTGGGGCTTACCCAGGCTTAACTACTTTGGCCTCCTGGACGTACTAGCTACGCCCAGGAGGCCATGTGCGCTGCCGCATGCCCCCGCGGCCGATCGCGCGCGTGCACGCACACTCCCGGCCCGCGGTTCACTAGCCAGGCAATCAGTTAATCGGGCTATGGTGCCCGATCACTGATTGCTCTCCCCCCAAGAAAAACCGTCAGCTTCGCACGAAAGCTGAGGTTTATCTGTTCCTATTTCCCCCGACGTCACTCTAAGCGTCCGTGTTATGCTTAGAGTGACGTCATTGTAAACAAACTCATGGCTGCAATCTTGTGGCCAAAAAGCTAACTGCATGAAAATGCAAAAAAAAAATTAAAAAATAGACCAATATGTCCTAAAAAAATTGATTTGCATCCCACCCTCCCAAAAATACCCACATAAAATGTTTAATAATAAAAAAAACAAAAACATTACGATTAAAAAAACAAACAAACACATAAATATTTACCTAAGGGTCTAAACTTTTTAAATATCTATGTAAACATGAAATATTTATATATTTTTTTAATTATAAGCTTGTAAATAGTGATGGATGCAAAACGGAAAAAATGCACTTTTATTTCCAAGTAAAATATTGTCGCCATACATTGTGATAGGGACATAATTTAAACTGTGTAATAACCGGGAGAAATGGGCACATACAATACATGAGTTTTAATTGTGGAGGCATGTATTATTTTAAAACTATAATGGCCGAAAACTGAGAAATAATGCATTTTTTGCGGTTTTTTCCTTATTCTTCCTGTTAAAATGCATTTACAGTAAAGTGGCTCTTAGCAAAATGTACCCCCCAAAGAAAGCCTAATTGGTGGCGGAAAAAACAACACATAGATCAGTTCATTGTGATAAGTAGTGATAAAGTTATAGGCTAATGAATGGGAGGTGAACATTGCTCGGATGCATAAAGTGAAAACAACTGAAGGCTGAAGTGGTTAAGCCCCAGCTGACAAGCTGTCAGCCCCCTGAAAGCCCCCTCCCTGCAGGGTTGCTAAGCAGCAGGAAAGGTGGAAGCGGAGAGAGAAGAGGGAACAATGGGCACAGCGGTGGGAAAGGGGGGATGTCTCCCCCCCCCCCCCTCGCTCACCTTGGGGCTCCCCCTCTCTCCCCCTCTAGATATAAGCGGCGGGCCGGCGGCAGAAAACTTCCTCTCTTCTTAGCGCAGCTGATCTGTGCACCGCTACTCTGGTCCAGTCTAGACCAGAATAGTGGCGCACAGATATATCTCTCTCTCCCGCGCTGGTAAGAGAGGAAGACTTCTGCCGCTGCTGCCAGCCGCTCATATCTGGAGGGGGGAGAGAGGGGGAGCCCCAAGCGCTCCCTCTTCTCTCCTCTTCCACCCCTCCTGGGGACATCTATACACCTGGCTATACTGGGCCCCGGGGACACGGTAAGTCCTGCCTACCTATACTGGGCACATATACCCCTGGCTATACTGAGGACACCTATACCCCTGGCTACATATACTGGGGACATATACACCTGGCTACATATACTGGAGACATATACCCCTGGCTACATATACTGGGGACACCTATGCCCCTGGCTACATATACTGGGGACATATAGCCCTGGCTACATATACTGGGGACATATACCCATGCCTACATATACTGGGCACATATACCCCTGGTTGCATATACTTGGGACATATACCCCTGGCTATATATACTGGGGACATACTGTATAACCCTGGCTACATATTCTGGGGACATATACCCCGGGCTACATATACTGGGGACATATACCCCTGCCTACATATACTGGGCACATATACCCCTGGCTACATATACTGGGGACACCTATACCCCTGGCTACATATACTGGGGACATATACCCCTGCCTTCATATACTGGGCACATATACCCCTGGCTACATATACTGGGGACATATACCAATGCCTACATATACTGTACTGGGCACATATACCCCTGGCTACATAAACTGGGGGCAGCTATACCCCCCTGGCTACATATACTGGGGACATAAACCCCTGGCTACATATACTGGGGACACCTATACCCCTGGCTACATGTACTGGGGACACCTATACCCCTGGCTACATATACTGGGGACATCTATACCCCTGGCTACATATACTGGGGACATATACCCCTGGCTACATATACTGGGCACATATACCCCTGGCTACATATACTGTGGACAGCTATACACCTGGCTACATATACTGGGGACAGCTATACACCTGGCTACATATACAGGGGACATCTATACACCTGGCTACATATACTGGGGACACCTATACACATGGCTACATATACTAGGGACACCTATACGTCTGGCTACATATACTGGGGACAGCTATACGCCTGGCTACTTATACTGGAGACACCTATACGCCTTGCTATATATACTGAGGACACCTATACGCCTGGCAACATATACTGGGGACACCTATACGCCTGGCTACATATACTGGGGACACCTATACGCCTGGCTACACATACTGGGGACAGCTATACACCTGGCTACCTATACTGGGGACACTGGCTGTCTGTCATTATGAGCATTAACTGGTGAAAGGCTGTCTCTCATTACATGCATTTACTGGTGAAAGGCTGTCTGTCATTATGTGCATTTACTGGTGAAAGGCTGTCTGTCATTACGTGCATTTACTGGTGAAAATTTGTCTCTTATGTGCATTTACTGGTGAAACGCTGTCTCTCATTATGTGCATTTACTGGTGAAAGGCTGTCTCTCATTACATGCATTTATTGGGGAAATTATGTCTGTCATTATGTGCATTTACTGGTGAAAAGCTGTCTCTTATGTGCATTTACTGGTGAAACGCTGTCTCTCATTATGTGGATTTACTGGTGAAAGGCTGTCTCTCATTACATGCATTTACTAGTGAAAGGCGGTCTGTCATTATGTGCATTTACTAGTGAAAGGCTGTCTGTCGTACGTGCATTTACTGGTGAAACGCTGTCTCTCATTATGTGCATTTACTGGTGAAAGGCTGTCTCTCATTACATGCATTTACTGGTGAAAGGCGGTCTGTCATTACGTGCATTTACTGGTGAAAAGCTGTCTCTCATTACTTGCATTTACTGGGGAAACGCTGTCTGTCATTATGTGCATTTACTGGGGAAATGCTGTCTCTCATTACGTGCATTTACTGGGGAAACACTGTCTCTCATTATGTGCATTTACTTGGGAAACGCTGTCTGTCATAATGTACATTTACTGGGGAAACACTGTCTGTCATTATGTGCATTTGCTTCATATTTTTTTTTGTGCAACTACATTAGCTGGTACAACTACATTACAGTTAGCCCCGCCCACATGATGTCATGACCATGCCCATTTTTTCGCCGCGGCGTGCAAATTTCCCCTGTGAGCCCTGCCGTCCAGCCATTGTGCCCCTTTTGAGCCCCCCAAAAATCTGAAGCTGGGGCCGCCACTGTTTGCATAAGTAATAACTTGTTTACCGCCCTCAGAAGATTAAGTCTAGCATTAAAAATTAGCGTATGCTCACCATCCCTTTTACCAGAGCCTAGGAAATCTGTGCATGTTGGGCACAATACAGGTCACACAAGTCAATAAAGGGGGTAAGGGAGGTATAGGTTGTTGTTAAAGCAGAAATGTTTATTATTCTAAAAACTAAAGTACCAAAGTACCATGTAAAATCGCCTAACGTTTGCTAAACAAAAGGTTATCTTAATTTGTATTTCCTTGTAAAAATAACAAGGAAGCAGACAGATTTCTTAACGTTTCTAAAATGAAAAATATTTTTTTGTTTAGCAAATGCTGAATTCACATCTTTTTCTGCAAACCAGAATAACCTGTCAACCTGAAAATAAACAGAATGTCAACATGACAAACAATTAGTAACATTTCTTAAATTCGCAAAAAGAAGAAGATGGGAAACAAATCCTATTAAAATCTACCACTAATGTACAATTTAAGGGCAATGATCTCTTTGTCTGGCAACAAAGATATCTGAAATATTAGGTGGGTGGGAACATATTCCAAAATGTTGGTCAGAGTTTTACTATATTAATTATCAACCATTACTAGTTTAATGAAAGCAAATATTGCTATGTTTATGTATATCCCTTCCAATACCTCTAATAAAAAAATCACCATGCCCTCTTTCATTGTGACAACTCCAAATCCACCTAGGGAAACAAAAGACCACACATACAAGGTGGGGGAAAGTATAGAAAGAAAGAAAGGTTTGGGTGGTCTGTCTAGAAATACTACATTTACAAAAATACCATAAAGCGACTTGGGTCGCCTAATTAATTCATATTTGCTTTAAAGGATACTTCACCCGCAGCAAAGCTACCAAATCTAAGCACAGAGGTATTTTCATGCTGCATCCACATACCTCTCTGCATTGTTCGTTCCTCTTTGGTCTCCATTATAACTCCTTCAAAAGTTTGACTTTCAGTTCAAGTCAGATTTTCAGACAGGAAGAGGTAGGCTTGTTCCCTTCTATCACCCTCCCATTCCCTCCTCTTAAGGAGAGTAAATGGGGCAGCGAAGAGGAGGGAATGGGAGGGTCATAGGAGGGAATGGGAGGGTCATGGGAGGGAACATTCCATCAAGCCTGCCTCTCGCTGCCTGAAAATGTAACTTTAGCTGAAAACCAAACTGTTCAAGGATTGAGAATAAGGAGTGGGGGAACGAGGAGAGGAACAGACAATGCATAGAGGTATGTGGATGCAGCATGTACATACCTCTGTGCTCACCTTGGCTTGGGTAGCTTTGCCTTAGGTCAGGTGTGCTTTAAAGGATATAAGACTGAACTACACTGCATCGGGTTTAGACAGCCACAAGTACAGCCCAGTGCACACCAAAAACCACAAGCAGATCTGCAAAATGTTAGAGGTTTTTGAAGCAGATTTCAGAGCGATTCTAGGCATGTTTAGAGAGGTTTTCTAAACATGCCTAGCGTTTTTTGGAGTGTTTTTGTGTAGCAGATTACACATATTGTTACAGTAAAGCTGTTACTGAACAGCTTATGTAACAAAAACGCCTGGAGCAGTTTTCCACTTTCCTATACTTTAACATTGAGGCAGAAACGCCTCAGAAATCTAAAAAAAAAAAGCTCCAGCCCCGAGTTTGCTTTTGTGGAAGAAACGAACCTCTCTGGTGTGCACCATCCCATTCACTTTCATTAGCCAAGCGCTTTTCCCCCTGCAAGCGTTTTAAAAATCGCTTCAGAACCGCTCTGGTGTGCACCAGCCCAAAAGCATAGTTTTAACTACGACTGGTCCTGAACTGGTTAAAGTTCCTTTATTATATAAAGATGCTAACAGTGTCCATTGTTCAATTCCTAAAAAGGAACATGGAGTTTATTTGGTCTACCAATGCTTGCATGGGTTTCCTCCAAATGTTGCAATTTCCATTCACATCCCAAAAGCAAACTGATATGTAGGGTTCCAGTTCCCCAACCCTGTCCTCAAGGCCCACCAACAGTAGGCCCCGTTCAGACTGCAGAACGCAGACCGCAACGCATGCGGACCGCAACGCGTACGAATGCACGCCATCCGCGTTCGTATGCGTTGCGTGGCTGATCCCATCACTGAAAAGTGAATGGGACAGCCATGCGTTTTTACAAAAAATGCGTGCAGCATGCGTTTCCGGACCGCACAGGTCCGGAACGCATGCAGTGTGAACATCAGACATTGCACTCTATCTCTGATGTCGTGCGTGTCGGCCACCTGCATGCGTTTCCAAAACGCGGCTGGAAACGCGTGCAGTGTGAACGGGGCCTACATGTTTTGTAGGAAACCACAAACATGCACAGGTGAGGTAATTAGTGCCTCAGCAGAGCTGATTAACTACCTCTGTGGATTTCCACAAAACATGCACTTTTAGTGGGCCTTGAGGACAGGGTTGGGGAACACTGCGTTAGGTGACTTTGCTCTCTACATTTTAAGATCCCCTCTTGCACCCCCAAAACTAACCTTATACTGTTGTAGAAACATTAGCTTGTGGGTACCTTAATGATAAAGTGAGTAAGGTGCTGATATCAGTGTTCTCTGTAAAGTGCTGTGGAAAATATCAGTGCCAGATGAATATTACATTGATTTATACAGCTCCATCACCTACATCGGCAAACGTGGGTACCCAAAATACAGACACTGATATACATAAAAATTCATACATTGGTGCTAAATACGGAAGTACTACACAATATACTAAGTTAGAGCAACTCAGAAGACTCAAAAGAAAGAGAACCCTG
Organism: Hyperolius riggenbachi; assembly: GCF_040937935.1. Classification (NCBI taxonomy): domain Eukaryota; kingdom Metazoa; phylum Chordata; class Amphibia; order Anura; family Hyperoliidae; genus Hyperolius; species Hyperolius riggenbachi. The sequence continues at coordinate 82,499,767 of NC_090650.1, forward strand.
CCCTTTCAAGCTTACAATCTAAACTGATGGGGTGAAAACAAGAAGGGGGGATACATATATTTTTCAGCCAGTCGAGTTGTATCAGTCTATATCCAAGAGCAAAGCTTGGCCAAAAGCTAAAAATGAGTTGACTCAAGCTAGATTATATGCTTGCCTTTTAAGGGGGGCACTTAAAAGTTACAAGGTTTGTAGAGTGACAAATCTGTTTAGGAAGGGGATTCCAGAGGGGAGGAAAGGCTCATGAGAAATCCTGCAAGTAGTGTTCCCCAACCCTGTCCTCAAGGTCCACCAACTGTGCATGTTTTGTGTAAATCCACAAAGGTAGTTAACCACTTTATCCCCGCCCGTACGCATTTCTCCGTCCCTTTTTCCATCCTTTAACCCCCAGGGACAGAGAAATGCGTACTTTCCGCGCTCCCACCGCTGCCCGCGCTCCCGCTCGCACTAGCGCGCACTCCCGCTAGTAAACACGCCGCCGGCCGCTCGGCCGGAGATCAATGAACGGGAAAATACATTCCCATTCGTTGATCTAAGCCCCGCAATGATCCGCTGCTTATCCGATAAGCAGCGCGATCATTGTGAAAAAAAAAAAACACTCACAGCCTCCTAGTACTTCCTGCGAACGTCCGGAAGGACGCTTGCATGTCGCAATAAACAAAAAGTTACTGTTGCCATCTTGTGGCCAAATAGTAAAACTACACCCTAAAGGATTTTTCACACACAATTACATTAGTTTTACCCAAAAAATTAACTCCTTACCTCCCACACTCCCCAATTTTTTTTTTTTTTTGTAATAAAAAAAAAATTACAATACAAAAAAATACATAAATAGTTACCTTAGGGACTGAACTTTTTAAATATTTATGTCAAGAGTGTATAACACTGTTACTTTATAAACTATGGGCTTGTAATTAGGGATGGACGCAAAACTGAAAAAAATGCACCTTTATTACCAAATAAAATATTGGCGCCAAACATTGTGATAGGGACATAATTTAAACGGTTTTATAACCGAGACAAATGGGCAAATAAATTTCATGGGTTTTAATTACAGTAGCATGCATTATTTAAAAACTATAAAGGCTGAAAACTGAAAAATAATAAATTTTTCCCCACATTTTTTCCTATTTTGCCATTAAAACACATTTAGAATAAAATAATTCTTGGCATAATGTCCCACCTAAAGAAAGCCTAATTGGTGGCGAAAAGAACAAGATATAGTTCATTTCATTGCGATAAGTAATAGACGAATGAATGGAAGGAGCGCTGAAAGGTGAAAATTGCTCTGGTGGTCAAGGGGTAAAACCCCTCAGTTGGAAAGAGGTTAATCACCTCTGCTGAGACACTAATTACCTCACCTGTGAATGTTTGTGGTTTCCTGCAAATCAAGTACAGTTGGTGGGCCTTGAGGAGAGGGTTGGGGAACTAGGCTGTATAGGTTATTAAGAGGGGGTGATTCTAGGTTTGCGGGAAGGTGGTGTAAACAGGATATTGCACAATACAGTACTTCTAAAACAGCAGGTAAAGCAGCTTATAAGGCAAGTCAGAGACAGCCAGACCTCACAAAAGGGTATAGGATAGCTGAAATCCACCTTGTCTGTGGCAGATAAAGGTCTGAATAATTGCACCTATTCAAGATAGAGCTGAAAACTTCAAAACATATAAATTAATTGCAATTGTTTTATAATAAGGAAGAGCTATTAAATAATTAAACAAAAAAGATCAATTTAAGTTATTCAAATGAATAACTTTTATAGTCATTTAAAAATTGTCATTTCCAGGACTAAGGGCCCTTTTCCACTGCAGGCGATTTGCTTAAAATCGCAAAATGCTAGCAATTTTTAAATCACTAGGGTTGCTAGGAATCACATAAATTAACATAAAATTGGCATCAACGTAAAATGATAAACATCTTATTGGCCCTCTCTAATGCATACTTACATGCTTCCACTTCCTGTAGGGAGGGGCAGTGAGCAGACACATTTAAAGGGCTTCTGAGGTTACGTTCAAATAACAAAATCACTATAAGAAGTCTTCCTTTCTTCTTCTTCCCCACAGGATTTTTTTTCTAATAAACCTGACAGCTGCCAAATATTGTTGTGTCTAGAGAAGAGATAAACTACAGAAATGCCTATCTTAGGACTGCTAAATTCAGCCAAGTATGAGGAGTTATATAACAGTGAAAGGTTTATTATTATGTCAAGGGACTACATATTCTTTTCACATATTTAGATATGTAAGGTAGCCAGTGTCCCTCGAGGAATTGCAAGGCCTGGCCGGTCTTCTCAATGCTGCTAAGAGAAAACTATAAAAGTTGTTGCACTAATTGTTAACCCTTTGCATGGCTGGTTGTAGACTTTTTGCTGCCTGAGGCAAACTTGTGAGGATGCGGCCTCACCCCCTGATTTGCTTCCTTTAATGTTCTCACATGACAGGCTGCAGCTCAACAGAATAACACATTGGCTGGCTGGCTGCGAGTTTGTGACAAACAAACTGCTCACCCTCAGCAACTCCATTCTGCCTCAGTCAGGACAGCTATGCCACCTCCTCTTTTCTGCTGTGCAAGTCAAATGAAACATTGCTGCCATCCTGCCTCTCCCCTCCTCACTCATTGTCAGACTCCTTACACAGCACAACAAGCTGCTTTTCCCCAATGATGACATCTTCACCTCGCTCTCCTCTCACCTCTCCTATTACTCTGACTGCATGCTGTTAGTGTAAACACACAGTACAAACATGCTGCCCCTGTAATCTCTGCGCCTGATATAAATGTTTACCTTGCTTCATGAGAGAACCGGTGCTGACCCTTCTGTGTCTGCAGTAAATAAACAACTGCATCCCCTATTGCCATGTCTCTTCCATGTTCAAGTAGATGGCGATATATACATTTTTTCAATGTTTTTCTATATGATGTCTTCCCGTTTTATAGAATGGCTAAATATAAATATATTTTTCCTATATATGCATATTTTTCTTATCACTACTAGCAGTTCTTTCCAATATATACTCTTTTCTTCCTATTTTTATTTCTATTCTTTGCTGCAAACTATAGATAGGACGCGACTGGGCTAGGGCGTCGCGTGATGACGCACAGCGCCATTGCATCAGCATGACGTGGCCACGTCGTGTGGGCAGTTAGGGCAGCAGCCCTTGTGTTCAATGGGGAATGATCGCGTACCTCCCTATTCTCTAAAGAAGCAACGGACTGTTGCCATACATGTGAGAGTCAGCACGGCCAGTGCATTACCTGGGGACGTTTGTGGTAAGATGCTGTTTAATTTCTTACTTTGAGGTTCTTTGTGCCAACTGTACTTAAGTAGCGGGCCTGCTTACCACTTTTCATATCTTACACCCAGATCGGGTGTCTGCATTTTCTTGCCCAACTCTGTCCTTTTGGCTCAGCTTATACTGTTACTGTATCAGCCCTCGTCTCCCAGTGTCATTTTGTGCTTTACATTGTTATCATTGTATTATTTATGACACTGTGCCCTGTTGCCTGTAGTTTTTTTTAACTATTTTTATATAGGATACGTTACCTATTTAATAAAGATTTATATATTGTGTACCTTTGAGAAAAGATTTTTCATTTATTATTGAGTTTGTCAGATGGATGGCTTTTTCTTCTGTGTATAGTGTTCAAGTAGTGGTCATAAACTTAAATTTTAATGGTTAGAGATGAGCGAGATTTCACCTGAAGGTCTAAAATAATACTTGAGCATACAGGTGTTGGTTGACACCCTCCTCCACCACAGTTCTGGTTCCCCTTGCTATACCTCAGATCAGCAGTGACCTGCAGGCCGCAGTGAAGACATAGGAGAATGGTTCCCCTGGTACTAGGATTATGTCTGATTGTGCTTCCCAGAAGCTCCCTTCCAAACTATAACGCATGCTCAGTGGGAAGTGAGATATAATGCCCCCGAAACATCACCACTTCTACACCACCTACTGTCCCCACATTTTCAGGGTAGAGAGGGGACTCTCCCCCCCCCCCCCCCACCCATCCCCACCGAACTAACTCTGTGCCAAATTGTAGCCCAAGACCCTCGCTGGTTCCTGAGATACATTTCTGTAATCTATCTCTGTAACCAGCAGGGCTCAGGGGCTACACTTTGGCATAAAGGTAGATTGGGGGGTCCCTTCCATATCCTGAAACTGTGGGGAGTGTAGGTGGTGTGGAAGTGGTGATATTTGATGTGTTTACTGCCAGCAGCACAATTAAGCAGGAAATGTGGCAGCACATACTCCTACTGCGCATGTGGGGTAGCACAAATTTACAGGCAGCGCAATCAGACACATCACCGGCGCATACACAGGAAGTAAGTACTTCCTGTATACGCACCGCTGCAGGACCGTTCTCCTGTCTCTACACTGCAGCCTGGGCGTCATCACTGATCTGAGGTCTAGAGAGAGGGATCCAATACTGTTGTGAAGGAGGGGGCCACCCGGCTCCAGAAGGTAAAGAGCGGTGGCCAGGGAGAGAGGGAGGCCGCTCCTTGGAAGATGCCGCCTGATGCACGTCGTTCAGGTGGCGTCATGGAAGGTCTGCCCCTGTGTGTGAATAATAATCACACAATGACCATCAAAAAAGCTTTCTAAGGACAGGCATTGCGTAGAAGAGATGTAACAATATGAATCATTTGTTAACGATCGCTACTTTCATAAGCACATACAAAGTGACCAATTACCACTTCAGCACCAATAAAGAGCAGTGACTAGAAGAGGACCCCATCAGATAAGGGTGTATGGTGCAGTAGCAACCCCTCTATTCCCTATTGCTATGTCACATCTTAGAAGAGAAATCCTAAAATAAAAATGTATCATCAGTAGATACTAAACATTGAGGTTCTTTGCAGTGATATATTAGAAAACCTTCTGGACTTGGGAAAACCTTCCCGTTTTCACTTTCAGGTGTCACTAATTCTAACAACATTCTTTTATCTGAGATTAAAAATAAATTGCTTTTCTATTTTATAACACCAAAAAAAAATCTGTTTATTTAGAAAACCTAACAGAGATGTTGTAAAATTGTAACTTACAGATCTATTTCAGCTAACAAAGGGATCATCTGCTTTATGTACTAGTAAAACTTTAATAGTAGACTTTACAATAATCGGTGTAGCGATGCTCTCGTTAGACATGCGTCACTTGTTTCATTGGCCTTCGGAGCCCAGTACACAGCTCCATTAAATAATACATGTAATTGGCATTTTTATAAGGCAGATGTAAGTTGGTTAATGCACATTAACAATTTATTGCTGAACAGGGTAAGATGAAGGAAGCTGTCAGGGGGCTTTTATCGGACATGCGTCAGCTGGTGGGTTTATTTTTAGGATATCATTCTGTGTCAGATGTTACATACAATGACGTTTGTTAGAAGAATGTGAGGAGAACTCTTCATACTGACCCAATAACAAGATCTGCTGACATTACTGGTGGGTTAAAAGCAACTTAACCAGTCAATTGTAAGAACTCATTAACTACAAGTACAATGGTCCTTAAAGGGAAGGTTCAGGGAAACCTTTAAAAAAATAAAAATCCATATCCACTTACCTGGGGCTTCCTCCAGCCCGTGGCAGGCAGGAGGTGCCCTCGCCGCCGCTCCAGAGGCTTCCGGTCGTCTTCGGTGGCCGACCCGACCTGGCCAGGTCACAAACAAAAATTGCTATTTTTACCTGCTAGTTCACTTCAGTCTTCTCATAAGATGTAAACCGCTGCATCCTCGCCGCAAAACAAGACCCCCCAAATCCCCAGGGGGCAATCCGGCCGGTGCTTCCTGAAAGAGGCAGAGCTTTCAGCTGCAGCTCTGCCTCTCCTGATGTCAATTGCCGCGGATCGCCGCCTCTCCCTGTCCCTCTCACTCTTCCTTCACAGAGAGGGGCGGGGAGAGGCGGAGATCCGCTCGGCGATTGATGGTGGGAGAGGCAGAGCCACAGCAGAAAGCTCTGCTTCTCGAGGCAGCAGAATCCACGCCCAAGTTGGTCGTGGATGTTTGCCCCGGGATTTGGGGGGTCTAAAGCGCTCGTTTTGCGGAGGGCATGCGGCGGTTTACATCTAATGAGACTTCTAAAGCAAACTAGCAAGTAAGTAAGCAAAGTAAAAAAAAAAATGTATGTTCGCTTCAGAGTCTCTTTAACCATTGCACTATCCAGCCACTATCCAATTGCTGTTGTAGTTCATGCTGCTTGTCCTCCCATTCTCCATAGGACAGAACATGCTGCTTGGTAGGAAGCAAAGCAGCATTCCTGTACAGGAATCCTTTACAAGCTGTCGCCTGAAACAATCATAGAGGCAAACCACTGAAATGTACTTGGCTTTAAATGTCCCTCGCAAAATTTCTCACCTCATCTGTTTCACACCTTAGGATGAAGTTGCCATGTGCAGGGAGCAAACAGCAATATCACCGGTATTACCTACAGTAAGGTAGCATTCATTGCGCAATTAGTGTGACCCATTTTACCTAGGTAACATGCAGGTGGCCAGGGGGCCGCACACTAAGTACTTGTGGAGAGTGTAATACCCTGGCAATGTGCACATTACCTAGGTAACACAGGTCTCACTAATTTCACAACACATACTACCTTACGATCGGGAAAACCAGTCAAATGTCCATGCATTGCCTACATGGCAACTTTTTCTTACTTTACTGAATACACCCCCTACTCTCTAAGTAGGGTAATTTTTTCATGCACCCAAGAGCCAACTCTCTTTCTTCATTTTCTAGCATACTCTCTAAAATAACAGTTCAATGTCTCCCCCCCAAAAAATCACACAAAATAAGGTGTTTTTCAATACTACTTTTGTGCCTTATTTTTAGTACTTTTTTTACTTGTTCAGAGCTTAGAAGGTATTATACACCTACAGTGAAAAGAGATATGGGAGCTGATTCACAAAGCAGCATTTTGCTATGATGCATGAATTTACACACATTAATTTATGTAAGTAATACTGTATATACTAGAAGGCTAGAAATGTAGGTCTGATTCACTTCATAAAAGTATAGGGGTCGACTTATACACAAGTCACAGAGGCAACACTGAGTAATGTGTGTACTAATAGTGACATTCCCAGTTGCAGTAATTTACCCTGTGGTAAGTGACACTTTGAGGAAAGGAAATACCAAGAAAACCACAACAATTAACAAGGAAAGGGGCAGTGGGGAAATACTGGGCTGCATAAAAGGGAGTGAATAATTGTAGCACTTGGGGGTCTGGAGGAGATATTGGCTGCACTTAAAGGGAACCTGAAGCAAGTAAAATTATTTAAAATAAGCACATGACGTAGCTGCAAATGAATATTACATACTAACCTCACCATCAGTTCCTCTCAGAAGCTCAACATTTTTTTCTTACAGTGATCCCTTTCAGTTCTGACAATGTTTTGTCAGAACTGAAATATACCATTTGCTGTCAGTTATATATCAGCTGCTGTCAGTTACAACTGAATGTGCAAGGTAATGTCCATGTTTCCCTATGGCTCAAGTGGGCGATATTACAGTTTAACAGTGTGCTGACTAGGAAGCTGTTATGGGGTATTGGCCATTTTTAAAATGGAGGATGGAGAATTCCATTGATCACAGTGGACAAATGGGAAGCAGGAGAGGAGAAAGAGATTGAGGAGTAGACTACACATGAGGAAAGTATGACCTGTGTATGGTTATTTTGACTTTTTATTTTCAGTTCAGGTTCTCTTTAAGGGACAGGAGGGGTTAATGGCTGCAATACTGTATGCAGTGCCACCATTAACCCCTCTTGGTCCCCAAGTGCAGCCATTAACTTTGCTTGGTAGACTTATACCTGAGTCCAATAAAAAAATTACAGCTTAAGAGGGTTGAATATTGGAGTTAACTTATATACGAGGTCGACTTGTATTCGAGTATATACGGTAGTTAATGTGCACGAAGTCTTACCACTCAAAACCTATAACACCAGTTAACTATATAACATACAGTATAAAATAACAGAAAAGCAAGCAGATAACACATAAGCAGACGCAAATGCTGCAACTGTTATTTGGTAGTTCCAGTAATGAGGATGGTTGGTAATTGAAATGCATAAATGAGCACTGCTGATTAGCATAACAATGAAAGTATGAATAGTACAACAATGATAGGCAGGTGCTGTAAATGTGCTATTTAAGCATTCATTTTTTTTTTTTAAATTTGGTCTGCATTGCTTATTGTAACTCTTTTGGATTTGGACCTGTAAAGACCCAGGCTCTATATTAACAGTACAATGTTTCATAAAGTGGCTATACAAGCCTCATAACAATTATTGGAATGGTTTGTTGTGTGGGTTCTGTGTGTTTAACCACTTCTGGATCACTGCTACATATATCTACGCCCCTGTATAACTCACTTGTGGATCAGGGGCATAGATATGCGTATTGTTTACTTACTGCCGCCGTTCGTGATCTCTGCACCATTTCCATCCGCCTTGCCATGACAATCCCCTCTTTGTGTGATTGGGGTATGGGAAATAGCTGTTCCCAAACCTGATCACCGTGCCTGTGATGAATAAAAGCTGATGTAAATAGATGCCTTCACTATTTCCCATCTTATCGGGAGCTAAGTGTAGAGCCATCTTGTGGCCAAAAAGTAAAAATACACCCAAATACACTAATATACACTATTAAATAGAAAAATTAAATACATTTGTATTGTTTTTTAACCCCTTCCACCCCGACCCCACAGTTACCAAAATAAAACTCTTAAAAAAAAGATATTAAAAAATTGCATCATTAAACAAAAGTTACTTTAGGGACTTTTTTTAATATGTATGTCATGAGGGCATATTACTGTTAATTTTGCAAATAAAGTCTTGTAACTAGTGATATTGTATTGAAAATTACTAAAAGGAAAAAAATACACCTTTATTTCCAGATAACATATTTATCGCTATATATTGTATTAGGGACACAATTTAAACATTGTAATAACCAGGACAAAAGGGCAAATAAAACGTGTGGGTTTTATGTATTGAATCACATTTTACTTTAAAACTATAATGGCTGAAAACTGAGAAATAATGATTTTTTTTCTTATTATTGCCTTTAGAGTACATATAAAATAAAATAATTCTTATCAAAAAGTACCACCCAAAGAAAGCCTAATTTGTATACATCAATCAGGGAGTGTAATTAGATTACTGCTTCACACTGACACACCAAACTCACTGTGTAACGCACCGCAAACAGCTGTTTGTGTAGTGACGGCCATGCTGGACTGGTGCGCACCAAGGCTAGAGTGCAGGCCATGGCGGTTTTCAAACTCAGTGCTTTAAAACACCTTTCATGTCTATACATCAATCAGGGAGTGTAATTAGAGTTCTGCTTCACACTGACATAGCAAACTCACTGTGTAACGCACTGCAAACAGCTGTTTGTGTAGTGACGCCTCTGCTGGACTGGTGCGCACCAAGGCCAGAGTGCAGGCCATGGCGGTTTTCAACCCATATGGTCGCCGACTCGCCGGGCTGTGCAATGATAGAACAACAGTGACTGAAAGGTACGTATATGCAGTGATGGGTATTATAATGTGCACCTGTCCCACACAGACAGGTACCGAACAGGCGCAGTGACACTGCGTGCGCTTACGTAGGTAGGTGGGTGCACTGAAGTGAACAACAGGTAGTAGGTATATGCAGTGATGAGCATTACAATGTGCACCTATCACACACACAGGTAGTCACTGAATGTGCTGGGCCTGCCTGGCAGTGGCACACACAGTAGGAATTACCAAGGCTGTCTATGCAACACAAGTGTCAGTGGGACACACACACACACACACACATAAAAAAATTGGATCACAAGAACGAGGATAAGCTCTCAAAAGAGCTGTTGAGGGGTGCTTTTTTAGCAATAAGAATCAGCAAGGAGCAAGCTAAGAAGCCTACAAGAGCCTAACTAAGCTTTCCCTATGAGAGTCTGCAGCAGCTTTCCCTTCTCGAAGTAATGCAGGCACACGAGTGAGTCCAATGCCTGACGCTGCCTGCCTTTTATAAAGGGGAGAGTGGCTCCAGGAGGGAGTGTAGCCTGATTGGCTACCATGTGTCTGCTGACTGTGATGTAGAGGGTCAAAGTTGACCCTAATGATGCACTATGGGGGCGAATCGAACCGCCATAAAGTTTGCGTTCGTGGGCAAACATGAACCACCAAAATTCGCCTGGAACCGTTCGCCGGCGAACCGTTCGGGCCATCTCTATTAAACACTAGAACAAGTGTGAATACTGTAAATTGATTAATGTGGTTTTTGTTCAGTCGGTCCATACCCACTTCTATATTCATCTCACTGTGGTTTTTTGAAGTGTGAATACTCCATTTCTAAAAACATAACAACTGTTGCTATCAATCACCCTGCCCTCACACAAGCACCCGAGTAAGGGCAACAGCCTAAAACGTCATCACTGTATGTTCTGCTAAATAAAAGAAGCCAGTCTTTGAATGTGTACAGTGAGCACCAAGCATATGTAAAAGCTATGGTTTATTTTACCAAGCAACCATTCCACCTAAACAATTATTGAAGAGCTGCAGTGTCAGGTACATTCTCTGCTGCAATACCGATCTTGTCAGAGGACTAGCAAGGTCTGGTCTGAAGAGTGACAGCACTATAGTTTCATGTGAACAGGTGGACAAAAGATGTAACAGCTGCTCAACTGCTAGAATTCTCAATAACTTTGCTTCATTTGAAAACAGAAATACCTCTTTTTAATATTTAATGGAACGCCTACATGGCTCAAAAAAGAGCTTATCAAACATTTACTTCTAGTAGACTGTCTTCAAAATGTAATTTTGTGCAAAAGTAAGTGTGTTGTCCCTACAGTGTGCTTTATGCGTACATGCAAAAAGGGCGTCGGGAAAAAAGGGCGTGTGGTGAAAACGATAAGTGGCAATAACGTTTATAAAAAATAATGTGCTGTATTTCGTTTACAATAATGTTTTACAAATTAAAAAACATTAAATAGTGTGTATGAGTTCGCAAATTGTAAAAACGATAATCTTCCCTATTTTGAAAGTGAAAGTTTGTTAAAAAAACAATAATATATGTATAATAATTATAATTGTATAATATTGTGTAAAACCTTCATTTATCGTTTCTTCATGTAATAAAATCAGAAAATATTGTTTGTAACAATGAAAAATAACTTTAGTAAAAATTTACTAAATATTACTAACATTTTAGTACAACTAAACCTAACCCTACTCTCACACAGAACGCTCCCTGTACCTATCCCTAACCCCTAGACCCCTGGTGGTGCCTAACCCTAACTACCCCCCTAGTGGTGCCTAACCCTAACCACCCCCCTGGTGGTGCCTAACCCTAAGACCCCCCTGGTGGTGCCTAACCCTAACCACTCCCCTAGTGGTGCCTAACCCTAACCACCTCCCTGGTGGTGCCTAACCCTAACCACCTCCCTGGTGGTGCCTAACCCTAACCACCTCCCTGGTGGTGCCTAACCCTAACCACCCCCTGGATGGTGCTTAACCCTAACCACTCCCTGGTGGTGCCTAACCCTAAGACCCCCCCTGGTGGTGCCTAACCCTAAATTCCCCCTGGTGGTGGCTAACCCTAAGACCCCCGTTAGTGATCACTTTATTGTGTGGATAATAATGTTTTACAAATAGTGACTGTAAAAAAATATTATGATTTACTTACTGATCGCTTTATTATGTGAATAATTATGTTTTACAAAAAGTAAGTCATAAAATTTTAAACAACGTTTTAGTTACATACAATAGATATGTTTAATATATTTGTAAATGTGATTTGTCACAGGCGCAGTTATAAAATGTTAATAATCTCCGGCGCCCTTTTTTCCTGTTCGGCGCCCATTAAACGATATTTATTATGTGAGTGAAGGCGGCGCCCTTTTTGTCCTTTGTTGCTTTGCTGTGTTGATAAGCGCCTGCTCCCCCTGCTGTTTACAGTTAGTATATTCCACCTGCCACTCTTTGTGCTTCATGTACTTACATGTTCAGTGTTACTGTATAAAATTGATTATCTTAATGTGTGCAGACATCAGGATTATGCAATTTACATGCATCACTTACATTACCTATTACTCAAGCAATAGAAATGTTACATGTATGAAGTGAGTCAAACAATTCACTTCATTCACTATGTAAATGGCATATATCCTGGTAATCTTCATGTGCGCTGTCCGTACACACCTACCGGGCGACAGTCCTTGTACATGTTTATGAGGCTTTCGATTCATAGAAGATAATGGAAAATTGTTTGCAAGGTTGTACCTTGGTGATAAATAAAACTTGAGAGTTAAGATGTAGGTCACCTTTAAAAAGCACTGAGTCCAAGGGAGCCTGAATGCTGTAGGATTAACGCTGAGTTGGTAATTGTAGGGTGTAAAGGAATACTCAAAAAATGAGATTGGTTTTAAGGGCAACCAACCATACAAAGCCTCTTAAATTTGCCTGATTGAAGTTGGTTGAGGCGGCCGATAACGACCACCTCAGCCAATAATCAGGCATGTGCATGAATGCTTGCAACCCCCAACCTGCAAGCAACCAGCTCGGCGGATCAACTCACCCCCTGCATTGTCCTATCCCAGTGTTTCTCCAACCTGTCCACGTGATTCCTCAATGGTGCATGTTTTGCAGGCAGCCTCACCTATGCACAGGTGGGGTAATTAGTGTCTCAGCTACATGGAATCCACCTAGCTGAGACACTAATTACTCCACCTGTGCATAGGTGAGGCTGCCTGCAAAACATGCACTGTTGGGGAGTCACGAGGACAGGTTTGAGAAACACTGTCCTATTGTTCACGCTGCTCCTCCCGCTGGCCACATGACGTCACATGCGCGCTGCTCCGCCGTTCCTCCGCCTCCCTGCATAGCAACACAGCGCTTCGTAGTTTAAACAATGGAGTGGTGCAAAGGCTCTCTCTAGTTCTGGCACTGTTCTTTGTTGTCTTTGAGCCTTTCCATTGAAAACCGTAGCTTTCATTTGCTTGAGAAAGGATTGCATAGGATGCTAAACAGACAACAGACAGGCTCCATCGCCATATATCTATAAGGAGTTTGAGTGGCCTTACTGGATATCTGAGATCCTGAATTGAGGAATATGGCAGAGAATTGCTGGATATATGTCCTTATGACAATTAATAAAATTGCCATGTGCCTATTGTACCCCAGGGCGTACCAGTTATTTTTGAAGAACCCTTTTTTAAAGAGACACTGAAGTCTCAAGAAAAACATCTTTTTATTTAAAGAGACACTGAAGCGAGACTAAATCTCGCTTCAGCTCTCATATATAGCAGGGGCACGTGTGCCCCTGCTAAAACGCCGCTATCCCGCGGCTAAACGGGGGTCCCTTCACCCCCAACCCACCCCCCGCAAAAGTTGGTCGCTAAGTTGGTCATGGACTTTGCTTCCTGGAGGCAAGGGCTAACGGCCGCAGCCCTGCCTCCAGTCGCGTCTATCAGACGCGCATCGCCGCCTCTCCCCCGCCCCTCTCAGTGAAGGAAGACTGAGAGGGGCGGGGGAGAGGCGGAGATACGCGCTGACAGACGCGCGTGGGGCAGGGCTGCGGCGGTTAGCCCTGCCCCAATGCGGAAGCGCTCCCCCACATTACGAAGGGGATTTGGGGGGACAGGGACCCCCGTTAAGCCACGGGATAGCGGCGTTTTAGCAGGGGCACACGTGCCCCTGCTATATATGAGGTCTGAAGCGAGATCTATTCTCGCTTCAGACTCTCTTTAAATGTGTTTAATAAGATAGCCCTACCTAAACCGCTGCATTTCCGCCGCTGTAATCTATCTAAATCCCCCTTAACTCCCACCTCCCTCTCCCCCGCAAAATCCACAACTTTCTTGGTTGAGGATTTTGCTGCTATAAGAGCAGGGCCGGATTTGTACTCTTTACCGCCCAAGGCCAATGTCACCAGCCGCCCCCCTTCAGTATAGATAGCGAGATGACCTCTCCCCCTTCCCTCTAGTATAGGTAGCCAGATATCCCCTCCCCCCTTCCCTCTAGTATAGGTAGCCAGATGACCCCTCCCCTCTTTCCCTCTAGTATAAGTAGCCTCATAAACCCTTCCCCTCCAGTATAGGTAGCCAGATGACTTCCATAATCCCTCCCTTTACCCTCCCCTCCACCCCTTTCAGTACAGCTTGCCTCCACACCGCAGCAGCCATCAATGTCACTCACTTCTCTGCCCGTCTCCAGTGCAGTAGCTTCCTCTTCCCCTCTGTCTCCAATGCTGTCCAAGTCCATAGTGGCACGCCACAACGCCAACTTGCTCAGAGAGCAAGGTGGCCGCTGCACAGGTGGCTGGCAGCAGGAAGATCATGCACTCTCCTGATCTCCTGGAATTGCAGCATTTGCAAGCTTTCAAATGCTGCACCAGTGAGTCTAATACTTTGGTGCCCTTGTTCCTGTGGTGCCCTAGGCCATGGCCTAGGTGGCCTAGGCCTAAATCCGGCCCTGTATAGGAGGCAGAGCTATGAGCCGCAGCTCTGCCTCCTTGCGCGTCAATCAGCCATGTATCTCCCTCTCAGTGAAGGAAGACTGAGAGGGGCGGGGGAAGAGGCGGCGATACGGGCTGATAGACACGCTGAGAGGCAGAGTTGCAGCTCATAGCTCTGCCTCTCACTGAAGCGCTGCCCGGATTGCCCCCCAGGAAGTTTGGGGGGATTTAGATAGATTACAGCGGCGAGAATACGGCAGTTTAAGTAGGGCAAACATATTAAACAAATTTTTTAAATAAAAAGATGTTTTTCTTGAGACTTCAGAGTCTCTTTAAATAGGCCTCAACTCACTAAGGCCTAGTGCACACCGAGCGGTTTTTGGAACGATCCACCGGCCGCATCCGCCTGTAAAAACGCTTGGCTAATGTATTGCAATGGGATGGTGCACACTGGCGGTTTGAGGTTTTTGACAAGCCACAAACGCGCCTCCTGCTGCACGTTTGCGGTTTTCTGAAGCGTTTCGTCCTCAATGTAAAGTATAGGCAAAACGCACACCGCTCTGAAAAACGCTACTTCAGAGCGGTTTGCCAGGCGTTTTTGTTACAGAAGCTGTTCAGTAACAGCTTTTACTGTAACAATATGTGTAATCTGCTACACAAAAACGCACCCAAAACCGCTAGGTATGTTTAGAAAACCTCTCTAAACATGCCTAGAATCACTCTGAAATCAGCTCCCAAAACCGCTAGTGTATTGCGGATCTGCTAGCGGTTTTGGTGTGCACTGGGCCTAAGAGCTGGTGATAATAAGGCAAGAGACAACATACCACCACACATGGATCTTGCCTTATTAAGGTGTAGAGATACATTTTCACAGTGAGAAAGTTATCTTATCACCTTCAGTCCTTAAAGAGGAACTCCAGTGAAAATAATGTAATAAAAAAGTGCTTCATTTGTACAATAATTATGTATAAATGATTTAGTCTGTGTTTGCCCATTGTAAAATCTTTTAAATCCCGGATTTACATTCTGACATTTATTACAGGGTGACATTTTTATTGTTGGCAGGTGATGTAGCTCTGCTTGCTGTTTTGGCAGTTGGAAACAGCTATTTCCCACAATGCAACAAGGTTCACAGACAGGAAACTGCCAAGAGTACCACGGTCCTCAGAGTTTCTTGTGGAAGGGGTTTCACCACAATATCAGTCATACAGCGCCCCCTGATGGTCTGTTTGTGAAAAGGAATAGATTTCTCATGTAAAAGGGGGTATCAGCTACTGATTGGGATAAAGTTCAATTCTTGGTCAGAGTTTCTCTTTAAGTTGCCTCCTCTGTAGTTATTTTCACATGCAGTTAATTAACAGCGTGTCTTTAACTGTAGAATCCTTTAAGTTATTTTAAGGCTTGAAATGATACCTTTAGAGATCTCTCCTTAACTTGAAGACAGAAGAGTTAAGTTTAGGTTTGCCTGAGGTAAAATGTTTAGTGAATACTACATGCCTTATCACCATGGTGATAACACTAAAAACAGTTCAGAATTGTTATTAAAGACAGGAGATAAGCTTAGTGAATTGAGGTCAATGTCCCAAGTGCATTTACAGTATTAGCTGCTCCACAGATCACTACAGATCACTGCTTGCTGATGATACAGTATATCTGGCACAGGGGATGCGCAGACATCGTTTGCACTAATATTTATCTTTTCCATGATAACAATGGAATTTTATACACTTTATAGTTCTTGCACTATAACTCTGCTTTAACGAGCTTGACATATTCAGTCTGCCACCGAAACTTTTCATTATGAAACATCTTGGCAGTTAAAAGTGTCCCATGCTGATCTGCACTGCGTTCCAATCCTCCCGGTGGAAAGAACTGAGCTGCTTTACATAAACGCCGGCATGAAGTGATCAGATGGTTAAACACAGCGAAAGCTATAACATTCTTATAGAATAAAAAATACACCCAATAAATCAAAGAATAGAAAAGTAAACCAAAACTCTACATCTTCTCTCACTTTTTATAAACAGATGTTAAAGGACCACTATTGCGAACATTGTTAACACTTAAAATACATGTAAACACATACAAATAAGAAGTATGTTTCTTTCTCAGAAAAATGAGCCGTAAACCGTAAGCCGACTTTTATCCTGTGTTTCTGTGACTTACAATAGGTAGTAGAAATTTGACAGAATCAACAGGTTTTGGGCTAGTCCATATCTTCATGGGGGATTCTCAGCATGGCCTTTATGCATTATCATGATACGATTCTTTATACGATTCGATTACAATTCTATTTACGATCTGACTAAATCCAACATGTCCGATCAGGATTCGATTCGATTCAATTCGATTTGCCATTGAAAACCAATGGCAAATCGAATTGAATTGAATCGAATCTTCATCAGACATGTCGGATTTAATCGGATCGTAAATAGAATCTTAATCGAATCGTATAAAGAATCGTATCATGTAGATTGGGCTTAAAGGGAACCTTAACTGGCGAGGAAAAATAAATTCACTTACCTGGGGGCTTTCCCAAGCCTCCTGCAGCCGTCCGGTGCCCGCGCCGGTCCTTCGGTGCCCTCCGGTCTCCCTCCGCCGCTAAGTTTCGTTTTCGGACGACTGCCAGTCGTCCTGGGGCCTCTTCCGCATTCCTCGTCGTAAACAGCCGTAAAGCGCGTCCGCGTGACGCGTTTGGCGTCATGCGGACGCGCTTTACGGCTGTTTACGACGAGGAATGCGGAAGAGGCCCGAGGACGACTGGCAGTCGTCCGAAAACGAAACTTAGCGGCGGAGGGAGACCGGAGGGCACCGAAGGACCGGCGCGGGCACCGGACGGCTGCAGGAGGCTTGGGAAAGCCCCCAGGTAAGTGAATTTATTTTTCCTCGCCAGTTAAGGTTCCCTTTAAGGACACTCCCTGAAAAGGATTTATACAAAGATGCCAGCCTCCCTGCTTGCTGCACACTTTTGTGGGAGTTGGATGAAGCAGCTGCCATTTACTATGTTCATTTAAAAATAAAGAAAACCTGAGGATCCCCCTTGAGGAGATGGCCTAGTCCAAAACCTGTCAGTTCTGTCAGATTTCTAATACCTACTATAAGCAACAGCAAAAGGAGAAAAGTCATTTATGGCTCATTTTACTCTGGAAGAAACGTACTTCTTATTTGTATGTGTTTTACATGTATTTTACATTTTATGACTTTTGCAATAGTGGTCCTTTAATTGTTTTCTTCGCCCCATTTTCCATCTAGTATATTTTTTATTTTAATCTTCAGGTCAAGCTGGCAAAGATGTGAGAGGAGGGCAAATGTACGGCTAAGGAAATCTCTATAGTAACGTGTAATAAAGCTAGGATGTTGGAGAGGGACACTCAGTACTGCTTGACCTTCCGAAGACAGTTTAACTTTGAAAAACTTGTCATAAAAATGAATTGTTAGCAAGAAAAGAAAAAGATGTGTGACCTTCTACTGAAGTGATCACCTTTTTGCTGTGTTAAAGAAGCTCAGTTCCTGTGTAGCTGCCTTTTATTTCATAAAGTGTAAATGTCTTGCTTGTTAGGGCTTCCTCCTTCCTGTTCCCCTCTGCAATATTTACACATTTTGCTAGTGAATAAAATAAGGAAATAATAATGTGGAATTGTTTCTTGGCAAAAACACCCACAGCACTGAAGTAATATAACAATGCTGAGGCTAACTACACAGATGAAAGCTGTATAATGGCAGAGACACACTGCAGAGCGCTTTTCAATGCTTTTTCAGTTAAAAAAAAAAACATTCCCATTGACTTGCATTAAAATTGCAGAAAAATTGTGGCAAAATTGCAAATGTAAAGCAAGTCAATAGGAGTGAAGTCAATGGGAGTGTGTTTTTAAAAATGAAAACAGATAAAAAGAAGCACTCTACAATGTGTCTCTACTGAACTGATTCACCTGCTAGTTTTTGATAGTCGCTAGCAGGGATGATCAATGATTCGCAAATACTTCTGACTTTATGCAAATTTATGTATATTTTTATGCACAATTCACAAAAATGGAGAAGCACCCATGCAAGAAGACCTCCGTGTGCCTTAGCTCATGGTCACAGTACCTAGTGACCCAGTAACAAAAATTCCACAAAGCTGGCACCACCGAATGTAGTAAAAAAGCTCTTTATTCAAACGTCATTAAAATGACATTCAGTCAGTAGTCAAAAATGTAGCAATGGCGACAGCCCGCTGTTTCGAACTTGACGTCCTTTGTCAAGCCATACTGCAAAATTGAGCCTTGTATGCCCAGCATTAGACTCAATGAATAAACAAATACAAGTTACTACACGTGTTGGGCGGGGGATGGGGGGGGGGGGGGCTAACTGAAGTAGTTTTTTTTTTAAATTTCATCCCAATATTTTTTTTGATTTATTTCATAGTAAAGTCATTGTAAATAGACGGTTTCTTTAGAAATTTAAGTTCTCTATAGTAATACCGATGGATAGGTAGTGGGTGCTTTTGCCTTGTAGGACAGATGCAGTGTTTGTGCTGGATGGGGTTTTTACAAAATTTACAGAGAACAGGTAACAAAACGTAAAGAAAATTCTCTAAATGGGCTACTAACTGCAACTTAAAATATAAGGTTTCTCTCTACTGGAAGCAAACCTACTGTTTGTCCCAAATTAAAACAACAGAAAACTCAAGCAAGTCTTATCAAGGCACAGAACTCTTTGCTCAGTACAGTCTTTCTACACTAACATTAACAAGCACCACACTGAAAGAGATTAAACACATCTAATAAACCACAAGCGGACAGATACGGCTGGGTCCAAAACTCCTATTTATTTAAAATAGTAATTGGCTATAATTTTATATTAGTATATAACATGCAGAATAACTCCCATGTATGCCAGGACTGTAAATTATTGTTGTACCTGACAGAACAGAATAGGATTCATGATGTTGAACACTTAGCTGCTAGCTCCCATCAGTGGACTATAAATCCCAGAGGAAGGCAATAACATACACCACACAAGTCAACATAATTTCTGCTTGTATTTCAATGCTATTTCCCACAGATATTTTATCTAGCATTAGGCTTTCTATTACAAAAAGTAAAGATGACAGCATTATAAAGCACAAGGCTGGGAACAATACTAGACATATCATTTGTTAAGCAAATTATTAATGTTAAAGGGACACTTAAATAAAAAAAAAATGAGTTTTACTCACCTGGGGCTTCCGATAGCCCCCTGCAGCTGTCCGGTGCCCTCGCCGTCTCCCTCCGATCTTCCTGGCCCCGCCGGCAGCCACTTCCTGTTTCGGTGACAGGAGCTGACAGGCTGGGGACAAGAGTGATTCTTCGCGTTCCTGGCCACAATAGCGCCATCTATGCTGCTATAGCATATATAATATACCATATAGCAGCATAGATGGTGCTAATGTGTCTGGAAACGCGAAGAATCACTCTCGTCCCCAGCCTGTCAGCTCCTGTCACCGAAACAGGAAGTGGCTGCCCGTGGGGCCAGGAATATTGGAGGGAGACGGCGAGGGCACCGGACAGCTGCAGGGGGGCATTGGAAGCCCCAGGTGAGTAAAACTCATTTTTTTGTTTGACTTAAGTGTCCCTTTAAGTAAAACAAATGTTTGCCTTCTTAAAACAGAAGGTATTAGCGATTATTCAGGTTGGAGTGAGCATATGATGTCTCCCATGATGCTTCTCTGTTGAATAATCCTTTTTTTTGTCCCTGTAAGCTAACCACACCTCCAGAACCTTGGAATGCAATGATGTGTCAACGTGTTAATTGTACAGAGCCAAAATAGTCCAACATGCATACAGACTGTTTCAGATTGGTTGATCCTCATCAGTGAATGGCATGGATTAATGTGGCTCTATGGAACAGGACTTGAAGCACCGAGAGTTACAGACTACCCAGCAAGCTCATGGTGAACCGGAACTCCTAGTAATCTGTATGCATGTTAGATTATTGCGGCTCTGTGCAATTAACAAGCTGACACATAATTGCATTCCAGCGGTTCTGGAGGTGTAGCTATTTTACAGGGACAACAAAGGATAAAATTTGCATATTTAGCAGTGATGCATAGTGGGAGACATCATATCAGAGGCGTAGCTATGGGGGAGCAAGGGGAACATATGTCCCCGGGAGCAGCACTGTGAGGGCGCTTAGCATGGCTGCTGCACCCCTAAGTGCATGAGAGGCGCCTTGCTGGCTGCCCGATATGCCCCTGCTTCTCTCCCTCCCTCTGCAGAGGAGTGCAGAAGCGTTAACAGCAGCAGCAGAAAAAACGGGGCACATCTGGCTATCTAAAGGGGGGCGAATCTGGCAATCTAAAGAGGGGCATGTTTGGCTATGACATCTAATGGTGTAAAAGGAGAATTGCATCTTCATTTGTACAAAATACAGTTTTTTCCCTTAACAAAGAAGCTATTTTTCAAAAGCATGAAATACTAAGCTGTAGTCGATTGCAACAAAAACAATGTTATGAATAAACTCTTCTTTTATAATTGCTTTACATTTCTGTGGCAGATGCCATGAAAATGTCCGGCTTTTTCTAGGGGCTCTAAAAGGAAACAGAAAAAATTGTAGGAGTAAATTATAGTGTAAATTATAGTGTATTATGCGTATGTTCAACTGTGTGAAAAACAATTCTGGCTTATAGAAAACCTGAAAAGAGTGAAATTTTCCTAAACCCACGACCCCAGCTCTGACAACACTGTACCACTTCTTGATTTGGAGCAGCAGTCCCAGCCCAAAACAGGTCATTTGAGCATTGAGCTACAACTGGTAATTTCGGCGTGGGGCATGATCCATGTAAAAAAAAGGCACCGGGTACCAGCAAACAATATCCATACCACCAACTGAGTGAGGATGCTCAGTGGCCTAAGGTCCTGGGTCCTGGTGTGCAATTTCAGAGGTATCCAAATTACTTGGCTCCTTTATCACGGGCATGCGTGTCAGCCCACTGCATGAAGTTTGGTCAATAACGAGGCCAGACGTTAAAAATGTGAATAAAGTTGTGATTTTAGTTTGTGACAAGGTTGCAATAAAAGGGAATCTTATCCCATCATCAGTGGCGTAGCAATAGGGGGTGCAGAGGTAGCAACCCCTGAAGGGTCCACTGTCTATCACACTATTAGCTCTCTATTGGTCCTGTGCTGCTAATAATCACTTCTATAGATGCTTTGAATAGTAGTAAAGGGGGACACATCTAGCTATCTCAATGGGCAAAGTGGGCATGTATGGCTATCTAAACAGGGGAAAGGGGGCACATACGGCTTTCTATATGGGGAAGGGGTTACATCTGGCTAGCTAAACAACATTTCACTCCACCCATGGCCACATTCTGGTGTGTGGCCACACCCATTTTGTCCCCAGGCGCTGAAACCCCTAGCTACGCCTCTGCGTCGTATGCTCACTCCAACCTGAATTATCAAAAATACCTTCTGTTTTAAGACGACAAACTTTTGTTTTGTTGTAATTCCTGATGTATGACTCTATGTTGCTTTCTTATGACCCACTAAAATATGGGTATGGAAATGTGATATATTTATATATTGCCTACAGCATGCAACAAAGGTTAATGTAATTTTAAAATATGCCCAGTATTTGGCCCTACCCTATCTGTTATGGCCACACCTACTTCTTGCTGTGGCTTGCCCCCTCTTCGGTCTAAATATTCTGTGACCCCTGTCATTTCAGAGGATATTGTTTTTCTTGTTCTGTTATTATTTAATAATAGGAATTCAGTTTTTAGCCCTAAATAAGTGTATAATAAGTATAATAAATATATATTAATGAAGGGGTGATCATTGGTGGTTACTAGAGGGTTACTAGTAACCTGCTCGGTTCCAGGCTTGCTCTCCTTGGAGTTTTTCAGAGAAAAATTAAAGACCTGTAACCCCCTATCTGGGGTGTGACAGCAAAAAATAAAACACTGGTGGAGACACCCAGTATTTCTAAACTCTAAAAGCATTTTTTAGAAAAGAGTCAGTGTAGATATTACATCCTCAGAAGAATAAGCCAATATTATTGGAAAAAATATTTATTCGTTCAAGCACTTAGAAAGGACAACGCATTTCAGGGGTACTGGCCCGCTTCTTCAGGTCAAAACAGTGCCCTTAAAAATAGCTATGTCAGCAAGAAGGCCTCTCTTGCTGTGTGTAGTAGTGTGGTGTATGTGAGTGGGTGACCTAGGTGCATTGCCTGGGGTGCCATATAGGCCAGAAATGTGCCAGCCTCCACCACCCTCCATAGTCATGGAAGTGTCGTTAGCCGGTAGCAAAAAACTTAACAACCACACTTAACCACTTTCCTATCCTGGTCATTTTCAGAGTTCAGCTCAGCTCTCATTACTTTGGTAATAATTCCCATCGATGAACCCAACAACTCTGTCATGACCCAGCTACTCACCATAGCCAACTCACTTGGCCTAGTACAACATAGTGTTGGGCGAACAGTGTTCGCCACTGTTCGGGTTCTGCAGAACATCACCCTGTTCGGGTGATGTTCGAGTTCGGCCGAACACCTGACGGTGCTCGGCCAAACCGTTCGGCCACATGGCCGAACTAAGAGCGCATGGCCGAACGTTCCCCGAACGTTCGGCTAGCGCTGTGATTGGCCGAACTGGTCACGTGGTTCGGGCCCGAACGCGCTCTGATTGGCCGAACGGTCACGTGGTTCGGGTAAATAAATACCCGAACCACGTCATATCTCCGCCATTTCTCTGTGGGTTTAGCTTTGGGTAGGCAGGCAGGGTAGTTCGCTCTCCAGCCACGCTAGCCAGGGTCCCCCCCAGTCATTGTGTGTCGCTGCTGGGAACAGTAGTACACCGCTCGCTCAGCCACACTATATATAGCATTGTTTACTGCCACTGTGTACCTCGCTCAGCCACGCTATATATAGCATTGTGTTTTCTGACACTCTGTGTACACGGCTTAGCCTGACTAATATAGCATTGTGTGTACTGCCACTGTGCACCTCGCTCAGCCACGCTATATATAGCATTGTGTTTTCTGACACTCTGTGTACACGGCTTAGCCTGACTAATATAGCATTGTGTGTACTGCCACTGTGCACCTCGCTCAGACACGCTATATATAGCATTGTGTTTTCTGACACTCTGTGTACACGGCTTAGCCTGACTAATATAGCATTGTGTGTACTGCCACTGTGCACCTCGCTCAGCCACGCTATATATAGCATTGTGTTTTCTGACACTCTGTGTACACGGCTTAGCCTGACTAATATAGCATTGTGTGTACTGCCACTGTGCACCTCGCTCAGCCACGCTATATATAGCATTGTGTTTTCTGACACTCTGTGTACACGGCTTAGCCTGGCTATATAGCATTGTGTGTACTGCCACTGTGCACCTCGCTCAGCCACGCTATATATAGCATTGTGTTTTCTGACACTCTGTGTACACGGCTTAGCCTGACTAATATAGCATTGTGTGTACTGCCACTGTGCACCTCGCTCAGCCACGCTATATATAGCATTGTGTTTTCTGACACTCTGTGTACACGGCTTAGCCTGACTAATATAGCATTGTGTGTACTGCCACTGTGCACCTCGCTCAGCCACGCTATATATAGCATTGTGTTTTCTGACACTCTGTGTACACCGCTCAGCCACACTATATACCGTTGTTTACTGACACTCTGTGTACACCGCTCAGCCAGACTATATACCATTGTTTACTGACACTCTGTGTACACCGCTCAGCCTGACTATATAGCATTGTGTGTACTGCCACTGTGCACCTCGCTCAGCCACGCTATATACAGCATTGTGTTTTCTGACACTCTGTGTACACGGCTTAGCCTGACTAGATAGCATTGTGTGTACTGCCACTGTGCACCTCGCTCAGCCACGCTATATATATATAGCATTGTGTTTTCTGACACTCTGTGTACACGGCTTAGCCTGACTAATATAGCATTGTGTGTACTGCCACTCTGCACCTCGCTCAGCCACGCTATATATAGCATTGTGTTTTCTGACACTCTGTGTACATGGCTTAGCCTGACTATATAGCATTGTG
Organism: Hyperolius riggenbachi; assembly: GCF_040937935.1. Taxonomy (NCBI): domain Eukaryota; kingdom Metazoa; phylum Chordata; class Amphibia; order Anura; family Hyperoliidae; genus Hyperolius; species Hyperolius riggenbachi. Next base: position 82,524,217 of record NC_090650.1, read on the forward strand.
TGTACTGCCACTGTGCACCTCGCTCAGCCACGCTATATATAGCATTGTGTTTTCTGACACTCTGTGTACACGGCTTAGCCTGACTATATAGTATTGTGTGTACTGCCACTGTGCACCTCGCTCAGCCACGCTATATATAGCATTGTGTTTACTGCCACTCTGTGTACACCGCTCAGCCAGACTATATATCGTTGTTTACTGACACTCTGTGTACACCGCTCAGCCAGACTATATACCATTGTTTACTGACACTCTGTGTACACCGCTCAGCCAGACTATATACCATTGTTTACTGACACTCTGTGTACACCGCTCAGCCAGACTATATACCATTGTTTACTGACACCCTGTGTACACCGCTCAGCCAGACTATATACCATTGTTTACTGACACTCTGTGTACACCGCTCAGCCAGACTATATTGCATTGTTTACTGACACTCTGTGTACACGGCTCAGCCAGACTATATAGCATTGTTTACTGACACTCTGTGTACACTGCTCAGCCAGACTATATACCATTGTTTACTGCCACTCTGATTCTGCTGGGAACAGTAGTACACCGCTCGCTCAGCCAGACTATATAGCATTGTGTTTACTGCCACTCTGTGTACACCGCTCAGCCACACTATATAGCATTGCGTACTCTGCCAGTCAGTGTGTATATTGCTGGGATCAGTAATACTCCACTCACCGTCAACCACTATATGAGCTCAACATGAGTTCCCCAGAGACCTCCGCAGTGAGCAGCACTCCCAACAACAGCAACAGCCAATGCCCCACGCAAGCTATAACATCCACCCCAGCAGCCAGTGGTCAGCAGCAGCCCTCCCCGGAGGAGAACGTTGTGTCCGTCGGTCCGTCGCCAGAGCGATTAATGAGGGCTGCCATTGAGGAGATGATGGGGCCTGATGTGGAGGAGGAGGTCTGGCTCAGGCCAGCATCCCAAGTTAATGTTGAGGACGATGAGGGGTCTGTGTCTGGGGATGTTGGGGTGGCAGAGGTGGTGGGTGGGTCAGACTCAGGAGAAGAGTTGTATGATGAGGATGATGATCGGGACCATCTGTATGTGCCTCAGAGTCCGACCCCGGAAAACATGTTGTATCGTGTGTTTAGGTACTAAAATCTGCGTTCCCAGTAGTGTTGGGCGAACAGTGTTTGCCACTGTTCGGGTTCTGCAGAACATCACCCTGTTCGGGGTGACTATATAGCAGACTATATAGCATTGTGTTTAATGCCACTCTGTGTACACGGCTCAGCCACACTATATAGCATTGTGTTTACTTCCACTCTGTGTCTGCTGGGAACAGTAGTACACCGCTCACCCGCCACTGTATAGCATTGTGCTCTGTGTCGCTGCTGGCAATAGTGGTACACCGCTCACCCACCACTGTATAGCATTTCTGTACTGCCACTGTACTGCTGCCAGTCAGCGTGTACTTTAAGGATAAGTGAAATGAGGAAGAAATCCGGTGAAAGAGGGAGGGGCAATGGAAGAGGTGTTTCCCCTGACGGTTCACGTACAGGCCACAGGGGAGCACCCAAGAAAACCCACTCAATACCGCCCATGTTGTCCAGGACAACAACCCTCACAGATCCAAAAGAACAGGACCAGATAATTACTTGGATGACCTCTCAAGCGTCCAGCAGTGGGTTAAGCAGCACCAGCACATCACGCACGAGGTCCGAGTCCTCAGCCAGTTACAAGGAGCCAGTGGGCACAAAGCTGACACAACCGGCAGCGACACCACGCACACAACTGCCAGATAACCAGATGACGTTGGAGTGAGCTGCGCAGAGGTTGTTCTGGGAAGCTCTACTCCACGGCGGCGGCCCCCCACAATGACATATGACGAGTTTGAGGAGATGGAAGAGGAGGGTATGGACAATGTGGACATAGACCCAGATTTTGTTTGTGAACGAGAACATCGCCGTCGTAGCAGCAGCACAGATGAGTCTGTTGAGGAACCCACTGCTGCACGAGTTCGCCTTGTGCCACAAGGTAGGCGGCGCGCAATTTCAGGCACCGCAAGCATGGAAGTTCAAGTGAGAGGCAAAAGAGGCGCAAACAGAAATCGCCAGCAAGGCAGGTGCTCCAAAGTCTGGGCTTTCTTTGAAGACTGCACTGAGGATGTTACCATGGCGATTTGCAAGGTGTGCAAGACCCGCCTGAGCAGGGGGAAAAGTATTAACAACCTCTCCACCACCAGCATGAGCCGCCACATTCTATCCAAACATCCCACTCTGTGGGCAAACGCGGCAGGACAGGGTACCACCAGCAACACTGCCTCCCTTGGGTTCACCAGACTCACCACCAGACCCGCCTCAGCAGCAGCAGTAGCCCAGCCATTGCGTGGTTCACAACATTCACAAACATCAGACGATGCTGACACTGTCACTTTCCGGACTAGTGCTCTTGAGGTCTCCCAGTGTTCATCAAACACAACAACCAACAGCCCTTCGGTGTGCAGCCCTACGGTTGAGTTGTCTGTCTCTGAGATGTTTGAGCGCAAGAGGAAATTGCCAGCAAATGACCCCCGGGCCGTGGCAGTAACAGCCAGCCAGCATAGCCAAGCTTCTGGCCTGCGAAATGCTGCCATATCGAGTGGTGGAGACAAACAGCTTCAAGGGCATGATGTCAGTGGCCATCCCACGTTACGTGGTTCCCAGCCGCTACCACTTTGCGCGCTCTGCAGTGCCTGAGTTGCATGAGCACGTGGTCAGCAAAATAACCCGAAGCTTGAAGAATGCCGTTGCCTGCAAGGTTCACCTCACCACTGACACCTGGACGAGTGCGTTCGGCCAGGGTCTATACATCTCCCTTACCGCGCACTGGGTGAACCTTGTGGAGCCTGGCAGCGATTCCTCACCTGCTACGGCGCGGGTGTTGCCCACGCCGCAAACAGCTGCACCGCCGTCCCTCCCACTGGATAACAACAGCAGCACCTACCTCTCTGACTCCTTCTCCTCCAACGCATCTCAAAGCTGTACCTCATCCGGAAACGCTAACCCAGCACCAGCAGCAGTAGGATCGTGGAAGCAGTGCAGCACAGCTGTTGGCATGCGTCAGCAAGCGTTGCTGAAGCTGATCTGCCTTGGGGATAAGCAGCACACAGGGGAGGAAATTTGGAGGGGAATAAAGGAACAGACGGATTTGTGGCTGGCACCGCTGGACCTGAAACCGGGCATGAAGCTAGACACCTGGCACGAACTGGCAATGTACGCAATAGAGGTGCTGGCTTGCCCGGCAGCCAGCGTTATGTCGGAACGCTGTTTCAGTGCTGCCGGAGGCATCGTCACAGATCGGCGTATCCGCCTCTCCACAGAAAATGCAGACCGTCTGACTCAAATTAAAATGAATCAATCCTGGATTGGAAACGACTACGCAACACTCCAGGACCCCAACCAAGTAACATGACCAATGAACATCTGGGATGGTTTAGCGTTTCCGGTCCCTGTTTATTGAACCTCTCATCTGTATTACATTTATGACTGCATGGCGGCAAAAAGCATTTCTGCTATATCTGCACGCTTTTTGTCCTCATGCAAGGCCTGGGTTGTTGTGTCTCACAAAGCGTGGCCTTCTCCTCCTGCGCCTCCTCCTGTTCCATCACGTGTGCTGCTGCTGCTGCTGCTGGGTTAGCGTTGCCGGTCCCTGTTTATTGAACCTCTTATCTTTATTACATTTATGACTGCATGCATGGCGGTACAAAGCATGCTATCCGCACGCTTCTTGTCCTCATGCAAGGCCTGGGTTGTTGTGTCTCAAAGCGTGGCCTTCTCCTCCTGCGCCTCCTCCTGTTCCATCACGTCTGCTGCTGCTGGGTTAGCGTTGCCGCCCGGTCCCTGTTTATTGAACCTCTTATCTTTATTACATTTATGACTGCATGGCAGTAAAAAGCATGCTATCCGCACGCTTCTTGTCCTCATGCAAGGCCTGGGTTGTTGTGTCTCACAAAGCGTGGCCTTCTCCTCCTGCGCCTCCTCCTGTTCCATCACGTCTGCTGCTGCTGGGTTAGCGTTGCCGCCCGGTCCCTGTTTATTGAACCTCTTATCTTTATTACATGTATGACTGCATGGCAGTAAAAAGCATGCTATCCGCACGCTTCTTGTCCTCATGCAAGGCCTGGGTTGTTGTGTCTCAAAGCGTGGCCTTCTCCTCCTGCGCCTCCTCCTGTTCCATCACGTGTGCTGCTGCTGGTGCTGGGTTAGCGTTACCGGTCCCTTTTCCTGGAACCTCTTCTCTGTATTACATTTATGACTGCATGGCGAAAAAAAGCATGTTACCTGTGCAAAGAAACATGACATTTTCCACATTTAAAAGACAGTTTTTCCTTTAAAACTTTACAATCAATTTTCTCAAAAACTATAAGATCTTTTTGCAAAAAATTTTTTTCCTCTTGTACCCACTACCAAGGTGCACATACCCTGTAAATTTGGGGTATGTAGCATGTAAGGAGGCTTTACAAAGCACAAAAGTTCGGGTCCCCATTGACTTCCATTATGTTCGGAGTTCGGCTCGAACACCCGAACATCGCGGCCATGTTCGGCCTGTTCGGCCCGAACCCGAACATCTAGATGTTCGCCCAACACTAGTACAACACACCAACACCCCCACCCACACTGCAGGTCACACTCTCAACCTTATATTCGCTAATTCCACCACCATTACAGACTTTGACATTGCACCCTTCCCACCCTCAGACCATAACCTTCTCACCTTCAACCTCCTCACAGAAGGCACCTCCAAACTACCTGCCCACCCACCTGGTTGTTGGCAGCGAGATCTACGCAAGCTCAACTCTAGTGTTCTCGGTGACCCCCTCCATGCCCTCTCCTCCTCTCTCCCCACCCTAACCTGTCCTAATCTTGGTGCAGCTCAGTATCGCCAAACTCTGTCATCAGCCTTAAAGAAAGCTGCTCCCCCAATATTCCGCCGCAACCGCCCCCTAACCCCCAGCCCTGGCGCACTACCCACACTCGCAATCTCCAGAGGGTAACATGCGCCACTGAACGGAAATGGAGGAAAACTCGACTTAACCAGGATTTCCTACAGTACAAGACTAACCTGCTGCAGTTCCACGCTGCCCTTACTGATGTGAAGCAGGAATACTTTACAGAGCTCATCGGAGCACAAGCTTCCAACCCCCAGCGTCTTTTTGCCACTTTCAACTCCCTGCTTAAACACCACCCCACCCCTCTGTTTCCTCCCTCTCTGCCACAGGTTAAGCCACCCACTTCACCAGCAAAATTGTCTCCATTTGTCAGGAAATATCCAATCTTGAATCTTCACCTCCCAACCAGCAACTCCTCCACTCTATCCTCTTCTCACCTCCTTCACGCCTACTACCACTGAGGAAGTCAACCACCTACTGCAGACTTCCCATACCACTACCTCCCCCCTTGACCCCATCCCTTCTGATTTACTCCAGACTTACTTCACGGATTTGGCCCCAGTCCTCACTACCCTGTTTAACCTCTCCCTAGCCACAGGCACCTTCCCCTCAGACTTCAAGCAGACCATTGTACTACCCCTGCTCAAGAAACCTTCCCTTGACCCCTCACTACCCTCCAACTACCGCCCTATCTCCCTCCTCCCCTTTGCCTCAAAACTTCTTGAGTGTCTGGTTCACAAACGCCTGACCCAGTACCTCAATGCCAACTTACTGCTAGATCCACTCCAATCTGGATTTTGGCCTGCCCACTCAACCAAAACGGCTCTCACCAAAATGGTTAATAACCTTGCCTTAGCTAAAGCTGAAGGTAAATACTCCATTCTTCTCCTCCTTGACCTTTCAGCAGCTTTTGACACAGTAGATCATCCCCTACTCCTCCAGTCCCTCCAGTCCATGGGCATTCACGACCTCGCCCTGACCTGGCTTTCATCCTACCTCTCCAACCACTCCTTCACAACCTCCTTCAATGAGTCCCCGTCCCCCCCATCCCCGGGGTTGCTGTCATTACTTTACAACTCTGTACTGATGTTATCAGGTCAGAGAACAGCGTTATCTAAGATTTTCTAGGGAGGAAAGTGCAGAGATTTATTTTCATGCAACCTGGACAGGAAGTGGTTAAAAGGCTTTGAGGTGGTCTAAAGCTTTCGAACATAAACAGATTATCAAGCCTAACAAATGATTGGAAAGGAAATTGCGGAATCAGAAAACTATAAATAGGATTACTAAAATTTGAGACTCTAGTAGAGAATCGATACAACGCTATTATTATTATTTAGTATTTTGTAGTGCTTACATGTTTCGCAGCGCTGTATAAAGTATATTGTCGTGTCGCTTAACTGTCCCTCAGAGGGGCTCACAATCTAATCCCTACCATAGTCATATCTCTACGTATGTATCATGTAGTGTATATATCATAGTCTAGAGCTAATTTAGGGGGAAGCCAATTAACTTATCTGTATGTTTTTGGGATTTGGGAGGAAAGTCGAGTGCCCGGAGGAAACCCACGCAGGCATGGGGAGAACATACAAACTCTGTGCAGACAGTGCCCTGGCTGGGATTCGAACTAGGGGCCCAGCACTGCAAGGTGAGAATGTTATTCACTATGCCACCACACAGCCCACTTGTATATTTTCTAACCTCCACCATATCTTGTCAGGCATGGACTCACCCCCACCGCCAGCGGTAGTACGAACGCCGCGCTCGCGGCTGACGTCATCGGGACCCCGAACTTCCGGTCTGTCCCGGCGGCCTCCTCCTCCGCTCAACGGGTCACTAGGAGCATGTCTCAGCAGGGCAGGGCAACGCGCGCACGCACGGAGCGTCACGCCCTTTATGCCCTGAGAAGGAGGATCCCATGAGCAGATTGCCGGGACAGTTGCCGCCCCTTTTCTGACGTCATCGGGGGGGGTGGAGATTGCTGAAGTGACAGTCTGCATTTAAGCAGCAGACTGTCAGTATTCTGTGTCCGCTGTAGCGATCACACCCGTGTTAGCTCTCGGATCCACAGTATACCTATATATTGGTGCGGCCAATATATAAGTACTGGAAGACCATACCATTGTGATTTATCTGTGCCTTTGACCTTTTTGCCTGTTTCTGACCTTGCTCTTGCCTCATCCTCTTGTACTTCTGCCGATCTTATCTCCTGTTGCCGACCTTGCCTTGTCTCTCGTTTTCGCCTCTGAACTTGTGATACTGTACCTTGATATTTCTGATCTCCTGTTGCCGAACCCCGGCTCGCTCTTAGACTCCGCCTTAGCCTCCTGATATTGTACCTTATTTGCCTGTGTGTGTACGACCTGGCCTGTCCGACCTCGAGAACCGACCTTGCTGTCAGAGGCGGTTCCTCGCACTGACAGTGACCCTTCCTATTTAGGGTTACTTTCAGTATATCCTTCCTGCTGGCTGCCCGACTCCTTCTGTCTAGGAGAGCTTGGGCTGCGGAAGGAATTTGTACAGTACGCCTTGCTGTACTGAGGCCTAGTCCTCTAGTGTTACTGTTGCACCAATCACTACACTCTTTAGGTGCCAGAGGTTAGTTAATATATCGGATTGTCGGTGAGACTGCAGCTCACTTATAATCAGATATATATCTGCATTCCGGTGATACTGCAGATTACCGGCAATCAGACTCTCTCTGGGCCTATCTACCTTCACAGAACGTGACAGTACAGCGGACCAATAATATGGATGCTCTGGTCCAGCAGGTTAACAACTTGACGACAGCCGTCGCTCAATTAAGCCAGACCGTTAAAGATCAACAGGTCCAGCTTAACCGTCTAGCAGAAGTTGTGCAAAACCTGCAGGCACCAGTTAATCCCACTCCTGTTTTGCCAGTTGAACCCAAAATGTCGTTACCCAAGTTGTTTTCAGGGGAACGCTCCGATTTCCGTAATTTCCGGGATCGGTGTCAATCATATTTTCAAATGCGTCCCATTTCCTCTGGTTCTGAATTGCAAAGGGTCACGCTCATAAAAACCCTTTTGCAAGGAGACTCACAGACATGGGCCTACAGTTTACCCGTGGGTCATGAGGCTCTTACCTCTGTAGAGAATTTTTTCGAAGCCATGGCGGTCGTATATGACGATCCAGATACTTCCGCCACCGCTGAGAGGAGACTAAAAAGACTCAAACAGGGTCAGAACTCAGTGGAAATCTATGCTGCAGAATTCCGCAAATGGTCATTTTCCACCAGGTGGGAGGCGCAGTCTCTCTTGGATCGCTTCCTAACAGGGTTGTCTGATTCTGTGTCAGAATTAATGTTGAGTCATCCTGAACCTAGAACTTTAGATGAGGCTATAAGTCTTGCTATCAAGATAGACCGCAGAGTACGGTTTCACAGGTCTACCAGGCAACGACCCTTCATGCGCTCACAGCCTTCCACAAGTTTTGCCTCTTCCTCTTCTACTGAGGAGCCCATGCAGCTGGGTCACTCTAAATTATCTGAGACAGAGAAATTAAGAAGGAGGAAGGAGGGTTTGTGCTTATATTGTGGGGACAAAGGTCATATCGCCTCTGTTTGTACCAAGAAGCCGGAAAACTTCTCCGCCTAGGGTTAGTCGGGGGTACTACCCTGGGCGAGAATTCCATACCTCCAAAAGATAAAATCCTATTTCCTATTTCCATTTCTTGGGACAAACAAAACATTGCACTGCAGGCCTTTGTTGATACGGGCGCCGCAGCCAATTTTATGGATTTTAATTTAGCACTTAAATTAGGCATTCCAGTGGTTCCTCTTGAGAAACGCATTATAGTCACTGCAATTGACGATTCCCCATTACAAGGTAGTCAACCTGTCTCTATTACTCCTGAATTAATCTGTACCGTTGGGGTATTACATTGTGAAAAATTACGATTTTACCTTATCAGAATGCCTTCTTGCTCGATTATACTGGGGCTTCCCTGGCTACGGCTACATTCTCCACAGATCGATTGGGCTTCTGGTCAGTTGCTGTCTTGGTCATCCTACTGTCAGAAGCACTGCATATCAAAATGCCCTCTTCGTGCCACTCACTTAACTCCGCAATGTTTACCTCAGCCTTATAGCTCCTTTGCCGATGTGTTCTGTCCTCGATCGGCCGATTCACTACCTCCTCACAGGCCTTATGATTGCCCAATCGAGCTTAGACCAGGAACCATGCCCCCTAGAGGTCATCTTTATAATCTCACAGGACCTGAAAAGGTGGCCATGAGGGAGTACGTTCAGGAGAACTTAGATAAGGGGTTCATTAGACCCTCTAGATCTCCCGCGGGGGCAGGATTCTTCTTCGTGAAGAAAAAAGATGGGGGGCTGCGTCCCTGCATCGACTATCGAGCCCTTAATGCCATAACGATAAAGAACCGTTACCCACTTCCCCTGATTGATGACCTTTTTTCTCAGGTCACAGGTGCCCAGATCTTCACTAAACTAGATCTCAGGGGAGCTTACAATCTGGTCAGAATCAGACAGGGTGACGAATGGAAGACGGCATTTAATACTCAGGATGGGCATTACGAATACCTAGTCATGCCCTTCGGTCTGTGTAATGCCCCCGCTGTTTTCCAAGAATTAGTTAATGACATTTTTAGGGAGGTGGTGGGGAAATTTGTGGTCGTTTATTTGGACGATATTCTGATCTTTTCTCGCAATATCAAGGAGCATAGGTCTCAGGTCCAATATGTATTACAAAAGTTACGGGAGAATTCATTATATGCCAAGTTGGAAAAATGTTTGTTTGAGATCAATGAAGTTCCATTCCTTGGCTATATCATTTCCAGATCTGGGTTAGCTATGGATAGCAGTAAAGTTGCGGCAGTTTTGGACTGGCCGCAACCAGTTGGTCTAAAAGCTTTACAACGTTTTCTGGGTTTTGCTAACTATTACAGGAAATTTATAAAGGGGTACTCTGCTCTGGTAGCTCCCCTTACTGACATGACTAAGAAAGGGGCTAATGTTAACAATTGGTCTCCTGAAGCCATTTCTGCTTTCTCGAGTCTTAAAACTGCTTTTTGTTCTGCTCCCATTTTGCACCATGTCGATTCATCCAGGCCATTCATCGTGGAGGTAGACGCATCAGAAATTGGGGTTGGGGCAGTCTTGTCACAGTACTCCGGATCACAAGGGAGACTTCACCCTTGCGCTTTTTTTTCGAAAAAATTTTCTGAGGCAGAGAGAAATTACGATATTGGGAACAGGGAGCTATTGGCTGTAAAATTGGCTTTTGAAGAGTGGCGACACTGGCTGGAGGGGGCGGAACATGTTATTACGGTCTATACAGATCATAAGAACTTGGAATATCTGAAGGGGGCTAAGAGGTTAAATCCCAGACAGGCACGGTGGTCTTTATTCTTTTCTAGGTTTGATTTCATCATCACGTTCAAACCTGGAAGTAAAAATATCAAGGCTGATGCTCTTTCACGATGCTTTGACATTGAATCAGTACTGCCCTCCGAACCAGAGCCAATTTTATCCGAGAAGGTGGTGTTAGCCAGTATAGACTCTATGGAGGATATTGCATCTGTTCTGCTTCCCTACCAACAGGATAGTCCTGCAGGGAAACCGTCCGATCTCATGTTTGTACCGTTACAGTTCAGATTACAAATACTTCAATTCTTTCATGCTCATAAGCTAGCTGGTCACCCTGGAGTGGCTCGAACTAGAGAATTATTGTCCAGGAGCGTCTGGTGGCCTTCTTGGAGGAGTGATGTCGAGGATTTTGTTGTATCTTGTTCAGTGTGCTCACGGAGTAAACCCTCACGTGTATCTCCGGTGGGTACCCTCCAGCCGCTGCCCATACCCTCCGAGCCCTGGACTCATGTATCCATGGATTTTGTGGGGGAGTTACCACCCTCGGACGGTAATACGGTGATCTGGGTCATTGTTGACCGATTCTCTAAAATGGCCCATTTTGTACCTTTGAAGAAACTTCCTTCCGCTAAAGAACTTGCTGACCTTTTCGTAATCCACGTTCTTCGTCTTCACGGGGTTCCTGAAAACATAGTATCTGACAGGGGGGTGCAGTTCGTTTCGGAATTCTGGAGAGAATTTTGCAAGGCACTGGGAATCACCCTCTCCTTTTCTTCTGGGTTTCATCCCCAGACCAATGGGCAAACGGAGAGAATGAATCAGTCCTTGGAACAGTATCTCCGATGTTATGTGGCTGACAATCAAACGGAGTGGGTTCAGTACTTACCATATTCTGAATTTGCCCATAATAATCTTCGGAGTTCTTCCTCAGGGTTTTCACCTTTTCAAATTGTCAATGGAAGGTCCCCAAGGTTTTCATCACTCCCTGTCAGGACCTCACCTTTCCCTGCTCTGGAGGTCTGGCAAGAGACGCTAAGATCTCTTTGGAGGGAGGTTAATAATAATTTAAAGAAAACAGTGTCGGTCCAGAAACAACAGGCTGACCGAAGGCGTTCTCCCGAGTGGGAGTTTTCTCCCGGAGATCTTGTCTGGATCTCTACTCGGCACATCGCCTTACGACAGCCATCAGCAAAACTGGGACCTAAATTTATAGGTCCATATCCTATAGCTAAAAGGATCAATCGGGTATCTTATCAAGTGACATTACCTCAGTCAATGCGGGGAGTAAGAACATTTCATGTGTCATTACTGAAACCCGCAGTACATGCGGACTCTGGTCCTCCTCCTGTGCTTGTTGACGGTGAACCTGAATATGAGGTTGAGAGAATTCTGGATTCCCGGTTTGTTCAGAATTCTCTTCAATACCTGGTTCATTGGAAGGGTTATGGCCCGGAGGAGAGATCCTGGGTACCAGCACATCAATTTCATGCACAGGAACTCATACGAGAATTTCATGATACTAATCCTGATAGACCTTCATTGGCGCGTTCGGAGACCACGCCTCAGGGGAGGGGTAATGTCAGGCATGGACTCACCCCCACCGCCAGCGGTAGTACGAACGCCGCGCTCGCGGCTGACGTCATCGGGACCCCGAACTTCCGGTCTGTCCCGGCGGCCTCCTCCTCCGCTCAACGGGTCACTAGGAGCATGTCTCAGCAGGGCAGGGCAACGCGCGCACGCACGGAGCGTCACGCCCTTTATGCCCTGAGAAGGAGGATCCCATGAGCAGATTGCCGGGACAGTTGCCGCCCCTTTTCTGACGTCATCGGGGGGGGTGGAGATTGCTGAAGTGACAGTCTGCATTTAAGCAGCAGACTGTCAGTATTCTGTGTCCGCTGTAGCGATCACACCCGTGTTAGCTCTCGGATCCACAGTATACCTATATATTGGTGCGGCCAATATATAAGTACTGGAAGACCATACCATTGTGATTTATCTGTGCCTTTGACCTTTTTGCCTGTTTCTGACCTTGCTCTTGCCTCATCCTCTTGTACTTCTGCCGATCTTATCTCCTGTTGCCGACCTTGCCTTGTCTCTCGTTTTCGCCTCTGAACTTGTGATACTGTACCTTGATATTTCTGATCTCCTGTTGCCGAACCCCGGCTCGCTCTTAGACTCCGCCTTAGCCTCCTGATATTGTACCTTATTTGCCTGTGTGTGTACGACCTGGCCTGTCCGACCTCGAGAACCGACCTTGCTGTCAGAGGCGGTTCCTCGCACTGACAGTGACCCTTCCTATTTAGGGTTACTTTCAGTATATCCTTCCTGCTGGCTGCCCGACTCCTTCTGTCTAGGAGAGCTTGGGCTGCGGAAGGAATTTGTACAGTACGCCTTGCTGTACTGAGGCCTAGTCCTCTAGTGTTACTGTTGCACCAATCACTACACTCTTTAGGTGCCAGAGGTTAGTTAATATATCGGATTGTCGGTGAGACTGCAGCTCACTTATAATCAGATATATATCTGCATTCCGGTGATACTGCAGATTACCGGCAATCAGACTCTCTCTGGGCCTATCTACCTTCACAGAACGTGACATATCTACTCCACATTCCACAATATCCATAAAACTTTTGACAACGATAATGCCACCAATAGTTTTGCAGATAATGTTACCAGTCTTAATCCCCAATATGTCAAGGCTCATGTGGTTGGCGAGGAATTCAATAGCCAAGGCAAAATAGGGATAGAGCGCACCCCTGCCTTATGCCCCTCTGAATTGGGAACAAGGGACTATTTGATGCAGCTAATTTTAGAGAGGTTTGATTCATAGAACATAAGTGTGATGATTTGCTCAGCTGCCTGTGCAGGCAGGCAGCTTTTTGACCATTTTGTAGGTTTGCATGCTGCAGGACTCTGGAAAGAAGAGCTTCTGTCAGTTTTGCAGCTTGTGCTTGCAGAGGAATTTGCATACGTTGTCATGCAAATTGCCTGGCCACATTCATTGGAGGCGTGTACTATAAGTACTATGTCTTTCCCACAATGCTTGGCTGATCATAAGGAGTCTTCCTGTGAAACACTCTGGAGAGTGTTTTGTTTGCTCTTTGTTTGAAGATCAGCTTAGAGTAATTCCTGGAAACTGTGCTAGGCAGATTCCCTAATGCAGTTAGGATTGTTTATCTGTTTGTTTGTTCTGTTGCTGTTGTCCTGGCCCAGCGGTGGTCGACAGGAAATGGTTCTGATCTCTGTTCTTGGAGTATAGCTGATGCAGCGGTTGCAACCAGCTATCTCTACTGTTCTGTCTCCTTGGATCGTGCTAGCCACTTTTCGCTAGCGCTGTGGATCCTTCTGTTCTGTCTCCTGGGATCGCGCTAGCCACTTTTCGCTAGCGCTGTGGATCCTTCTGTTCTGTCTCCTGGGATCGCGCTAGCCACTTTTCGCTAGCGCTGTGGATCCTTCTGTTCTGCCTCCTGGGATCGCGCTAGCCACTTTTCGCAGGTGCTGTGGATCCTTCTGTTCTGCTACTCTGTACCTGGATCGCGCTAGCCACTTTCGCTAGTGCTGTGGATCCTATCTCTCACTTGTCCCTGTTTTCGTGTGTCTGTCTTGTCTGCTACGGACGCTTGCTGGAGGCTCGGTGAGGTAACCGCTTAGCAAGCGTTCGCGTCCTCTGTTTCATGTTTGTCTGTCGATGGTTAGTTAGGCGTGCTTGTCTCTATTGTGCTTATCACGTGGAGACTGCGCATAACCGCGTGCACTGTTGCGAATGAGTGCGGTGTTCGCGGTTAGCTAGCGTTTGTTATTTTCCGTATCTCCTTATTGTATGTTTTGCTGTGCCTTTGCTACTCTCATGCTCCGCCTTTCTGTAGCCTTGTGTCATGTCTGGCGATCGCACCTCTTGTGATCGCGTTCCTATTTCATATCTGCTGTTGTGTGTGCACTGTCGCGGGGTGGCGACTAGGTTGGCGCACACACATACAACCTGTCCCTTTGCTCGTTCTCATTCGCAATCGCCTCTCTTGCGATTGCGTTCTGCGCTTCGTACAATTCCTGTCTGGCATTTGTGGAGGTACAGAGGATTAGTTCCTCTGCACTCCCCAGCGCCATCTGCCGACAGGAATTTCCCTCTACAGGTGCATAGCACCTTTTGCTGGGTGCCTGCAAATATACGCTTGTGGAGGATTTCCGCCGTGTCAGCGCACGCGTTGTGCACTGATCACGGAGAAAGTTCCACAATCGTTACAGTATGACCAGCCCAACCCAAAACCCCAGTGTAGACGGGAATTCCGATTTGTACGATTTTGTCGAGTTTGGGTCCTGTGTCTTTAAGAGCTTTAAAAAGCTAAATTCAGAGACCAAGGCGGAATTTCTTTCTAATTGTGTGTGAGGTTTTGTCTGAATCCCACCTTTCAGATTTCTGATCCATCCACGTCGGCTCTTCTGTTTGCCTATGTGCTCTTAAAAGACGATTTGTTCACCTGGGCTTATGATGTGCTAAAAATCAATTCTTGGAATGATAATCTATATCAGTTTCTTGCAGTGATATTCTCTCACTGGTTTAAACTGCCTGGCTTACCACCTGCTCTGATTGAGTGTGTAGCTGCTGATAAGTCAGCTGACCTTTCCCTTCCATGCAAAACCTTTCAGTATGACCATCAGTTCCATGTGTCTGTTGCCACTTCAGGTTTTAAACAGCAGACATGCAAAGTTGCAAAAAAGGGAAAAACTAAAAAGTGCAAGCATCTGAATAAAACACTCCCTAATGATGTGTATAATGATGTTGCTCAATCTCCAGGTTTTTTGCCCCAATCCAAAGCTTATGTGGATCCTGCTATAGGTAGGATCGCACACTATATTAAAGCAGTTAAAAAATCTGTTCTTGTTCCTGAACTCCACTCATATGGAGATTATCTGGATACTGGCCTGTTTGAACCCCCATTTGCTTCCTGGGATGTTGGGGCCTTGCTGGAAGAATTCGATTTTGATTGGAAGCCTTTTGCGATTTTTACATCGCAAAAAGCGAAAATGTCTTGAATGCTTGTCTCGATTCAATGTACCTTCTGATTGATTCCGATGAATGTGACGGGGATGATGTGGATCTGGTGATTTATGTGTGGCAGACGATTTTGGATGAGTTGCACACACACCAACCAATTGATTCCAATAAAGAGACATCGTTGTCGGATGATTGTTCCTGCCTTTCTGGGGTAAAGCATGTGAGTCTTGACTTTGTGCAGTCTGAAATAAATGAGTGTGCCGCTGTGGTTGATTCCTGTGCGAATCCTGAAGGATTCTCTCCTGACAGTGTGCAGTTTGAATCTGTGCGATCTGATGCCTGTTTCTCGGATGTTCCTGCAGATTGTGATCGGCATGAGTCTGCCGGTTTCCTCAAGGATGTGTGGGATCCTTTTTCATTTAGAAACAGATCTTGAGATCTTCCATCTGTGACCCTGCTATGGGGAAAATTTCTCGACTATGCAGTGTCAAAAGTAAAATTAATATGCCTAATAAAGTTTATCCTGTTGATGTCACTATTTCTTCTGCAAATGAGTTTCTGTCTCACCCTGTTCACACCTGTTAGGACCCGTTGCCTGATGACAGTTGCTCCAGTGTTTCGGTCCTAGATGCCTTGCAGTCTGCTCCGCAGATCGCGGAGGTTTGCGCATTGGAAGCATCAGTTTCACAACCTAAAGTGAATTTTGATTCGCAGGTTTTGCGTTCTGATTCCTCGGATTCGACATTGTTAGCCAAATCTAAGAGTGAGACAGCGCTTCGGTTTTGCGAATCTGATTTTGAACCTTCTTTGCCTTATTCAGAGACGTTTTCTCTGAACCTGCCCTGTACCATGAATGAAAACATGTTTTCCTTTCACACTGACGTTTGTGAGCCCCTTTCTTGCTCTGAGGGAAGTGCTGATTCTGCACCCTGTACTCTGGATGAGTCAATGTGGCCTTGCTTAGAATCCCCTGCAGTGTCCCTAGAGGCTCGTCTAGGTATTGCCACTATACTCACCTGTTTTTCTGCAGTTTTGGAGTTACAAGCTAGTTTGACTGCCACACAGAATTCGGGGTACAGTGAGAATGAAGTTAGGGAGTCAGTGTGTGTTCCAGTAAATATTCCTGTACATCCCGCTAATTATGATGAAGTTCAGTCTCAGGTTATGGTGGAACCATTCCTGGGACATCTGCCCTGTCCACAAAATAAAGTTCCAGTTTTGCCCTGTAACATGGATACTTCAGAATCCTGCTTAGAAAACCTGGAAAATGATGTTCCTGAGGTCTTGTTTGATGTTCTGGAGGTCTCCGAGTTCCTCCCAAAGAGTGCAGAACTTGTGGGAGATGTCTCCTGTCCCCCAAGTCCTTCTGAGGTGTTACCATCTTCCGTGGGCATTGCTGCCTTGCTGGCTACCTTTTCAGCTCTGGTGGAGCTTCAGTCATGGGTAGTCAATGATGAATTACTGTCAGATACCATTACAGTCATTGAGATCTCTAAGCCTGAGACCGAGTTTTCTTTTGAAATACCAGTACCCGTGACCTCTACTCGTGATGATTATCTGCCCGGTCCTGGTTTTGGTCTGGTCGTGCTCGACTCTGAGGTTGGCAGTTCTCCGACATGTCCTGAGGTTTCTCCTGTGCTGGTGTACCCCAGTGTGCTCTGTGACCCAGAAAGCCCAAGTGTGCCTCGGTTACCAGCGTACTCAGATGCTTCCTTGGTGGAGACATGTTCTGATTTAGCCTGCCTGCTTGCATGCCCAGAAGTGGTCCCTGAAAGTCTTGATCTTGATGGGTGTCCTCGTAATTCTGAATCCGGAATTGTCATTGGTTCCATGGGGGTTCTTGGTAATTCTCCATGTGAGCCTGGTGATTGTTCTGCCCTCTTGGGATCTCTGTGGAGCTTCAAAAGGTTCTGGGAGATTCCGGGAGAAATTTTGCTTGGTACCCTGGATAAGATCAACGGTGGCTTTTGTGTTTTAAGGGACACTGCGAACAGGTATTGTGGCAAGTTTGGTATTTTCGGACGCTCCTTGGAAGGTGGTGGGTATTGTCTGGAGGGTGTCGATGGCTTCCTCTCTGGTATCCACAGTCCTGATGGGTGTTATGCTGAGACTTGTAGTGCTGATGGGCATGTTTCGGTGGCTTCTGTTTCCGATGAGGTCGGTTTCGGGTGGACTGACTCTGGAATTGGACCTTGTCGGGCTGTCCCGACCTTCATGAGTCTTCAGTTTGAGTCTGTTGCTAATAGCACTTTTGAGGGTCGTCTGGAATTCGACCCTGGAGGGGGGGGGGGTACTGTGATGATTTGCTCAGCTGCCTGTGCAGGCAGGCAGCTTTTTGACCATTGTGTAGGTTTGCATGCTGCAGGTGTAACGATTGTGGAACTTTCTCTGTGATCAGTGCACAACACGTGCGCTGACACGGCGGAAATCCTCCACAAGCGTATATTTGCAAGCACCCAGCAAAAGGTGCTACGCACCTGTAGAGGGAAATTCCTGTCGGCAGATGGCGCTGGGGAGTGCAGAGGAACCTATCCTCTGTACCTCCACAAGTGCCAGACAGGAATTGTACGAAGCGCAGAACGCAATCGCAAGAGAGGCGATTGCGAATGAGATTGAGCAAAGGGACAGGTTGTATGTGTGTGCGCCAATCCAGTCGCCACCCCGCGACCGCGCACACACAACAGCAGATATGAAATAGGAACGCGATCGCGAGAGGTGCGATCGCCAGACGTGACACAAGGCAGATCAGAATAGAATACGAGGGTAGCAAAGGCACAGCAAATAATACAATAAGGAGATACGGAAAATAACAAACGCTAGCTAACCGCGAACACCCCACTCATTCGCAACAGTGCACGCGGTTATGCGCGGTCTCCATGTGATAAGCACAATAGAGACAAGCACGCCTAACTAACCATCGACAGACAAACATGAAACAGAGGACGCGAGCGCTTGCTTAACGGTTACCTCACCGAGCCTCCAGCAAGCGTAGCAGACAAGACAGACACACGAAAACAGGGACAAGCGAGAGATAGGATCCACAGCACTAGCGAAAAGTAGCTAGCGCGATCCCAGAAGACAGAACAGAAGGATCCCCAGCGCTAGCGAAAAGTAGCTAGCACGATCCCAGGAGACAGAACAGAAGAGATAGCTGGTAGCAACCGCTGCACCAGCTATACTCCAAGAACAGAGATCAGAACCATTTCCTGTCGACCACCATAGGGACAGGACAATGGCAACAGGCAAGACAAGACAGAACAGGCAATACAGATAATACAACCTGACTGGGCTAGAAGGGGAGCCTAAAGCAACCCCCAGGAATTAACTATACTAGATAGCAATGGCTGACACTCCAGCAGTGTCCATCAGGAACAGACCATGGAAAGGAAATGACCAGCAAAGCCTTCTGGGAAACATAAAGCTCTTATAGTGCCAGTCATCAAAGAAGGCAGGTAGGGGATTTGCATAACGAATGTATGCAAATTCCCCAGTAAGAGAACAGACCAGAAACTTGCAATGGAAAGACAGGTCTCTGTTCCAGAGACCTGCAGCCCACAGACTAGAGGAATGGACAAACAGCTGTCTGCCTGTGCAGCCAGCTGAGCGGATCATCACAGCAGGACTCTGGAAAGAAGAGCTTCTGTCAGTTTTGCAGCTTGTACTTGCAGAGGAATTTGCATACGTTGTCATGCAAATTGCCTGGCCACATTCATTGGAGGCATGTACTATAAGTACTATGTCTTTCCCACAATGCTTGGCTGATCATAAGGAGTCTTCCTGTGAAACACTCTGGAGAGTGTTTTGTTTGCTCTTTGTTTGAAGATCAGCTTAGAGTAATTCCTGGAAACTGTGCTAGGCAGACTCCCTAATGCAGTTAGGATTGTTTATCTGTTTGTTTGTTCTGTTGCTGTTGTCCTATCCCAGCGGTGGTCGACAGGAAATGGTTCTGATCTCTGTTCTTGGAGTATAGCTGATGCAGCGGTTGCTACCAGCTATCTCTTCTGTTCTGTCTCCTTGGATCGCGCTAGCCACTTTTCGCTAGCGCTGTGGATCCTTCTGTTCTGTCTCCTGGGATCGCGCTAGCCACTTTTCGCTAGCGCTGTGAATCCTTCTGTTCTGTCTCCTGGGATTGCGCTAGCCACTTTTTGCTAGTGCTGTGGATCCTTCTGTTCTGCTACTCTGTACCTGGATCGCGCTAGCCACTTTCGCTAGTGCTGTGGATCCTATCTCTCGCTTGTCCCTGTTTTCGTGTGTCTGTCTTGTCTGCTACGGACGCTTGCTGGAGGCTCGGTGAGGTAACCATTAAGCAAGCGTTCGCGTCCTCTGTTTCATGTTTGTCTGTCGATGGTTAGTTAGGCGTGCTTGTCTCTATTGTGCTTATCACGTGGAGACCGCGCATAACCGCGTGCACTGTTGCGAATGAGTGCGGTGTTCGCGGTTAGCTAGCGTTTGTTATTTTCCGTATCTCCTCATTGTATGTTTTGCTGTGCCTTTGCTACTCTCGTGCTCCGCCTTGCTGTAGCCTTGTGTCACGTCTGGCGATCGCACCTCTCGTGATCGCGTTCCTATTTCATATCTGCTGTTGTGTGTGCACTGTCGCGGGGTGGCGACTAGGTTGGCGCACACACATACAACCTGTCCCTTTGCTCGTTCTCATTCGCAATCGCCTCTCTTGCGATTGCGTTCTGCACTTCGTACAATTCCTGTCTGGCATTTGTGGAGGTACAGAGGATTGGTTCCTCGGCACTCCCCAGCGCCATCTGCCGACAGGAATTTCCCTCTACAGGTGCGTAGCACCTTTTGCTGGGTGCCTGCAAATATACGCTTGTGGAGGATTTCCGCCGTGTCAGCGCACGCGTTGTGCGCTGATCACGGAGAAAGTTCCAGAATCGTTACAATAAGGCTTGGATTCCATTAATACACTCTCCATTGAATCCAAATTTTCGTAAGGAACCAATGGTATAGCGCCATTTAATCAGATCAAATGCCTTTTCCATATCAAGGGAAAGGATGGCTATAGGAGTTTTATGAGGTTTTGCGTAGTGTTGGATATTATTTATCTTGTAACTGTTGCCTAAATATGATAAAGCCAACATGATCGATATTAATGAGGGAAGGTAAAGCAATATTAATGCTTTTAGCTAGGACAGAGGTAGGGAGTTTGTAATCAATGCTGAGTAATGCTTATAGTTTTTAGGAGAAAGCAAATCTCTGTTAGGTTTGGGCATTATAGTGAAAGTTGAATCAATGAATGAAACACTTGCAAAATTTACAGGACAGGACTAGACACCTTTTTATGTGTTAACCAAGCCTCATTATTGCTCTCCTGATTATATTTTTTGTGATGAAACAACAAAAATTATAAAATCACAAACTGCCAACAGAGGTGTAAAAGAGATATATTACTGGGTGGAGGTGCCCAAAATAATATCAAATAATCAAAAATAGTTTTAAAGGAGAGGCAATGGCCAAAATTCACTAAGATAATGCTGGTGATAACAAGGCAAGTGAAAACGTATCACCACACACCGGTATTTTAAGTGTTAATTCACTAAAGAAGCTTTCCTTATTTAAGAGACGCTGAAGCGAAAAAAAAATGATGATATAATAATTTGTATGTGTAGTACAGCTAAGAAATAAAACATTAGGAGCAGAAACATAAGTCTAATATTGTTTCCAGTACAGGAAGAGTTAAGAAACTCCAGTTATCTATGCAAAAAAGCCATTGAGCTCCACGACTTTTAAAGTCGCAGAGAGCTCTGTCTTCTGAAGCTTGGTATCTCAACTGTCAGTCACTGTATTTTCTTTTTCTCTGCAGAGGACAGGTCAATAGTTCACTGGCCTGCTCTGTAAAATCATTTAGAATGATTGCTGAGTAGTGTGTAAACTGCAAATATTAGAGAATTATGCAATGTATAAAAGACACTATATAACTGAAAATAAAAATATGAGAATATTTCCTTTGCTACTAATGTTCCAGTAAATATCTGTACTACGTAACCAATTCATTATATCATAATTGTTTTCACTTCAGTGTCTCTTTAAGGTGTAGTGATACGTTTTCATAGTGAGAGTGTTATCTTATCTCTTCAGTCTTTAAGTTATCCCTTAGCACGGTGGCATAGTGGTTAGCGCTCTTTGTAAGCGCTGGGTCCCAGCCAGGTCAACATCTGCAAGGAGTTTGTATGTTCTCCCTGTGTCTGCGTTGGTTTCCTCCGGGCACACCGGTTTCCTCCCACATCCCAAAAACATACAGATAAGTTAATTGGCTCCCCCCCCCCCCAAAAAAAAAAATTGGCCCTAGACCATACATGCACTACACGACACATATATATGACTATGGTAGGGACTAGATTGTGAGCCTCTCTGAGGGACAGTTAGTGAGAAGACAATATACTCTGTACAGCGCTGCATAATATGTCGGCGCTATATAAATACTTAAAAAAATAAATCCCTTCTGTAGCTATTTTCACATGCAGTACATAGGGAGGGGAGGAGCACAAGCAGGCAGGATGTAGCCCCACCCCTCCTGCTGCCACAACGATTGCAACAAGCCTATGTAGGATAGCCAGGGAAGGAGAGAAAGGCTGTGGCTGGGTCTGTGTGTGTGTCTGTGTCAGTGCTGATCGTAATGGAAAAAGCTACGCTTACGGATCATTACGCGTAATTTTACGCTATTACGCATTACGAAATTACGCTTACGGCATAGACATTCAATTTCGGTACATGTCTGTAATTACGCATTGCCCTTACGCAATTACGCGTAAGAATACCGTAATTCAAGTTGTTACGTTATAGGCTTACGCGTAAATTCCTACTAGCAATTAATGCGTAAGGTCATGCTGCCAAGCGGAAAAGTTGACGCATGGATCAATGTTAGGTAGCCGCCGACTTTAAGGGTTAATAGCAAAGCCCCCTTAAGTGCTAAGAGCCTCAAATTTGGAGAATATATTAAGGAGATCAGAAGGAATAAGAGGGAAAAAATTTTTTTCAAAAAGACCTTATAGTTTTTGAGAAAATCGATGTTAAAGTTTCAAAGGAAAAATAGATACATTTAAAAACCCGCCGACTTTAACGGTTAATAGCAAAGCCTGCTTAAAATTTAGAAACACCAAATTTACAGAGTATATTAAGGGGATCAGTGGGAATAAGAGGAAAAAAAATTTTTTCAAAAAGACCTTATAGTTTTTGAGAAAATCGATTTTTAAGTTTCAAGGGCAAAAATGTCTTTTAAATGCGGAAAATGTCAGTTTTTTTTGCACAGGTAACAATAGTGTTTTATTTTCATAGATTCCCCCAAGTGGGAAGAGTTTTACTTACTTCGTTCTGAGTGTGGGAAATATTAAAAAAAAAACGACGTGGGGTCCCCCCTCCCAGACCTCTTTAACCCCTTGTCCCCCATGCAGACTGGGATAGCCAGAATGCGGAGCACCGGCCGCGTGGGGCTCCGCACCCTGACTATACCAGCCCGCATGGTCCATGGATTGGGGGGTCTCGGAAGGGGAGGGGCAGCCAAGCTTTCCCCTCCCCCTCCGAGCCCTTGTCCAATCCAAGGACAAGGGGCTCTTCTCCACCTCCGATGGGCGGTGGAGGTGGAGGCCGCGATTTCCTGGGGGGGAGGTTCATGGTGGCATCTGGGAGTCCCCTTTAAAAAGGGGTCCCCCAGATGCCCACCCCCCCTCCCAGGAGAAATGAGTATAGAGGTACTTGTACCCCTTACCCATTTCCTTTAAGAGTTAAAAGTAAATAAACACACAGACACTTTGAAAAAGTATTTTAATTGAACAAAAAACATAACCACGAAAAAAGTCCTTTAATATTCTTAATTAACCATTAATACTTACCTGTCCCTTTAAAAGCCAGTTCCCACGCAATAGCCTCGGAAATATACTAATCAGTTACAATGTAACAAAGCTATTACAATGTAACAACTTTGTTACTTTGTAACACCACCGCACCCGACGTCACTCGCCGCCACCTCCGCGTCTGCGCTGACCCGACAGAGCTCTGAGCTATATAGCTCAGAGCTCCCTAAGCATCTTTGTATTTGGGCTCCAAGGAGCCCCATTGGTCCTTAGCAGACCAATGGGGTTCCTTTAAATCAGAAGGAACCCCATTGGTCTGCTAAGGACCAATGGGGCTCCTTGGAGCCCAAATACAAAGATGCTAAGAGAGCTCTGAGCTATATAGCTCAGAGCTCTGTCGGGTCCGTGCGGGACGCTAAGTCCCCGCCGCCTCCCGCTGTCCTCCCCGCCTCTTCCACATGTCACCCACATGTCACCCACATGTGGGTGACATGTGGGTGACAGATGTGGGCGGGGCTGACAGCGGGAGGCGGCGGGGACTTAGCGTCCCGCACTGACCCGACAGAGCTCTGAGCTATATAGCTCAGAGCTCTCTTAGCATCTTTGTATTTGGGCTCCAAGGAGCCCCATTGGTCCTTAGCAGACCAATGGGGTTCCTTCTGATTTAAAGGAACCCCATTGGTCTGCTAAGGACCAATGGGGCTCCTTGGAGCCCAAATACAAAGATGCTTAGGGAGCTCTGAGCTATATAGCTCTGTCGGGTCAGCGCAGACGCGGCGGTGGCGGCGAGTGACGTCGGGTGCGGTGGTGTTACAAAGTAACAAAGTTGTTACATTGTAATAACTTTGTTACATTGTAACTGATTAGTATATTTCCGAGGATATTGCGTGGGAACTGGCTTTTAAAGGGACAGGTAAGTATTAATGGTTAATTAAGAATATTAAAGGACTTTTTTCGTGGTTATGTTTTTTGTTCAATTAAAATACTTTTTCAAAGTGTCTGTGTGTTTATTTACTTTTAACTCTTAAAGGAAATGGGTAAGGGGTACAAGTACCTCTATACTCATTTCTCCTGGGAGGGGGGTGGGCATCTGGGGGACCCCTTTTTAAAGGGGACTCCCAGATGCCACCATGAACCTCCCCCCCAGGAAATCGCGGCCTCCACCTCCACCGCCCATCGGAGGTGGAGAAGAGCCCCTTGTCCTTGGATTGGACAAGGGCTCGGAGGGGGAGGGGAAAGCTTGGCTGCCCCTCCCCTTCCGAGACCCCCCAATCCATGGACCATGCGGGCTGGTATAGTCAGGGTGCGGAGCCCCACGCGGCCGGTGCTCCGCATTCTGGCTATCCCAGTCTGCATGGGGGACAAGGGGTTAAAGAGGTCTGGGAGGGGGGACCCCACGTCGTTTTTTTTTTAATATTTCCCACACTCAGAACGAAGTAAGTAAAACTCTTCCCACTTGGGGGAATCTATGAAAATAAAACACTATTGTTACCTGTGCAAAAAAAACTGACATTTTCCGCATTTAAAAGACATTTTTGCCCTTGAAACTTAAAAATCGATTTTCTCAAAAACTATAAGGTCTTTTTGAAAAAAAAAATTTTCCTCTTATTCCCACTGATCCCCTTAATATACCCTGTAAATTTGGTGTTTCTAAATTTTAAGCAGGCTTTGCTATTAACCGTTAAAGTCGGCGGGTTTTTAAATGTATCTATTTTTCCTTTGAAACTTTAACATCGATTTTCTCAAAAACTATAAAGTCTTTTTGAAAAATTTTTTTTTCCTCTTATTCCTTCTGATCTCCTTAATATATTCTCCAAATTTGAGGCTCTTAGCACTTAAGGGGGCTTTGCTATTAACCCTTAAAGTCGGCGGCTTTTTTATATTATACGGGAGCGTAATATTACGCGATTACGGCAGACTGTGTAATTTCAATGGGAGTTTACTGTCTTACGCATAATTTGTTACGCGTAAAACGTAACCCACGGTCTACGCGTAATTAATTACGCGTAATACCGTAACCTTACACGTAACGCTTACGGTGCATTTGTAGTGAATTACGATGCGTAATTACGCTAATGCGTAATTTCGGCCCAGCACTGGTCTGTGTGGATATGCTTGGTGTCTCTCTCTTCATTCCTCTCTGTGTGCCTACTTTGTATATTTCTCACTATACAGAGTCCCCTTCTGTATAAACTAGTAAAAAAATAAAGCCGACAGCTCAGAATGCTTTACTTTAGGTTGCAGTCTGTAGTAACTCTCCACTTAATGACAGCTCAGGCAAGGTGATAACTCTTCACACACTTTACAGTTGTTATCACTTGCATTCCTCTCTGTGAAATAACATCCTGCCTTAAACTTTAGAATTCTGTCTTAATTCTTTTAAGAATTGAAAACCTAAACTTTAGGAACCACTCCTTATTTTAAGAAAAGAAACCTTATTTTAAGGTTTGTCTGAGGTTAATTTCTTAGTGAATACGACATGCTTCATCACTATGGTGATAACAGTAAAAACAGCTCAGAAAAGTTAATAAAGACAGGAGATGAGCTTAGTGAATTTTGGCCAATGTTGGCTTTCCACCCTCTATAGATACACACCAGGCATGTGCGGTAGAATTTTTCAGTTTTCTTGTACGAAAACCACAAGGATTTGGGGGGTGACCGCTCTGAAACGAGAGAACCATGAGAAGTACGCAAAGGCTCTATAGGACCCAGAGCCTTCCCTCTCCATATGTAAGTATCTGTTTTTTTTTTTTTATTTATTTCTTACTTCTGTATTGCTTTAAGCCTTTTTAAGATAGCCACACACTGATCGATTTCCACCTGATGAGGCAACATTATCGATCCCTCTCTTATCAGAATTTGATCACAGAAGGATCGATTGTTACCACACACTGCACAGAGATTTTCAAAGTAGTACATTTCAACAGGAAATATATTGAAAGGGAATTGAACCGTAGCATTGTACTGTTTGATTCTGATTGAATCTGCCAGGGATCAAACTGAAAAAATGATACGTTTGTGGCAACCTTTGGACAGAAAAGCACACCATGTTGTACTTATAAACACTGGGCTATATTTACACCAAGTACAACTTCCTCATTTTCTGGGGGTTGGCACTGCAAGATTATCCTTGCCTTCTCCTGTAAGTACTACTTACTATGTAACGATAGCCATCTGGTAAAGGAAAGCATGAAGAGAAAGAGGGGGATGTGTTTGGCCCGCACAACCACTGCCCTATGTTAGACAGAAGATAGTGTGCTGGTTAGGGGTCTGTTGGACCACTCTGACTCTACCAGTGTTTAGTAAAAGCCATCAATAATCAAGGTGCAGAGATAAGAGAACACAATAACTAAGACCTTCATTGATTAGTTACTCCTCTAAATAACATGCAACTTCAATAAGATAAGGATGAGCAGGATTGACATGAGGTCTTGAGAAAGC
Organism: Hyperolius riggenbachi; assembly: GCF_040937935.1. Classification (NCBI taxonomy): domain Eukaryota; kingdom Metazoa; phylum Chordata; class Amphibia; order Anura; family Hyperoliidae; genus Hyperolius; species Hyperolius riggenbachi. Next base: position 82,550,697 of record NC_090650.1, read on the forward strand.
ACTAATTGGAGCGCAAAACCTCAACCCTGCACTCTGCACCTTTGTATCCGTGACTGGGACCTAAAGAGGAACTCCAGTGAAAATAATGTAATAAAAAAAAGTTCTTCATTTTTACAATTATTATGTATTTAGTCAGATTTAGTCAGTGTTTGCTCATTGTAAAATCTTTCCTCTCCTTGATTTACATTCTGACATTTATCACATGGTGACGGTTTTACTACTGGCAGGTGATGTCACTGGAAGGAGATGCTGCTTGCTTTTTTTGGCAGTTGGAAACAGCTGTTATTTCCCACAAATGCAACAAGCCTGCCTGACATCACACTGTGGGAGGGTTTCACAACAATATCAGCCATACAGACCCGCCTGATGATCTGTTTGTGAAAAGGAAAGGTTTCTCATGGGAAAGGGGGTATCAGCTACTGATTAGGATGAAGTTCAGTTCTTGGTTACAGTTTCTCTTTAAAGAGGCTCAGAGACGAAGAATAGTTAAGCTCTGATACTTACCCGGGGCTTCCTCCCGCCCCATAAACATGTCTAAGTCCCATGTCGTCCTCCCGCAGCCTGCCGTTCAGCCGTGGTGAGCCCCGGTAACAGGCTCAGTGACGTCATTCCGGGTCTACTGCGCATACGCGGGAGGTCTGCGCATGCGCAGTAAACCCTGACTGGCATCGACTGAGCCTGGTAACAGAGCTCACCGAGGCTGAATGGCAGACCGCGGGAGGACGGGGTGGGACTTAGATGTGTTTATTGGGTGGGGGAAAGCCCTAGGTAAGTATCACATCTTTACTATTCTTCATCTCTGAGTCTCTTTAAGGCCCGTACACACTGCTGTCTGATGTTGCTCGTCGGGGATCGGAACCCGAACCCTCAGGCGACATCGCAGGGCCAACACTGACTGACACAGACACAAAGTCAGCTGTGTAGCTGACAGCACACTTTGTTGCCATGCGGGGAAAGTTGGGGGGTGGCCGAGGGACGACTGATTGGCGTGCACAGGGCATCACGCAGCGTGCACCATGGAGTTGGCCAGCAATTGGCCAAGGTCATCCACCAGGTGGTCGGAAGTCAGGGGCCGCTGTATACACACAGGACTATCGGGTGATGCTGTCGTTATCGGCTGCCTCAGATGACTTTGATCATGAGTGTGTACGAGATTTTACTGTATCATATACACCATGATTCAGGACATACAGTATGTTATTTTATCAAACTGGCTGCGTAGAATTGAGTATTGTTTAACCACTTAAGTATCAACATATTAAACCTCCTTCATTTCCTCACCAATTTTTGCAGCTTCTATTAAAAAAAAAAGTATCCTTGTTTTTTTTGTGGTTTTTTTTGTAAAAACAGCACTTTCTTTTGGTGCCATCTAATAATATTGAAGGTGTCATTTTTCTGAGATTTTAAATAACTAATACCGGTAAATATATAAATGAATATTGTGAAATTAAGCACGTTTCTTCATTAGACAGTAAAGTTCCTCCTTAACCTCCCTGGCGGTAAGCCCGAGCTGAGCTCGGCTATGCCGTGCAGGAGGATTTCTTTGGCTCTACTGGGGCGATTCGCCCCATTCAAAGTGCTGTGCGCGCAGCCAGCACTTTGCTAGCCGCACACACAGCTTGATCGCCGCCGCTCTGCGGCGATCGGCCGCACGCAGCGGCGAAAGAGTGCCCACCCCCCGCCAGAGCCCTGCGCTGCCCGGACCAATGAGTTCCGGGCAGCGCTATGGGCTGGATCGGGTGAGCCTGACGTCAGGACGTCAGCTGACGTCCATGACGTCATCCCGATCGTCGCCATGGCGACAGGAGAAGCCAAACAGGGGAACATGCGCCCTCTAGTGGTGTTTCATGTAGCTACCACTCTGGTAGCTTTACATGAAACAAAAAATTTTTTTTTAAAAAAAAGGATTTTTGCCAATTTGGCAAAAAAATTTAACCGCCAGGGAGGTTAAAGAGAATCTGTATTAAAACTTGATGCATATCTCCTGTAACCTTGTTTATCTCTGTCCTTTATTGAAATTAATAAAAAATTTTGAAAGTTAAAAAAATATGCCCCTGGGGGGTACTCACCTCGAGAGGGGGAAGCCTCTGGATCCTATCGAGGCTTCCCCCTGTTCTCCTCTGTCCCATGGTGGTTGTGCTGGGGGTCCTGGAACGGCGAGCATGTAAATATTTACCTTTCCGGCTACAGCGCAGGCGCAGTTGCTGCTCTGGTCTCTGAAATAGACGGAAGTAGCCAATTCCAGTTGGGTCCGCTCTAGAGTAGAGCGGACCCAACTGGAATCGGCTATTACTGTCTATTTCCCTGCTGAGAGCCGCAACAGCGCCACCCGCTGGAGCCAGGGAAGGTAAATATATCAAGCCTTGTCAGGCTTGTCGAGGGAGGATTGCGGGAGACTTCGGGGGAGCCAGCGCTGGACTGCCTGTAGCTACAAGGATGGGGGAAGCCTCATTGGGAGGGACCCTAAGGCTTCCCCCTCCCGAGATAAATACCATCCAGGGGACTTGATACAGGGTCTCTTTTAGTGGCCAGCAGGTTTTTTTTTTCTTATGGCTGGATAAGACAAAATGAAAACTTTAGTAGATTTATATGCTCGGATCTACTATGGGGTCATTTTAATCTAAACCCAAGATGGCCTAGATTTATTTAAACTTTTGATGAAATTAAAGAGACAGTTGAATACAACATAAATAATGAATGCTGTTAGGGTAGAGTAAACACATTTTAAACAAGAAAAAAAATCTAACCAGAAATATGATAATATTAATTAAGGGGGTGTACCCCACAAAATTTAAAAACATTTAATAACAAATAAAAACAGTGGTCAGGCAGTGGCTGAGATTTGCATACGCTTTGTTGCAGTATTTAAAGAGGAACTGTAACCAAGGATTGAACGTCATCCCAATCAGTAGCTAATACCCCCTTTCCCATGATAATTTTTACCTTTTCTCAAATAGATCATCAGGGAAGGGGGGGGGGGGGGGTCTGTATGGCTGATATTGTGATGAAACCCCTTCCACAGTGTGATGTCATGACCATTGCCCTGACAGTTTCCTCTCTGTGAACCTCATTGCATTGTGGAAAATAACGGCTGTTTCCAATGCCAAGCAACCAGTATCTCCCTCTGTGCATATCTGTATCTATATAAAAAAAAAACGTTTGGCCTATCGCATTGCTAATGGGTGTGGTTATAGATAATGGCAGTTGGTGCTGTTTGGTTTTTTTTACGTCTGCCAGTAGTAAAGATGATGATGTGCAGGCTCATTGTGGATCAAATAATATGAAAAAATTCCATTGCGAATATCAATAATTTCTTGATCTTTCTTTTATTTTTTTAACTTCAAATTTTTGCAATGTACTGATTAATTTTTTTACCTTTTTCACTAAAGTTCCTGTTTACTTTACTTTTTGTTCTGAGCACATGTAATTGAAATCACAGAAGCAGACATTTACATACCTTTCAGCAACTGTCACTGTTATCTGATAGAACTCAGGTGAGGGTTGCAAATTCAGACCACTTACGAGCAGAAGATGTTTAAGTAATCCTAGGCAGATTTGATGGATCATGGAGTGTCGCAGCAGGGACTGAGTTGTATTAACAGGTGTTCTTAGGGCTTACCAATTTATCCTGGATATTACTGGAAAAAAAGATTCTAAAAAAAAAATGCCTCTGATTAAGATTTAAAGAAGACATGGGCAGAGTCTGATCAATTAACTGATGAGCAGTGGTAGTATATCTTATAATATTCATCTAAAATCTTCCTTTACGGTCCACAAAGACTCTCATTTGCACTTGCCTCACAGAGCATATGTCACCTTAAATAAGTTTCAAAGCTACATATTGTCCCTCAGCCAGAAATGGATTAAAGAGACTCCGTAACAAAAATTGCATCCTGTTTTTTATCATCCTACAAGTTCCAAAAGCTATTCTAATGTGTTCTGGCTTACTGCAGCACTTTCTGCTATCACAGTCTCTTTAATAAATCAATGTATCTTTCCCTTGTCAGACTTGTCAGCCTGTGTCTGGAAAGCTGCCAAGTTCTTCAGTGTTGTGGTTCTGCTATAAACTCCCCTTTCCAGGCCCCTCTATGCACACTGCCTGTGTATTATTTAGATTAGGGCAGCTTCTCTTCTCTCTTATCTTTTACAAGCTGGATAGATCGTCCTCTGAGCTGGCTGGGCTTTCAAATACTGAAGAATTACAGACAAGGGCAAAGCTGTTTGCAGGAGGAAAAAGAGCAGCCTGAAACTTCAGTGCATGAGAACTGCAGGGAGAAAGAAACACACAAATGATCTCTTGAGATTCAAAAGGAAGGCTGTATACAGCCTGCTTGTGTATGGTTGTATTTTCTATGTGTGGACATACAGTACATCAACCTACTTCCTGTTTTGGTGGCCATTTTGTTTGTTTATAAACAAACTTTTTAAAACTGTTTTTAACCACTTTTAATGCGGCGAGGAGCGGCGAAATTGTGACAGAGGGTAATAGGAGATGTCCCCTAACGCACTGGTATGTTTACTTTTGTGCGATTTTAACAATACAGATTCTCTTTAAGATAAAATGGGGCCCACGGCAATTTTTGCTCAGTGCTGAAGGCCTGGCTTTTTTAGTGAGATTTGGTTTGGGGGGATAGGGTTGTACCTAGGGCATCTGACACCTGGTGCTGGGTATTAAATGACCCCCCCCCCCCCCCCCCCAAAAAAAAAAAAGTAGACTGGAATAATTGCCCCCAGTATAGGTATCCTGGAGTAGTTGCCCGCAGTACAGGTAAGATGGAATAGTTGCCCCCAGTGTGGGTAGCCTGGAATAATTGTCCACAGTTTACGTAGCCTGGAATAGTTGCTCCCAGCATACATAGCCTGGAATAGTTGCCCCCAGTATAGTTAGCCTGGAATAGTTACCTGCAGTATAGGTAACCTGGAATAGTTGCCTGCATTATAGCTAGCCTGAATTAGTTGACCACAGTATAAGTAGCTTGGTATAGTTGCCCCCAGTATAGGTAGCCAGGAATTGGTGCAGCCAGGATAGATAGCCGGGAATAGGTGCAGCCAGTATAGATAGCCAGGAATAGGTTCAGCCAGTATAGGTAGCCAGGAATAGGTGCAGCCAGTATAGATAGCCAGGAATAGGTGTAGCCAGTATAGATAGCCAGGAATAGGTGCAGCCAGTATAGATAGCCAGGAATAGGTGTAGCCAGGATAAGTAGCCAGGAATAGGTGCAGCCAGTATAAGTAGCCAGGAATAGGTGTAACCAGTATAAGTAGCCAGGAATAGGTGTAGCCAGGAAAAGGTGCATCCAGTATAGATGGCCAGGAATAGGTGCAGCCAGTATAGACAGCCAGGAATAGGTACAGCCAGTATAGATAGCCAGGAATAGGTGTAGCCAGTAAAGATAGCCAGAAATAGGTGTAGTCAATATAGGTAGCCTGGAATAGGTGTAGCCAAAAATAGGTGCAGCCAGTATAGATAGCCAGGAATAGGTGCAGCCAGTATAGGTAGCCAGGTATAGGTGCAGCCAGTATAGCTAGCCAGGAATAAATAGAGCCAGTATAGATAGCCAGGAATACGTGTAGCCAGGTATAGGTACAGCCAGTAAAGATAGCCAGGAATAGGTACAGCCAGTATAATAGTTGACTGCATTATAGCTAGCCTGGAATAGTTGACCACAGTATAAGTAGCTTGGTAAAGTATCCCCCAGTATAGGAAGCCAGGAATTGGTGCAGCCAGTATAGGTAGCCGGGAATAGGTGCAGCCAGTATAGATAGCCAGGAATAGGCGTAGCCAGTATAAGTAGCCAGGAATAGGTGCAGCCAGTATACTGTAGATAGCCAGGAATAGGTGTAGCCACTGCCAGTATAAGTAGCCAGGAATAGGTGCAGCCAGTATAGATAGCCAGGAATAGGTGTAGCCAGTATAAGTAGCCAGGAATAGGTGCAGCCAGTATAAGTAGCCAGGAATAGGTGCAGCCATTATAGATAGCCAGGAATAGGTGCAGCCAGTATAGATAACCAGGAATAGGTACAGCCAGTATAGATAGCCAGGAATAGGTGTAGCCAGGAATAGGTGCAGCCAGTATAGATAGCCAGGAATAGGTGCAGTCAGTATATGTAGCCTGAAATAGGTGTAGCCAAGAACAGGTGCAGCCAGTATAGATAGCCAGGAATAGGTGCAGTAAGTATAGATAGCCAGGAATAGGTAGCTAGGTATAGGTGCAGCCAGTATAGCTAGCCAGGAATAGGTAGAGCCAGTACAGATAGCCAGGAATATGTGTAGCCAGGAATAGGTAGCCAGGTATAGGTACAGCCAGTATAGATAGCCAGGAATAGGTATAACCAGTAGAGGTAGCCAGGAATAGGTGTAACCAGGAATAGGTAGCCAGGTATAGATGCAGCCAATATAGATAGCCAGGAATAGGTATAACCAGTAGAGGTAGCCAGGAATAGGTGTAACCAGGAATAGGTAGCCAGGTATAGATGCAGCCAATATAGATAGCCAGGAATAGGTAGCCAGGTATAGGTACAGCCAATATAGATAGCCAGGAATAGGTACTGCCAGTATAGGTAGCCCCCCTCCCTCCCCGCCTTACCTTTCCTGCTGCCTCCTGGTCCCCATCTTGCCCTTTCTGCCTCCTGGTCCCCCTCCGACAGCTGATACTTCACACCGCTTATCAGCAGTGACAGACGAGCAGGCAGCGAGGCAGTGCCCAGTAATGCCAGCCGCATACAGGAAGTGACATGTTTACTTCCTGTATGCGGCTGGCGTTACAAGGCAATGCTCGCAGCTTGCTTGCCACTGGTCACCGCTGATATGCGGTGCAAAGTATTAGCTGCCGGAGGGAAGCAAGGAGAGGACCAGGAGGTAGAGAGGGCGTCAAAGTGGCTCGGGGGGTGCAGGTGACCGGGTACTTCTGGGCCGCAGTATCCCCCAGTTGCAGGGGGGCTGACAGTCACACCCCCCCTGCCCACAGAGAAGGGGGCGGGCCGCTCCTGGCGCCACCGCCTTAAGACGCCACTGGGGGGCTAGCATTTCGCAGGCCCCTAGACTCTCTACAAGCCCTAGGCAACTGCTTACGTTTGCCTTGTGGATGATCCGGCTCTGCCCTCAGCAGAATGCCTAAGTTTAATTAGCATATAGGCAGCTATATACATTTCAAGCTACAAGACGTGAGAGGGATATGGGGGCTTTATTTCCTTTGAAAGGACCAATATTGCGAACAATAATAAAATGTAAAATACATAAATAAAGAGTACATTTCGCCTACAGTAAAATGAGCAATAAATTACTTTTCTCCTATATTGCTTTCACTTACAGTAGTTAGTAGAAATCTAAGAAAACTGACAGGTTTTGGACTACCCCATCTCCTCATGGGGATTCGCAAGGTTTGCTTTATTTGCAAAAGCACTTAGCACATGACAGTTGCTCAGACTAACTGCCAGAATAGTGTGTAAACAGGTTGGGGTGAGAGAGGCTGCATCTTTGTAGAGATCCTTTCCAGTGAGTGATTTTGTACAGAATAAATGAAATACAGAGGAACCCCCATGAAGAGATGGACAAATCAAAAACCTGTCAGTTCTGACAGATCACTACTAACTATTGTGTCAGCAACATAGGAGAAAAGTAATTTATAGTTAATTTTACTCTGGAAGAATCTGGTGCAATTCTCTGGTGCAATAGATTTTCCGGCAGATTCGATCAGTGTTGGAATCTGCTAGTAATTAACCACGAAGATTGATGCGTGTATGGGCAGCTTAAAGTGAACCTCCAGACTAAAAATCGACTCAGCAGCACTGAAAAGGCCTGGTGTTTCTTTAACAGTTTCACAGCATCAGTACTTTGTTTCTCTTATACAAGCCTCATTTTTAGCTGCACGGAAGAAAACTGCCCGGGCATTTTTCCCCTGATGCTGTGCAAAGCATGATGGCATTTCTGATGTTGTTCTCGTTCTGCTGTTTTGGTGCAATTTTTTTATTTTGTTTTACATTTTGAATTTGACATTTGAAGCCTAGCACATGCAGCTGGGAGGGGTTATCAGGACACAGGACAATTGGAACTGTGTCTCCTGCTCCTTGTCACCTCCTTTCAACCAAAAAGATGGCTGCCCCCATGACAAAGATGGCAGCCCCCATGAATCACAAACATTTGCCTGTTCTTTTAAAATGGGGTGGGTAAAAAATTATATTACCTATCTATTCTAATTAACATAACTAATGTAACTTAAGGACAGTATGTTTGTTTAGGCTAAAGTTCCCCTTTAAGCCTCAAACAGTATTTGCCTGGGTTTCCTGATTCAGTAGCCCAGCCACACCCTTTTGGCCATGCCACGCCTCTTTCACTCTATGCCACACCTCAGACCAGGGGTGTAGCCACTAACCAGCAAACATTTTAGGGACTCCTTGTTACTAATGGACGCTAACTACTTTAAAACCCCCCAGCAAGGGTGCCCCGCTCAACCCCACCTCCACTAGAAAGTGTGTTCTACCTATTACCTTGCCTTACCTTAGCAGGTGTATATTGCGATACTTAGGAAGCTTTATGAAGGAATACAGAACATCAGAAGGCTGTATTCAAGAAGAAAGACAAGAGTGCCCAGCGCTGGAGCAGATATGTGTGCTCTGCTGGGCTACTAAGCATCTTCGGATAGAAGGAGAAAGGTGGACCCCCTTAACCCCCGGGCCCACCCCCTTAACCCCCGGGCCCCCCTGTGGTTGTGTGGGCTATTGTTACACTAATGCCTCAGATCACCCTTGCCACACCCAGGGCCAGATTTGTACTTTCCAGCGCCCTAGGCCGGCTGTCACCGATAGCCCCCCCCATTCTGTCCAACTCTGACTAGTTTGAACGGGCCCCCTCTGTTTTGCTGCTTTGCCCCGTTCAACAAAGAAGCAGTGCATGCTCTGTCCACTCCATGTAATTTTGCGCTCCTGTCTGCATGCACAGCAGGCGATAGTGTTCTGGGCTTGCATACTTCAGAAATGATGCTCATGTATGAGCAACACTTATCAAGTACACATACCCATAAGACTCCCTCGGCTCCTGTGCACATGCATACAGGAGAGCAAAATCACAAGGAGCCCCAGTGGACATCGCTGCTTCTTTGTCCTCTGTGCTACTTGCTGCCGTCAGAGCCACAAATAGGGGACAGTGTAGCACAATGCAGAGAAGCCCATCCAAAACAGAGAACAGGTAAGTAGAAGGATCCGACACTAAACACACTGGCATAGATGTAGTGTAATGCTAGGTACACATGATGCAATTTTCTGACAGATTTACTGTCAGGTCGATTATTTCCATCACGTCTGATCTAATTTAAATTTTTCGATCAATTTGCTGTTCACTTCTATGAAAAATCATTCAGAAAATTGATTGGAAAGCAGATCGGACATGTTGTAAATAGTCGATCTGACAGTAAATCTGTCAGAGAATTGCATTGTGTGTACCTAGCATAAGCTCAGGTATACTTTACAGTGTCAATTTAGCTAGACAGATCTTAAAATCAGTCAGCAGGAAGTTTTGTAACAGAATAACACTTTTTATTGGCTAACCAAAAGAAAAACAGTGAGCCTTTGGTTAATGAGCTGTCCTCAGACTTTGTTACTGTATACAAGATGGAGATGCATTGATTATTTTGTCAATATAAATAAATGTAACACAGTTGTCATTCTGTTTCAAAACATCCTGTTTCACTGATGGTCAACACAGTACTTTGCTGTAAAAAAAAAAAAGGCCAGGAAAGAGTTAAACTGTACCACAAAAAATGTTATTGTCATTCTCTAGGAGAAAACAAAAGCCATAAATTTAAGAGATCTGAGGTCTTTAACAGCACTGACCTACTAGTAATAAACTAACATCAGTCAGAGAGGGGGAGAGCTGCTAATTCCTGCCCGTGAATGCGTGCTGCATGAAAAAAACTAATCGGAACTCCAGAGTTCTGCTACTTGAGCCCATATATTTTTCTTCTCACAGCAGATTGTTTGTCCCCTCTCATCATACAGGTGACAGCAGATGCTGACTGCCATAACACACACTTTGCACAAGTAAGAGAGATGCAGGGATCTCTGGAATTCAGGTAGACCAGAGCAAAGCAGGAGAGGTGATTTACTTTGACATGTGACCTCTCATCTCTCCAAGTCCTGCGCCCTGCTGATTTTTATCGCCCTAGGCCATGGCCTCTGTGACCTTCCCAGAAATCCGGCCCTGGCCACACCCCTACCATGCCAACCTCACACCTTCTGTACCCCTGATGATGTCATCATCTGGCCTGTATACCAATAACATGGCAACGAAGGTGGTAGATGGAAAGTGAGGGGGAGATAGTAGAAGTATCATTAAACTAATGGGACTAGTTTGGACCTGGAAGATCCTCTTTTATAATAACAGCATTCAGTTCTACTGAGGTACACCAAAGCCTCCTCCTCATCGAACCGGTATGCATGAGGAGGATGATGAGGCCGAGCTTATGCGGGTTTTGGAGCAGCATGAACTACTCACCAACATCCACCCACCGTCTTCTACGCATCCTGCAGCTCCCAGCAGCTATCTGGGGTCCATGCATGGCTGTGGGTTAGGTGACACGATGTGGGTCAGGTGACGCGCCAGGAGCCAGGAGCTATACACAGAGAATGCTGTAAAGCTGCTGGGAGCTAAGGAAAGAATAGAAGATGGTGCCTGGATGTCGGTGAGTAGTTCCTGCTGCTCCGGCTGGTGGTGGGGAGGTTTGTGCCATTTATTGCCAGTATAGGTATCTGGCATCAGGCAATCCCCGCCTGTGCCGGATACTGAGGGTCTTGCTGTAGTAAGGATGCCAATTCTGCAGCCATACTCCCAAACAGTTACAACGTGAGTGTGACCCAAAAAACTGTCACTTTAAACAGTTGCTCCAGCCTTAATATTTTTAGTTTCACTAAAATATCACCTGCAGAGTATGCAGCAGTAGAAGCATATAGTCATATAGTGGCAAAAACCTCATCTGCCTCACAGATAATAAGCTTGTTTGATATCCTCCGATCCATTCCATTGTTTCACTGAAGCATGTAATACACAAGTAGGTAAATCTTTGCTACAAGAGCGGCAGCATTGAATCTTTCTAAAATATTCTGTTGTATAACCTTTACATACAGCAACTGCTTTTTCACAGTCCATTTTACATTGATGTATTATTGTCAGAGTCCTTGAAGCTCGCGCTGTAGTTTTGTTCCTTTTTAATGATGCAGAAGCTTCATGCTGATCCTGCTGTCATCGCCACATTAATGAATGAGATGCGCAGCTAAAATCTTCATCCTGAAAACATGTGCTCACAGCCCGCAATACTGAAAGTGAAAGACATCAAATTAAACAAAGCAAACATCATTTATCAATTTTCATAACACCGTTTATTGTGCGGAAGACTCACTAGACGCTGCTTAATTTTGTGGAAGGCCAGTAACACATTAAAGACCAATTAAACGTTTCTCATAAACATCACACCATAAGAAGAGCATAAGCCATTAACCCGTCGCACTCTCATACATGCACAGAGGTTTATTTCCTGTAAAGATGCAGTTCATTCAAATCACAGCACCTGTCCCTGGAACCAGGGATGGGGAAATGGACCAGCAGGACGAGCGAATTAACACTTCCACCAGGCCCTGCTTGCTGCTCTTCTTTTCCAGGGGGCTCCATAGGGCAGTTTGCGTTACAGGCCTGTTGGCATGGGCGGCATTACACTGGGGCACTGCCCCCCTCCTGTGAATCACTGTGCCCTCTGAGTTCCCCGCCCCCCACTCAGTAACATACACTTAACTATTTTCAGGATCCAGCAGCGTACAGAGAACAGGATGGGTCTGTAAAATCTCTCCCTGCGCAGCACTATGGCGTAGTGGTTAGCAATCTCGGCTTGCAACGCTGGGTCCCCAATTCGAATCACAGCCAGGTCAACATCTGCAAGGATCCCAGCCAGGTCAACATCGGTAAGGAGTTTGTATGTTCTCCCCGTGTCTGTGCGGGTTTCCTCCGGGCACTCTGGTTTCCCCCCACATCCCAAAAGCATACAGATAAGTTAATTGGCTTTCCCCTAAATTGGCCCTAGACTATGATACATGCACTACATGATGCATACATACACATATAACTATGGTAGGGACTAGATTGTGAGCCCCTCTGAGGGACAGTTAGTGACAAGACAATATACTCTGTACAGCACTGTGTAATATGTCAGCACTTTATAAATACTTAAAGTGGACCCAAATTAAAAATACAAGATTTCAGAAATAAAATCTATTTTCTAAATTATAATAATAAATAGCAGCCTTTTTTCAGCTGCATGATGACAAATATAAAATATTTTACATTTATTGGAGAAACCCCTCCCTTTCTTTCAAATTGCCGGGACAAAATCTGGCAAACTGGTGAAGTAGGTGGTGTCCAGCAATGGAGGAATTGCTAATGGCTGCCCCCAGTATAATTCTAGTTATGAAAAGAGAAGGGTGAAAAGCATGCACTGAAATGCGCATAGGCTTGAAGGAGTGTTTATTTATCTTTGTATGTGTCAGAGTGGTGCAACTAAATATTTTGAATTAGAAAAATGTTTGGTTTGGGTCCGCTTTAAAAAAGTAAATGTCAGCCTGAGTCTATCGGGTGTTAAAAGGAACTAAGCACCCTTTCTTTCACTGTAATTTCTCCTGGCATAGAAGCTGCCATGTTCCCCCTCCCCTTCTCACAGTCCTTATTTATAGAAGTCAGAGATGCTATCTTGACACATTCACTGTAGATAATCTCTTTGAAGAAACTGTCCTAATTACCTACCCCCTCTGTTGTTGTTTACTGCCTACTGAGTGCGCTCTAGTGGCTGCCTCGCAAGCGCTTTGAGTCCGACAGGAGAAAGGCACTATACAAATACTGCAATTATTATTATTATTTACTTCTTGATAATGACTACAATAAAACAATTAGATTCCTGAAATCTCTGTGGTCGGGGACGGATGGGCAGGCCTGCTGAAGTAGGCTAATAAACTACTTTGAATGTAAAATAAAAGGTAAAATGGAAGTTTACTTTAACCATTTACTGACATTCTAACGTATTAAAACGTCATGCTTACCGCTATTAACAGCAACATGACGTTTTAATACGTCCCGCGTTCCCGCCGCTGCTACCACCGTGTGTGCGCCGCTACCGCCGCCATTACCGTCGGGCTTCCGTGCTGGGTGATTGGGGAAGAGGACCGAACGGTCCTCTACCCAATCGCAGTGCCTGGAGTGAATGGACGTGACCGCGAACAGCGGCTACGTCCATTCACAATAACAGGAAATGTAACAATTAAATAAAGTGAAGAAAAAAAAAAAATTTCCTATGAGTGTTCACTAGCGCCATCTTGTGGCCAAAAAGTATATTACACCTACAAAATACATTCATTTTCAAGTACATACAGATCTTAATAAAATTACACTTCCAACCCTTCCCCCCCCCCCCAAAAAAACACTTGTAAAAAAAAAATCAGCTAAAAAAAATAAATAAATAGTTGCCTTAGGGACTCAGCTTTGTTAATTTATATTTTATGGGGGGAAATTAATTTTATTTTATTACATAGGGGCTTGTAATTATGGCCAGAATAAAAAAAAAAACAGAACAGAAAAATAACACTTATATTTCAAAATAATATACTGTCGCCATACATTGTGATAGGGACATAATTTAAACTGTTTAATAATCGGGACGACTGGGCAAATAAAACGTGTTTGTTTTATCCACAGGAAAATGTTTAATTTTAAAACTATAATGGTTGAAAACTGAGAAATAATGATTTTTCTTCTTTTTTTTTCTGTTTTTCTCATTAAAACGCATTTAGAATAAAAAAATTCTTAGCAAAATGTACTATCCACAGAAAGCCTAATTGGTGGCGAAAAAAACGAGGTATAGATCATTTTCTTGTTATAAGTAGTAATAAAGTTATTAGGGAATAAAAGGGAGGAGCACTGACAACTGAAAATTGCTCTGGTCCGTTAGGATAAAAACCCTTGGGGGTGAACTGGTTAATAACCGACATATTGTTGGCATGCATTTTTCATGTGCTGTTGAGATGCCCTGGGTGCTAAAAATGGTGCTCGGTTCACGTTAAGTAAACCAAGGGTCTTATCTATTTGCCATAAATACCTCACAATCTTTGCAAAATCCCTTGTAGTTAATGTATCTGGATGACACTTGTATTTGCAAAATAATACTCATTTAATGTTTTTTTTTTTTTTTTCAGGAAAAGGAACAAGTTATTTATTTTATTCTACCTCCTTCGGATTGTATGCTTTAACATGGTCAGTCAACAGGAACAGAGCCTGAAGAAGGTTTACAAGCTGAAAGTTTACTGTTTTTCTTTTAAAATAGCCAATGAACCAGAGCTTGCATTTAACAGACAAGAAGTTTTGAATCAGGATAATAATCCTTACCCCTTCAACTAGATTGCTGCTGCTCTGTCTGCAGGGACATCATCCTCACTGGAGCTATCATGACCTTGTGATATTAGCAAAGGTCTGTCCCATCATCTTCTGCCTTTGATTCTTATGCCTGGTATACACCATGCAATTTCCTGTCAGATAGGCAGGTCAAATCAATAATTTCTGGACATATCCATATGCTTGTGCCTGTGCCTTTTTTATATGGATATGTCCAGAAATAAAGAATTGGATCTCTAGACAAGTGCAGATCCTCTTTTTCCGTACTACTTTTTAACCCTTGAAAATCATCTGAAAAGTCAGGGGTCGTCTTATACGCCGGATGTCATTGATGCCGGGTGATACGCCCTATCCTGTTACCGACTCTCAGATCTCGCTGCTGAGGACTGTAGTGAAGCGGAGCAGGCGCACATGTGTGAGATCTGAGAGACAGAGAAGGAGGTAAATAGGATACAAGAGCGGGTCAGAAAGGTGAAGGAGGCGTGTTTTATGGGCACAGCGCAATCTATTCTTCCATACTGCTTTGATAAACAGGGAGACTGGGCGAGTTGACCAATCCGCTTATAGGGAGAGGGAGAGTTCACCAATCCAACCAGTCAATCGCCTATATACTGTTATATACTGGGTACCACATACAGTACAGCACCAGTATCTGTTCATACATAGCATCAGTATATGATTTTTTTTTACATTTTTATTTGGTATGCGTTGGAAGAGGGGTAGTCTTATAAAGCGAGTATATCCCAAACTCTATATTTTAACTGTAAAAGTTGGGGGGTCGTCATATATGCCGGAATATATGGTAAATAACTAGTTTAAAAAATAGGGGGGAAAAGCAAATGAGTTTGTAAAAATGAATACAAGCAAAATAAAATTACTAAATCTTTATTTAGCAATGAATGCTCTTTTTTGAAAACATGAAAATCCTTTACTAAACATTATTTTGTACAAGCAAAAATACACCTTTGGCTAATTAACTGAAATTATTATATCTTTGTTTTTACTGTACACAAAGATGAATAAACATGCCTGCCACTAAAAACGGATCCTTAAATATTGTCTCATTGCGGATGAAGATAATTAGACCTGGTATAACTGAGTTTTTTAAAGTTTTTTTTTCCCAAAAGAGAATACATAGATTGTGGCTGTTTCTGGGAAAGGTAATAAAGTGGGCTGATGTACTTTCACTTACTGCATTTTATCTCATTTTTTTCCTCTGCTCTCACACATGCTGGTAGTTGTGGAAGCCGCTCTAACTACCCCTCTATTATTCTGAGAGGGGTGGGGATAATAATAATAAGAGGTATATACCAATTACACTTGTCAGGCCCGGATTTACCTCAGAGGAGCCTATAGACACAAATGTCTTGGCACTTTAGACTTTGCCCTCTAGGAATGTACAAACCCCCGCTGAACCATACAGCAAGTGTGCTGGCTGCCCCAGCCGTCACTTCTCCCTTACTTCCCTTGCCTGTCATAGGTAGCTACAGATGCCCCCTAGTATTAGGTAGCCACTAGCCATACATACCCTCAACATTAAGTAGCTAGAGTTGCCCCCAAGTATTAAGTAGCTTAAGGAACGTCAATAGTAAGTAGCTAGAGGTGCCCCTGACTGAAGGGAGATCTCATCAGTTGAATGCTGAGAGCAGGTTGATTAATCTCTTATTTACTATCTCATCAAGACTCTGCATAGGGAAGGAGGGAGGGAGGCACTCGGGGAGGGGAGTGAGCCGCCTTTCCATCATCAGACGCCTGGAGGCACTTGCCTACAGTGCCTTATGGTAAATCCGGCCCTGACACTTGTATGTTTTTGGCAAACAGTGGAATGTGAATAAATTTACACTAATCACACTGTGCACAAGCTAGATAACTAGCTGACTGGCGGTGTCCAGTGACATAAAAAACACACTTCTGTTTATTTAACCTTTTGAGGACCTCAATGTTAACCCCCCCCCCTAAAGACCAGGCCATTTTGCATTAAATTGGCCACTGCGGCTTTAAGGCCAAGCTGCAGGGCCACTCCACACAGCACACAAGTGATCCCCCCCCCCTTTTCTCCCCCCCCCCCCCCCATGTTTGTTTGTTTATTTGTTTGTATGTGTGCGTTTTTTTAATAAAAATATGTGTTTTTTTTCCAACCGTAACCCCCCTCCCTCCCCCTGCCAGCCAATCAGCTTCAGCCTATGACAGACGATCACCTCTGTGTCTCAGGAGGGGACAGCCGTGTCACACGGCTGTCCCTAGTACAGCGCTGCTGCAGATCGCAGCGCTGTACATGTAATTAGACGGCGATTATGCTGTCTAACAGTCTCCCGAGCGGCGACCGCCGCTCAGAGACTAAAAGAGGAGCTCCGCCCACCAAGCAGGAGATGCGCGCGCACCCAGCGTGCGATCTCCTGCAAAACTGAGCCCCAGGACTTTACACTGATCCCTGGGCTGCTGCTGCGGCCACGCCCATCGGCGTGACGCGGTCGGCTAGAGGTTAATTTTTTTTTACATTTATTTTGTATTTATATAGTGGTGACATCTTCCACAGAACTTTAATGTAACTAGCTGTCCCTCAGAGAGGATCTCAATCAAATCCCCACCATAGTCATATGTCTATCATAGTCTAAAAGGCCATTGTTTGTGTGTGTGTGGGGGGGGGGGGGGGGGTGAGAGGAAACTGGAGTACCTGGTGGAAACCCACACAAGCAATCCTCCATACAAACGTCATGCTGATAGTGTCCACATTGAAGCAGAGACCTACATGAAATTTTCTGTGAGATGCAATTATGAAAAAAAATTTGGTATAACCAGTGCTACACATATATTTTTTTGTCATTGTATTAAAAGTAGCAGCCAGCTATGCATGTGTACTTTGTGTGCAGTACAGAGTGCCCAGGTGTTTTCCTTTTCATGCATGAGGAAATATTTGGTACTTTTTTCCACACCTGCAGTAAATGAGCGACAGGCTTGACACTCTCAAGCTGACACCCTCATTGTGGAATGAGTGCATTTTATATGCATACAAAGGGTAAGCAACCTGAAATTACATTCATCTTATTCATCCTCATATTGGAGCAGATGCAATAAACTGTGTAAAGTTGCCGTGAGCAGGGAGCGCACGGTAATGCTACCATTATTACCACTGGTGTAGCATCACCCATTAACCTGGATTGATTCAGCTGATCGCTGACTGAGAGCATTGTTCTCCCCAGTCGCCCCCTTCCATGGCATGATGTCACTCCCACGCTCCGCCCCCTCTTGCTTGGCTACATAACAAGTTGATAGCCTGGAGGCTAGCGAAGTGTCTATACAGCCTTAGCCCTGCAGTGTTGCCCAAGGGATTAAATCACAATCTGCACCAGTTGACATGCCTCATACTGTACATGTGTAGAAGGCTTTAGCCACAGGCAGGCCCGGACTTACATCACAGGATGCAAAAGTTGTCCTGGTACCCTAGAATTCAAGACAAGACAAATAACATTTATATCGCGCTTTTCTCCTTGCGGACTCAAAGCGCCAGAGCAGAGCAGCAGCCACTAGGGCGCGCTCTATGGGCAGTAGCAGGACTTGCCAAAGGTCTCCTACTGAATTAGGTGCTGGCTTACTGAACAGTCAAGATTCGAACCAAGGTCTCCCGTGTCAGAGGCAGAGCCCTTAACCATTACACTATCCAGCCACCCTCCATGAACCTAAAAACGCCAGAACCACACACCCAGAGTGCTGGCTGGTCAAGCTGTCACTTCTCCTTTACTTCCATTGCCCATAATAGGTACCCACTGTTGGCCCTTAGTCAGGGCCGGATTTAGAGCTGAGGAGCCTATAGGCACACAGGATCTGGCGCCCTAAACCCCGCCCCTAGGCACAGGCCACACCCCAAGTCACACCCCCTTTTGTTACAAAACAAAATTATGCAAGGCATTGAAAAAGCAGCAGAGTGATAAAAAGCAGCCTATCGGTCCAGTACCCGATATTCATTGGGTGATCAAATTACTCCTCAGTACCACTATTACAATAGGTCTATGGCAGCGCATGAAAAATCATGTTTTTCTTTTTCTGTGGCGATTGGTGGTGGGGGCACGGTTAAGGTTAGGCGTCAGGTAGGGTGTTTGTGTGGAGGGGACAGGGCAGTTAAGCATCAGGAAGGGTGTTCGTGCGAGAAGGGGGCGGTTAGGTAGGGTGTTTGTGCAGAATGGGTGTATAGAGTTATGTCAGTAAGGTGTCTGTGCAGTGTGGGATGTTAGGGTTAGGTGTCAGGTGGATGGTTCTGTGCGAGAGTAGGAGTAGGTTGAGCTATAGTAAAATATTGGTATTTCATACCGATATTATACTTCTTTCATTTCCTTCTTTACTCTTTAATAGTAAAATATTGGTAAATCTACCGATATTCTACAATCAGCTTGCCTGGGCACCCACATTTTCAGGTGCCCTTTCATTGCGTACACCACACACACACACACTAACACTCAGAGATCACACACACACACACACACACACACACACACACAGATTAGGGCCCGTTTCCACTAGGAGCGGTGCGATGCGACTACGCAGGTGTGCTAAAAACACATGCACGGCAATGGAAGAGTTTCCACTGCGTGCATATTGTGCGGAGCGGTGTGGAGCGATCCGAGAATCTGCAGCATTCTGCAGATTCTCGTACGGCCGCATCCGCCTGCAGCAGCGTCCCATCTCAATTCACTTCCGCATCAGGAGATGCGGAAGTGATGCGATGCGGCTAGGTAGCCGCATTCGCATCACTTTTGTAGTGGAAACAGGCCCTTACACTCACCCAATCACACACACTCACAGATTAAACTCACACACACACAATCACACACACTCACAGACGTACAGACTCACATACACAGATCATATACACACAGAAAACACCCCCCCCCCCCATCCCATTTCTCATACACACACATGCCGCACAATACAGCTTCAAGACCCGACCTGACCCGACCCCCCCCCCCCCCCCCACACACACACACACACACACACACACTATACCACATAGGACAGCTTCAAGACCCGACCCTCCCCCCCCACACACACACACTATGCCACACAGGAGACAGCTTCAAGACCCGACCTGACCCGACCCCCCCCCACAAACACACACAATGCCACACAGCAGGACAGCTTGAAGACCCGGCGGAGCTGTAACTATGCAGACAGTGCAGCCAGCCAGGGCTATCTCCCGTGTCCTACTGTTGCCTCCGCCCCCTCCCCGCCTGTCACTTCAACACATCACATCAGCTAACTTAATGGACAGCCAGGGGTCGGCGGGTCGGAGCTTCTTCTTACCTGGCTGAGTGGCTGGGCTGCACCAGGACAACTCGTCCTCCTCTCTGTCCCCGATGATCACACAGGCGCAGGCAGGATAATTTCGCCGCATAAGCACCCGGCCGTCCTCTGGTAAGTCAGAGCCGCCCTGAGATCTCCAGCGGGCTGCAGAGACAATCGCGCCGCCCCCCCCGCCGCATATGCACGCAGCAGCTGTCGTCAAGTTGCAGCGCTGCGTGCAGGCATGACTACGGCGGCCGATGGGCGGGGAGAGCGGCATCACGTAAGGACTGACTGAGTATGTCAGTAGCCGGCCGCCGCCGCTTCTCACTGTAGTTGAGGCCGCCGCCGAGCACGCGTCCGCCGGATCCGACACAAAAAAGAGGCTGGCGGCGCTGGCTTAAGTGTTTACTTTTTCTCTTCCCATCTTAAAGGGACATACTTTAAACCCGCCCCTTGGCCAATCAGGCGCCTGTAGGCACGTGCCTAGGGTGCCTTATGGTAAATCCGGCCCTGCCCTTAGTAATAGGTAGCCAGAGCTATACTCAGTATTAAGTGGCTAGTGGTGCCCCCAAGTATTAGGTAGCTAGAGGTGCTCCCGATTGAAGGGAGATCTGGTCAGTGGAATGCCGAGACCCGGGTGAGTAACCTCTCATTTACTCTCCACTCGGGACTTTGATAGGTAAGGGAGGTACTTGGGGAGGGGCGTGAGCCACCTTTCTATCGTCAGGCATCTGTAGGCACATGCCTACAGTGCCTTATGGTAAATCCAGTCCTGGTCACAAGACATCCCCTTCTAATCTGTCAGTATGATTCACTCTGAAGGCTAGTAGTCTGTTCCATAACTCTGTCCGTAGTAGTATACAACAGAATGGGAGACACATTGAAAGGAACTAAGACATGTTGAAGACTGTGCAGTACTTAAGACTGTGTGTTAAAGGCTGGGTGAGATATACTTTGGGAGCACTGAAAACCTGACACTGTGGTGAGCAGGGGACGACCCAAACTCTTGCACTAGACAGAAGGAAAACATAGAGAAATGCAACATGTATGTATTTAGATAGTTTAGTCTGTCTACTTCCTCCTCATTTGTGACTTATCACCACTGTAATTTGATCTCTCAGCTATGTCAGCTCAGGAATCTCCTCGGCCACAGCAGAGCAGCTAATTGGTAACCAAAGAATGTTAGCTAGTGATGGGAAAAACACACAATTTATTCTAATCCGAATCCGAATCTAAAAAGGTTCTCGAAAATCTCAAACCTTTCGAATCACGAATCTGATGAGCCCTCAGTATAGCTAGCAAGATATGGGTGCCTTCAGTATAGCTAGCTAGGTATAGGTGCCTTCAGTATAGCTAGCTAGGTGTAGAAGCCTTCAGTATAGCTAGCAAGGTATAGGGGCCTTCAGTATAGCTAGCAAGGTATAGGGACCTTCAGTATAGGTAACAGGGTATAGGGGCCTTCAGTATAGGTAGCAAGGTACGTGTGCCTTCAGTATAGATAGTAAGGTATATGCATAGCCGGGACAAGGTCCTCCAGCACCCAAGGCTGAGACACCAAAGTGCGCCCCTCCATCCCTCCACCCCAGCCGTCACACACTGATTGCTATTAGACTAAGACGAGGCACCCCAGGGCCCCCAACACCTTAATCTCTAGTTATCTGGCTTGTTGTCACTTCCATGTATCTCCTTTTCTTATTTCTTCCTGCTTCAAACACAATTAGGAATGACAGCTGAATGAATTGTGCGCCCCCTCCAACACTGCGCCCTGAGGCTGGAGCCTCTCCAGCCTATGCCTCGGCCCGGCCCTGGGTATATGTGCCTTCAGTATAGCTAGCTAGGTATAGGAGCCTTCAGTATAGCTAGCAAGATATGGGTGCCTTCAGTATAGCTAGCTAGGTATAGGTGCCTTCAGTATAGCTAGCTAGGTATAGGATCCTTCAGTATAGCTAGCTAGGTATAGGTGCCTTCAGTATAGCTAGCTAGGTGTAGAAGCCTTCAGTATAGCTAGCAAGGTATAGGGGCCTTCAGTATAGCTAGCAAGGTATAGGGGCCTTCAGTATAGCTAGCAAGGTATAGGGACCTTCAGTATAGGTAACAGGGTATAGGGGCCTTCAGTATAGGTAGCAAGGTACGTGTGCCTTCAGTATAGATAGTAAGGTATATGTGCCTTCAGTATAGCTAGCTAGGTATAGGAGCCTTCAGTATAGCTAGCAAGATATGGGTGCCTTCAGTATAGCTAGCTAGGTATAGGTGCCTTCAGTATAGCTAGCTAGGTATAGGATCCTTCAGTATAGCTAGCAAGGTATAGGCGCCTTCAGTATAGCTAGCAACGTATAGGGGCCTTCAGTATAGCTAGCTAGGTATAGGGACCTTCAGTATAGGTAACAGGGTATAGGGGCCTTCAGTATAGGTAGCAAGGTACGTGTGCCTTCAGTATAGGTAGCAGGGTATAGGGGCCTTCAGTATAGGTAGCAAGGTATAAGAGCCTTCAGTATAGGTAGCAAGGTATAAGAGCCTTCAGTATAGGTAGTAAGGTACATGTGCCTTCAGTATAGGTGGCTAGGTATAGGGGCCTTCAGTACAGGTAGCAGGGTATAGGGGCCTTCAGTATAGGTAGCAAGGTATATGTGCGTTCAGTATAGGTAGCAAGGTATATGTGCATTCAGTATAGGTAGCAGGGTATAGGGACCTTCAGTATAGGTAGCATGGTACATGTGCCTTCAGTATAGGTAGGTAAAGGGGCCTTCAGTATAGGTAGGTAGGTAGGTATAGGGGTCCTCACATAGGTAGCCCTGTGCCCTCCATCCCCCCGCGGCATCCTCCGCTGTCCCCAACCCCCCCCCCCCCCCAGGGCCGGCGCTACCATAGAAGCAAAGGAGGCAATTGCCCCAGGGCCCCAGAGCCTGTAGGGGCCCCCAGTGGCTACAAGAGGAAAAACATTTTTTTTCAAAAAGACCTTATCATTTTGATAAAAATCGATTTTAAAGTTTCAAAGAAAATAAATACACATTTAAAAACCCTACATTTGCAGGATATGTTAAGGAGATCATTGGGAATAAGAGGAATTTTTTTTTTTTCAAAAAGACCTTATAGTTTTTGAGAAAATCGATTTTAAAGTTTTGAAGGAAAAAAGTATACTTTTAAATGCGGTAAATGACACTTTTAGTAGCAAACCTAATCGTAGTGTAATTTTACATGTATCAAAAGAAAGAGCAATGAATTTTCTGACGGGGTTTCCAGGGGGTCCATACACAGTAGCGCTTTGGCCAGGGATCGCTATACAACCGCAATATGGCTGTATGAAGATCACCGGCATTTTTTCCTATTTTACTAATTTTACTAATTTTTTTTATGTTTAGAGTGTGGGAAATGTTTTTTAAAAAATTATGTAGGGTCCCTCCTCCTGAAACTTTTTAACCCCTTGTCCCCCAGGCCGGCTGGGATAGCCAGAATGTGGAGCTCTGACCGATTGGGACTTCACACCCTGACTATACCAGCTGCAAAAAAGGTCCCATTTTTGTTCCAGGGTATCTGTTGGAGGGCCCCCCAGGTTTATTTTGCCCTGGAGCCCCATTGTTGCTAAAACCGGATTCGCCGGATTTATCCTCCCATCCCTAATGTTAACAATATGTTTGCTTCCATGAAAGCAGGAAGTAGACACTCTGCAGAATTATTTTAGGATTTATATCAGCTGTAAGGTTAGCTGTTGCGTATCTTTTAGAGCAGAGAGGAAGTTCTGAGTTCAGGTCCGTTTTAAATGCTGCAATGTAGAATAGGGGACACTAGAAAGCTGAGGCTTAGTATAGGGAAGCAGATGCAGAAAGAGGTGAAACTTTTGGCAACACCCACTACCCACTTCCATATCTTAAAAAGCACTTGGCTGACTTTGCCCCCCCTCATCGGATCCCTCCAGCCTCCAATGTGTTTCTAGGTACTTTAAAACCTAAATGACTGTCCCTCAAAACCTCGAGCTGCTTGCAACATCTCATCCTATAGCAGTTCAGCTGATGCAGTAACATTTTGAAAATTACTTGGCGTATCAGAGATTGATGCATGTAGTCACAATTTGTTTGAAGTATGGCTCAATTCTGTTTACTGTAAGCTATTCTGTGTATCATTTCCTGCTGAAGATAATAATAAAGAAAATATATGGTGTAAAATCCATCCATATGCTCATTCTGAGATATATGTTACACATATGGCTCTTTCAGGAATTAGATGTAAACCAACAACAGCAGCATTTTTTGTAAGCAAGCTGTCCTGTTGATGATACGTGTTGTGCAGAGTGACGGATGTGCTTTGTGCCAGCGTGATGCAGGACTCCATAAACGTGCAATATTTCTGCACACCTTCTGCCACTGATGATTTTCAGTGAGATTTAAAGAGAATCTGTATTGTTAAAATCGCACAAAAGTAAACATACCAGTGCGTTAGGGGACATCTCCTATTACCCTCTGTCACAATGTCGCCGCTCCTCGCCACATTAAAAGTGGTTAAAAACAGTTTTAAAAAGTTTGTTTATAAACAAACAAAATGGCCACCAAAACAGGAAGTAGGTTGATGTACAGTATGTCCACACATAGAAAATACATCCATACACAAGCAGGATGTATACACCCTTCCTTTTGAATCTCAAGAGATCATTTGTGTGTTTCTTTCCCCCTGCAGCTATCTTCCACTGAAGTGTCAGGCTGTTTCTTCCTGCAGAGTGCAGACAGCTCTGCCTGTATGTAATTCCTCAGTATGTGAAAGCCCAATCAGCTCAGAGGAGGATTTATCCAGCTTGTAAAAGATAAGAGAGAAGCTGCCCTAATTTAAATAATACACAGGCAGTGTGCAGAGAGGGGCCTGGAGGGGGGAGATGCATCACAGAACCACAACACTGAAGAAGTTGGCAGCCTTCCAGACACAGGCTGACAAGTCTGACAAGAGAGAGATAAGTTGATTTATTACAGAGATGGTGATAGTAGAACCTGCTGCAGTAAGCCAGAACACATTAGAATAGCTTTTGGAACTTGTAGGATGATAAAAAACAGGATGCAATTTTTGTTACGGAGTCTCTTTAAAGGACAACCAAAGTGAGAGGTATATGGAGGCTGCCATATTTATTTTCTTTTAACCCCCCCCCCCCCCCCACCCCTGGCGGTATGATTATTTTGAGATTTTAGGGTCTTTTTAAAAGGTTTCAGCCTCTTCTCTCACTCACCTCCCTGGGCTGCAGCGCTGCAGTTTTACTTCCGTTCTCCGGTGGCGCTGTAACTCTTTGGTGAGGTCAATGACAGCGATCTCACTATAGTGATTCAGAGCCTCCGAGGACAGGAAGGAGAATGGCTACCAACGTCTGGATCCCCGGGAGGTGAGTAAAAGCTCACGCTGCATGCAATACTCTGCATAGAGCTCCTGGGAGCTAGCCCAAGCTACCCTCAGGATTAAGCAGCGGCAGTTGCCTGGCGATTCTGCTGATCCTCTGCCTCTAATACTTTTAGCTATAGACCCTGAACAAGCATGCAGCAGACAGGGGAGCCAGAGCTGTAAGTGGGCCCCAACTACTACTTCACTTCCTCTGATAAAGTATTCCATCCTTCAGATCAGGTGTTTTTGTGGCCATACTGGTTATGGATGTGGATTATTATGTCCAAACTTGTTTTATGACCCTTGTAAAATGGGACGCCATATATAGCTTCGCAATGGCTTCATAAGACATTATCATACAGTGTAGTTCTTTAGCAGACTCACACTACAATGTTGAAAGAAAAAATAAAGGCAAATTTGACTGACAGAAACCACCATTTTGAAAAGGTCTGGTCGCCCTGGTCTCAGAATGTTTCTTCATTGGGTGCTCGCTGCGTTCTTTCTAAATTCTGAATTTTCCAGTGACGTCCCTTTGCTGGTCCTTGAAATGCCTTTGTTAATAAGGACTTTTGTACTATGCCACTATCATGACAGGAGCATTGATTGCACTTTATAATGAAAATTGTTACAATATTTTATTCTTTTGATAGGAGTATTAGACTAAATGTGTTTTCATGAGGCTGTTTCATGAGTCACAAGGGGTCGGCAAGGGAAAGGGTGTGAACATTGGGGGGCCCTGTGAAAGTTTTACTGGGGGGGGGGGGGTGGGGCATGATTTGTAGTTACACCCCTGGCAGCAGATCAGGTGTTTCTTACATTTTTGTCAAACCTGACAAGATTAGCTGCATGCTTGTGGCTGGGTGCACACATAACAGAGCGCGAAAGGTCGCGTTTTCTGTCATATGCAGGGTTTTTGTGTGCGCGTTTTTACTGCACTTGCATTAGGGTTTTTTTACCCGCAGATACGTTTTTCAAGCGTTTTGCGTGTGTTATTATGCGTTTGCGTTTCGCATATACAAAACGCATATGCCTTTTGTATGCGTTTTTCAATTGCATTTTATGCTAATCACCAGGGCAGTTTCTAGGCTAAAATGCACCCAGGGCGAGGGTGTAAAAATTGCCCCCCCCCCCCCGGAGCCAGGTATAGGTGCCCACAGTATAGGTTAGCCAGGTTTAGTTGCACTCAGTATAGGTCCCCCCAGTATAGGAAGCCAGGAATAGGTACCCCAGTATAGGTAGCCAGCTATAGGTCCCCCCAGTATAGGTAGCCAGGCATAGGTGAGCCAGTATAGTTGCCCCCAGTATAGGTTAGCCAGGTAGGTGCCTCCAGTATAGGTAGCCTGTAGCCAGTATAGTTGCCCCCAGTATAGGTTAGATAGGCAGGGTCCCCCAGTATAAGTTAGATAGGTAGGTGCCCCCAGTACAGGTTAGCTAGGTGAGTGCCTCTAATATAGGTAGCCAGAATAGTTGCCCCCAGCATATGTTAGATTGGTAGGTGCCCCCAGTATAGGTTAGTTAGGTAGGTTCCTCCAATATAGGTAGCCAGTATAGTTACCACCAGTATAGGCTAGCTAGGTAGGTAGGTGCCCCCAATACAGGTTAGATAGGTAGGTGCCCTCAGTATAGGTTAGATAGGTAGCTGCCCCTCAGTATAGGTTAGATTAGGTAGCTGCCCCCAGTATAGGTTAGATAGGTAGCTGCCCCTCAGTATAGGTTAGATTAGGTAGCTGCCCCCAGTATAGGTTAGATAGGTAGTTGCCCCCCAGTATAGGTTAGATTGGTAGCTGCCCCCAGTATAGGTTAGATAGGTAGCTGCCCCCAGTATAGGTTAGATAAGTAGCTGCCCCCAGTATAGGTTAGATAGGTAGCTGCCCCCCAGTATAGGTTAGATTAGGTAGCTGCCCCCAGTATAGGTTAGATAGGTAGCTTCCCCCCAGTATAGGTTAGATAAGTAGCTGCCCCCCAGTATAGGTTAGATTAGGTAGCTGCCCCTCAGTATAGGTTAGAATAGGTAGCTGCCCCCAGTATAGGTTAGATAAGTAGCTGCCCCTCAGTATAGGTTAGATAAGTAGCTGCCCCCAGTATAGGTTAGATAAGTAGCTGCCCTCAGTATAGGTTAGATAGGTAGCTGCCCCTCAGTATAGGTTAGAATAGGTAGCTGCCCCCAGTATAGGTTAGATAGGTAGCTGCCCCTCAGTATAGGTTAGATTAGGTAGCTGCCCCCAGTATAGGTTAGATAGGTAGCTGCCCCCAGTATAGGTTAGAATAGGTAGCTGCCCCCCAGTATAGGTTAGATAAGTAGCTGTCCCCCAGTATAGGTTAGATTAGGTAGCTACATCATAAAACAATTTAAAAAAACACATATAAAAATGCATGGAAAACGCATGAAAAGCGCATACCATCGTGTTCCCATTGACTTTCATTATGTGCGTTTTTGATGCGTTTTTGAATATTATAGTACAAAAGCTGCATTTTTTAAAACGCATGTTTAAAAAAATGCATAGAAAACGCATATGCTTTATTTATGCATTTTTTTCCTGCAGCCCATAGACTTCCATTAGCGCCAAAAGTGTTTTCCGCAACGCTAGTGTTTCTGCTATGTGTGTTCCTAGCCTGTGTCTGGTGTGATTCAGACCAAAGGCCAAAAAGACCAGCAGGGATGCCAGGCAACTGGTATTGCTTAAAAGGAAATAAATATGGCAGCCTACATATTCTCACTTTAATAAAGCAATGTTTTTAATAAACCTCAATCAACACTATACGGCAGCCACCGTTTCTTCTTTCCTACACGCATTGCTGCATTACAATCAGACTACCACTCCAACTGCCCGTGAACTGCCTCTGCAAGACTCATGGAGCAGCGTGGAGCTTTGCTTTTAGATCCCTCACTCCTGGAGCTGATGCTTAGAAATCCACCACAATCTGTTTGTACAACCGCATATAGCGGACTCGCACACAGACAGTACAACCTCAGAGCCGCTCGCTGCCTGCCAACAACCATCCGAGTGAAGGAGGAATCCAGCTGTCCTTGTGCCTGATCCCTGGCTAGAGGGATAAAAGCTTACACGCTGGCCACTCCTGTACAGGTTCGCCAGCAACTTCTAGAGGTGAGATTATTCTGAATTCACCCAACCTTTCTCCTAAAATGACTTTTTTTTTTTTAGATATCCCACAGTCTTATTTCATTTTTAAATATACTTTTTAAAGGATACCCGAAGTGACATATGACATGATGAGATAGACATGTGTATGTACAGTGCCTAGCACACAAATAACTATGCTGTGTTCCTTTTTTTCTTTCTCTGCCTGAAAGAGTTAAATATCAAGTGGCTGACTTAGTCCTGACTCAGACAGGAAGTGACTACATTGTGACCCTCACTGATAAGAAATTCCCCTTTTTACCTCTTTCTTGCTGTCAGAAGCCATTTTCTGCTAGGAAAGTGTTTTATAGTTGGCCTCTTACCTCTTACATACCTGATATTTAACTCTTTCAGGCAGAGAAACAAAAAAAAGGAACACAGCATAGTTATTTGTGTGCTAGGCACTTTACATACACATGTCTATCTCATCATGTCACATGTCAGTTCGGGTATCCTTTAAGTTTTAACTGTTTCACTGTCTCCGCTCAATGACACATGCAAGTATGCCAGAACTAAAATCTACGAACTGACCCTTTCTATCTCTTTCCTGCTCTCAGAAGCCAACAGAAAAGTGTTTTATGGCTGTGGTACCTTATCAGTGAGGGTTGCGCTACAATCCGACCTGTTTCGGACCTGGAAAGAAACTGTGACTTGCATACCTGATTTTTAACTCTTTCAGGCAGAGAAAGAAAAAAAGGAATACAGCACAGTTATTTGTGTGCTTGGCACTGTACATACACATGTCTATTTCATCGTGTCACATGTCACCTTGGGTATCCTTTAACCACTTCGCATCCAGACCTTGTTTTCCCCTTATTGACCAGAGCAGTTTTGAAGCTTTAGCGGTGTCCCTGTTTAATCACCAATAACTTAATCTGTACTCGTGCCACATAAATGATCTATATATCTTTTTTTTCAAGACAAACTAAGCTTTCATTGGGGGGTATTTGGTCCCAAGTAAAATGTTCCTCTCTATGCATGTTAATGGGAAAAAGGGGGGGAAATAAAAAAAATTCACTATTTCTCAATTTTGACCAATTTCTGTTTAAAAATAAAAAGTGCGATTGACATAAAAACTGTGCCACCAGTTAAAGTCGCCCCAGTATAGATATCCAGATGTGTCCCCAGTATCACCCCCCCCCCAGTATAGCCAGATGTGTCCCCAATATTAGCCCCCCCAGCATAGCCAGATGTGTCCCGTGTTTGCCACCCCCAGAATAGATTGACAGATGCACCCCCAGGAATAGTGCCCCTCTTTATAGCCAGATGTGTCCCCAGATCAGGATTACCCCCATTATGGCCAGATGTACCCCCAGGATTAGCGCTGCCCCCCATTATAGCCAAACGTGCCCCCAGTATTAAGTTATGGGCCCCCCCCCCAGGTGCCCAGATGTGCAAAATTTGTAAACCTCCCTGAGGGGTTCCTCAGATGCCTCCCAGTAAACATGTATACCCCCCTTTGCATATCCCCTCCCCTCCCCCCAAGAAACTATAGCCAGATGTCCCCCCCCCTCCATCCGGTAGCCCCCTCCGTGCACATATAGTTAATAAAAAGGCACAAGCAGGCAGCCACACTCACCTACCTCGGTCCTGCGACTATCCTGAAGCCTGATCCTCCGATCCCCGCTCTGCAGTCAGCCGCATATTGCCGGTAACCAGGGTCCCGGCTTGATGACGTCATCAAGCCGGGACCCGGGTTTCCGGCAATATGTGGCTGACTGCAGAGCGGGGATCGGAGGATCAGCCTTCAGGACAGTCGCAGGAACGAGGTAGGTGAGTGTGGCTGCTTGCTAGTGCCTTTTTATTAACTATATGTGCGCCGAGGGGGACAGGTGAAGGATCGCTGCAGTTCACTACTGCAGCGATCATTCATGGAAGGGGGGTATACTAATTGGCCAAAAGGGAACATGTTCCCTTCCACCAATTAGTATTGCAGCTGACAGTGCCGGAGGGTGCACTCTAAAGAGCACCCGACCGTGCACAGCAGGGCTGCAGCCAGGTCAGCATATCTACGTCGCTGTGGCTTGGAGGATGCCACAGCTGACGTAGATATACTGTAGTGGAGGGGAAAGTGGTTAAAGAAGAATTCCAGTGAAAATAATGTAGTAAAAAAAAGTGCTTCATTTTTTACCATAATTATGTATAAATGATTTAGTCAGTGTTTGCTCATTGTAAAATCTTTCCTCTCCCAGTTTCACATTCTGACATGTATTACATGGTGACATTTTTACTGTGGGCAGGTTATGTAGCTGCTCCTAGCTAATTTCTGTCTGTGAGCCTTGTTACATTGTGGCAGTTTGCCCAGAGTACCGCGGTACTCAGAGCTTCTTGTGGGTGGGGTTTCAGCACAAAATCAGTCATACAGCGCCCCCTGATGGTCTGTTTGTGAAAATCATTATATTTCTCATGTAAAGGGGGTAACAGCTACTGATTGGGATAAAGTTCAATTCTAGGTTGGAGTTTCTCTTTAACCTCCTTGCCGGTTTTCCCGACCTGAGCTCGGGGTAGAAAAAAGCAGCTGCTATCGGTGATCCCGAGCTCAGGTCGGGGTAGGCATTGCAGAGCTTTACCTGCAGTTGTGGAGTCCCGCGCGCGATCTCGCTGCGCAGCGGGACTCCAGCCTCTCTCCCCGGCAGTGTGGGGTCTTTCCCTGGCCGCCGGGATCCCCCATGTCCCCGCTATTCTTCCGGGGACCCGGCAGCCAGTTGGAGCAGCGCAGCCGTGGTGGTGGCAGCAGAGCGGTGGTGGCAGCGTGACGTCATCGGGGGCGGGGCTAACATTGAAAACGAACTTCTCTATATTAGAGAAATATAGAGAAGTTCGTTTATATGTATATTAGCGCCATCTTGTGGGCAAAGAGAAAACTGCAGCCCAGGAGCCCAGGAAGGTAATTTTTTTTTAATTTTGCTGCAGATCTCCCTGCCAGAATGATTTTTTTCAGGTTTTAGGGTCTGAAAGAGTGAAAAAAAATTGCACCGCTTTAGACCCTAAAATCTGGAAAGAATCAGACCGCCAAGGAGGTTAAGCAAACGGAACCTTTGCATGCACAAAATCAGTCTCCTGTTTCTAGGGAGCAAAAAAATGCACCACTCGCACTGTTAAAATAAATGGGCTGTGCTGTCCTAAGGGCAAGAGAGCTCCAGCCTGCAGCCAGCCAGTCCACAATGGTTGCTAAGACACATACACAAACTCTCCCCTCAGCACCTGCCTGTTCCTTTATTTAAGCCCCAGCAGCAGTGGCGGCGCCAGGGGGGTGCTTGGGGGTGCTCGAGCACCCCCTAGAATTGTCCAAGCACCCCCAAAGCACCCCCTGGAGTGAACTGACTTCAGGCGTCTAAAAGACGCCAAGTCAGTTCACACACCGGCAGCACGGAGCAGCAGGCAGGGCTACGGTAAGATGGCCGCCCGGAGCCCTGTTCTGCAGACTTCGGGCGGCCATTTTCCCGTAGCCCTGCTCTCTGCATGCAGGCAGGAAGTCTCGTCGTGACGTCGGGAAGGAAGAGGATCGTGGGCGCGCGGGCGCTGCGCGCCACAATGAGGTCGGGACTCGGGACGGGAGGTCGGGAAAGAAGGTCTTCTGGCTGTAGGTGAGTAAATGGGTTTTTCTTTTCTTTTTCAGGTGATGCGGATTGTGCATATTGGGGTCATATCTGCTACGGATTGTGCATATTGGGGTCATATCTGCCACGGATTGTGCATATTGGGGTCATATCTGCCACGGATTGTGCATATTGGGGTCATATCTGCCACGGATTGTGCATATTGGGGTCATATCTGCCACGGATTGTGCATATTGGGGTCATATCTGCTACGGATTGTGCATATTGGGGTCATATCTGCTACGGATTGTGCATATTGGGGCGATATCTGCTACCGATTGTGCATGTTGGGGTCATTTCTGCTACCGATTGTGCATATTGGGGTCATTTCTGCTACCGATTGTGCATATTGGGGTCATTTCTGCTACCGATTGTGCATATTGGGGTCATTTCTGCTACCGATTGTGCATATTGGGGTCATATCTGCTACCGATTGTGCATATTGGGGTCATATCTGCTACCGATTGTGCATATTGGGGTCATATCTGCTACCGATTGTGCATATTGGGGTCATATCTGCTACCGATTGTGCATATTGGGGTCATATCTGCTACCGATTGTGCATATTGGGGTCATATCTGCTACCGATTGTGCATATTGGGGTCATATCTGCTACCGATTGTGCATATTGGGGTCATATCTGCTACCGATTGTGCATATTGGGGCCATATCTGCTACCGATTGTGCATATTGGGACCATATCTGCCACCGATTGTGCATATTGGGACCATATCTGCCACCGATTGTGCATATTGGGACCATATCTGCCACCGATTGTGCATATTGGGACCATATCTGCCACCGATTGTGCATATTGGGACCATATCTGCCACCGATTGTGCATATTGGGACCATATCTGCCACCGATTGTGCATATTGGGACCATATCTGCCACCGATTGTGCATATTGGGACCATATCTGCCACCGATTGTGCATATTGGGACCATATCTGCCACCGATTGTGCATATTGGGACCATATCTGCCACCGATTGTGCATATTGGGACCATATCTGCCACCGATTGTGCATATTGGGACCATATCTGCTACCGATTGTGCATATTGGGACCATATCTGCTACCGATTGTGCATATTGGGACCATATCTGCTACCGATTGTGCATATTGGGGCCATATCTGATAACGATTGTGCATATTGGGGCCATATCTGATAACGATTGTGCATATTGGGGTCATATCTGCTAACGATTGTGCATATTGGGGTCATATCTGCTACCGATTGTGCATATTGGGGCTATATCTGATAACGATTGTGCATATTGGGGCCATATCTGATAACGATTGTGCATATTGGGGCCATATCTGATAACGATTGTGCATATTGGGGCCATATCTGATAACGATTGTGCATATTGGGGTCATTGGACGTGTTTTTTGTTAAAATCTGCTCACATTACGTGTATTTTCTTGAGAAAACCTGCACAATTATGTGAATTTTCAGGGAAAAGGGTCACCAAAACTTGGGCCCTCTGTCTTTGCGTTGCACTTTTAAAGGGAACCCGAGGTGAGAATAATATTGAGGCTGCCATATTTATCTCCCTTTAAGCAATACCAGTTGCCTGGCTGCCGTGCTGGTCCTCTGCCTCTTATTCTTTCAACCATAGACCCTGAACAAGCATGCAGCAGGTCAGGGGTTTCTGACAATATTGTCAGAACTGACAAGATTAGCTGCATGGCTTGTTTCTGGTGTAATTCAGTTCACTACTACAGCCAAATAGATCAGCAGGGCTGCCAGGCAACTAGTATTGTTTAAAAGGAAATAAATATGGCAGCCACCATATCACTCTCACCCTGGGTTCACTTTAAATTACAGTTAGCCCCGCCCTCATCCGGTCATGACCACGCCCATTTTTTCGCCGCGGCGCGCTTCGCGCGTCGCAGGTTGTGGCCACACCCATTTTTGGCGCGGCGCGCTTCGCGCGCCGCAGGTCGTCAGCTCCCCCGGAAATTGGTCCAGCACCTGCATAGCACCCCCTAAAAAAATTTCCTGGAGCCGCCACTGCCCAGCAGGATGAGCATGGCAACCCTTGCTTGTGTTTATGCCCAGCACTGCCATAGGATGAATGTTAAGCCAACTTGCAGAATAAATAACCTTTGTTTGCATCTGAGTAACAGAGCAAATACACAGAAACAAAATAAGTAATGATACAAATAAGAAGTCATTTACTATTATTTCTTAACACTGTACTTAATAAAGGTAAACACAGTCTCCGCTGTTATAGAAATAATCATGTGTACATTAGAATATAATACTAACCAAACACCAGATAATAAACCAGGTCTAAATCATAAGTCATGGCAGCGTTTATTAAAAGCATTATAAATGTGAGTTCCCTGGGGAAATATTACAGAATATTGATCCAGCAGAAATGTCTCATATACTTTCCAATGATTATTGGAATCTCTTTGGAGAGAGCATATATACAAAACCTGGCCAGTCGCTTTGGGTAGCATCATTCCTGTATTATGTGAAATCCCCGAACATATGTTCTGTAATTGGATTCTGATTCCCGAGAGTTGTGTGACTTATAGAGGCAATGCACAACCCCGTCCCTGCAAAGGATGCTTCTAGCCCGAGCTATTTATGTGCACAGCTTATCCACACACAAAAAAGGACAAGAGGCGTAATAAAGGACACTAATTCTGTTTTAATTCTCTAAGGTTTATTATGAATTAGATCCCAGGAACAGTGTCAGGTGTCCATTCTAACAGTTTTTTTTATTAATGGAAACCTAATGCTTTGTTAGCATTGTAGAAAATTTACTAAGGAAAATAACATTTACCTTTGCTGAGCCATTGTGTTGTTTACTAAATTCCACATTGGTCTTGTACTGTAACACCAGCAGCGCACGTGTGGCGAGATATCACGTGCAAAGTGGCTGTCAATCAGTGATTACCACAAGCCATAACTGCAGCACATGCACAACGGCAGTCCATCAGTAATTACCACAAGCCACAACTGCAGCACATGCACAGTGGTAGTCCATCAGTGATTACCACAAGCCACACCTGCAGCTCACGCACAGTGGAAGTCCATCACTGATTACTACAAGCCACAACTGCAGCACATGCACAGCGGTAGTCCATCACTGATTACTACAAGCCACAACTGCAGCACATGCACAGCGGTAGTCCATCACTGATTACCACAAGCCACAGCTGTAGCACATGCACAGCGGTAGTCTATCAGTGATTACTACAAGCCACAACTGCAGCACATGCACAGCGGCAGTCCATCAGTGATTACCACAAGCCACAACTGCAGCACATGCACAGCGATAGTCCATCAGTGATTACCACAAGCCACAACTGAAGCACGTGCAGAGCGGCAGTCCATCAGTGATTACCACAAGCAGGGGCGTCGCTAGCCCTATTTTGGGGGGGGAGCACGTGCCCCCAATTTGTCCTGGGGTGCCACGGATCTCTCCGCGCCGCCACCCCCTCTGTCAGCGGCTCCCTCCAGCCGCTGCCGCCGCGTCACTCAGACCTCAGGATCAGGCGGCGAGCCAGCGACCAATCGTGCGGGCGCTAGGACCCAGCGCCCGCACTGATATGCGGAAGTGACATCCCTTCCGCATATCGAGCGGGTGCGTCCGGCGCCCGCTAGTACTGGTCGGGTCGCCGCTGATCCTGAGGTCTGAATACACTGCCAGGTGAGGGGGGAGCGGCGGCGGCTAGAGGGGGGGTCTCCCTGTCACTCACTTACTACCTAAAGGGCCTACTGTCACTCACTCACTTCCTAAAGGGGCTCCCTGTCACTCACTCACTTCCTGAAGGGGCTCCCTGTCACTCACTCACTACCTAAAGGGCCTACCTGTCACTCACTCACTTCCTAAAGGGGCTCCCTGTCACTCACTCCTTTCCTAAAGGGGCTCCCTGTCACTCACTCACTTCCTAAAGGGGCCTCCCTGTCACTCACTCACTCCCTAAAGGGGCTCCCTGTCACTCACTCACTACCTAAAGGGACTCCCTGTCACTCACTCACTGCCTAAAGGGGCTCCCTGGCACTCACTCACTACCTAAAGGGGCCTCCCTGTCACTCACTCACTGCCTAAAGGGGCTCCCTGTCACTCACTCACTTCCTAAAGGGGCTCCCTGTCACTCACTCACTACCTAAAAGGACTCCCTGTCACTCACTCACTGCCTAAAGGGGCTCCCTGTCACTCACTCACTACCTAAAGGGGCCTCCCTGTCACTCACTCACTGCCTAAAGGGGCTTCCTATCACTCACTCACTGCCTAAAGGGCCTCCCTGTCACTCACTCACTGCCTAAACGGCATCCCTGTCACTCGCTCACTACCTAAAGGGCCTCCCTGTCACTCACTCACTACCTAAAGGGACTCCCTGTCACTCACTCACTACCTAAAGGGACTCCCTGTCACTAACTCACTGCCTAAAGGGACTCCCTGTCACTCACTCACTTCCTAATGGGGCTCCCTGTCACTCACTCACTACCTAAAGGGGCTCCCTGTCACTCACTCACTGCCTGAAGGGGCTCCCTGGCACTCACTCACTGCCTGAAGGGGCTCCCTGGCACTCACTCACTGCCTGAAGGGGCTCCCTGGCACTCACTCACTGCCTGAAGGGGCTCCCTGACACTCACTCACTGCCTGAAGGGGCTCCCTGGCACTCACTCACTGTCTAAAGGGGCTTGCTGGCACTCACTCACTACCTAAAGGGGCTCCCTGGCACTTACTCACTACCTAAAGGGGCTCCCTGTCACTCACTATCGGGGTCCCTGTCACTCACTACCTAACTGGAGGCGCCTGTCACTCACTAGCTAACCTGGGGGTCCCTGTCACTCACTACCTAACTTGGGGGGCTACCATATTAAGGGGGCATTCTGCCTATTTATGTGAAATGCTGTCTATTTATGTGCCTCATGACTGCTGAATTTGTCTTGTTGGGAGCCTTATGATTTGTTGGGGGCCTCAAGATTGCTGAATTTGTCTTGTTGGGGGCCTCATGATTTGTTGGAGGCCTCATGATTGCTGAATTTGTCTTGTTGGGGGCCTCATGATTTGTTGGAAGCCTCATGATTGCTGAATTTGTCTTGTTGGGGGCCTCATGATTTTTGGGGGCCTCATGATTGCTGAATTTGTCTTGTTGGAGGTCACATGATTGCTAACTGCGAGACTATGGGAAAAGCTGAATCCTTATCATATGAGACAATAGCATTAAACCTCTTTTTTTGCTTTTTAAAACAGAAAATAAAACTGTGAGGTTCTAAAAAATTGAATACATTTTTCAGGAGTAGGATGGATGAAATTGTTTATCTTCACAGTTTATTTTCAACTTGGATTTTCCATAATGTTCATGTATGAGTTAAAACGTTTGTACAGTATTTAGTTTAAATTGCTGTTGCCACTTTGCGATAGATAAGTGACTTTTGGGTTGCAGTTTGGGCACTCGGCCTCCAAAAGGTTCGCCACCACTGTCATAATCTAATGTCCCACCGGTGCTAGGTTCATGTAAATTTGTCTCCACCCGTTACCACACCTATATTCTGGTCCATGGCCCACCCATTTTTCGGTGCAGCGCGATAAGCGCGCCGCACAACGTGATCCTCATATTTTTGGCACGCTAGCTGCAGTGTGCTGAATTCTGCTGCCTACAGTATGTACAGTATACGCTGTTCTCTAGTGCCTGCACTGTGTGCTGATTTACCTCCAGTGTGTACAGTGTAAGGTGGTACACTGTGCCTTTACTGATTGTAAACCAGCTATATTGTATGCTGATCCCTGCTACTTTCGGTATGTACAGTATTAGCTGTAAAGCCTGGTACACACATACAATTTTGATTAGCCAATTTTAGCTCTGTTTATAAAATTCATTGTCTGTTGGCCCACTTACTGCATGGGGGTGGTAAAATTGGGGGTCAGTGATTGACCAATCAAAATTGTATGTGCGTATACATCTTTGATCTATGCCTATACTGATTGTAAATTATCTAAATAAAGGACAGGGGGCTCCATCCAATATTTCGATGGGCAGGCCCGTTATCTGTAGCTTACACTGCTGCTAAGTTCATGTACATTTGGCCCCACCCATGGCCACGCCCACTCACCTCATGGCCACACCCATTTTTGCCGCATATACCTCCCCACCTGGTGCCCACAGGTGCCCCCGATCTCCAAGGACCCTAGAAACGCCCCTGACCACAAGCCACAACTGCAGCATATGCACAGCGGCGGTCCATCACTGATTACTACAAGCCACAACTGCAGCACATGCACAGCGGCAGTCCATCAGTGATTACCACAAGCCACAACTGCAGCACATGTACAGCGGCAGTCCATCACTGATTACTACAAGCCACAACTGCAGCACATGCACAGCGGTAGTCCATCAGTGATTACCACAAGCCACACCTGCAGCACATGCACAGCGGCAGTCCATCAGTGATTACTACAAGCCACAACTGCAGCACATGCACAGCGGCAGTCCATCAGTGATTACCACAAGCCACACCTGCAGCACATGTACAGGGGCAGTCCATCAGTGATTACCACAAGCCACAACTGCAGCACATGCACAGCGGTAGTCCATCACTGATTACTACAAGCCACAACTGCAGCACATGCACAGCGGCAGTCCATCAGTGATTACCACAAGCCACAACTGCAGCACATGCACAGCGGTAGTCCATCAGTGATTACCACAAGCCACAACTGAAGCACATGCACAGTGGCTGTCAATCATAGTTACATAGTTACAGAGTTATTTTGATTGAAAAAAGACATACGTCCATAGAGTTCAACCAGTACAAAGTACAACTCCAGCCTGCTCCCTCACATATCCCTGTTGATCCAGAGGAAGGCGAAAAAACCCTTACAAGGCATGGTCCAATTAGCCCCCAAAAGGGAAAAATTCCTTCCCGACTCCAGATGGCAATAAGATAAAATCCCTGGATCAACATCATTAGGCATTACCTAGTAATTGTAGCCATGGATGTCTTTCAATGCAAGGAAAGCATCTAAGCCCCCTTTAAATGCAGGTATAGAGTTTGCCATAACGACTTCCTGTGGCAATGCATTCCACATCTTAATCACTCTTACTGTAAAGAACCCTTTCCTAAATAAATGACTAAAACGTTTTTCCTCCATGCGTAAATCATGTCCTCTAGTCCTTTGAGAAGGCCTAGGGACAAAAAGCTCATCCGCCAAGCTATTATATTGCCCTCTGATGTATTTATACATGTTAATTAGATCTCCTCTAAGGCGTCATTTCTCTAGACTAAATAAACTCAGTTTATCTAACCTTTCTTGGTAAGCGAGACCTTCCATCCCACGTATCAATTTTGTTGCTCGTCTCTGCACCTGCTCTAAAACTGCAATATCTTTTTTGTAATGTGGTGCCCAGAACTGAATTCCATATTCCAGATGTGGCCTTACTAGAATGTTAAACAGGGGCAATATTATGCTAGCATCTCAAGTTTTTATTTCCCTTTTAATGCATCCCAAAATTGTGTTAGCTTTAGCTGCAGCGGCTTGGCATTGAGTACGATTATTTAACTTGTTGTCGATGAGTACTCCTAAGTCCTTCTCCAAGTTTGATGTCCCCAACTGTATCCCATTTATTTTGTATGGTGCTAGACCATTGGTACAACCAAAATGCATGACTTTACATTTTTCAACATTGAATTTCATCTGCCATTTATGTGCCCATATAGCCATCCTATCCAGATCCTGTTGAGTTGATGATTCTGCTCAATTTTGTATCATCTGCAAAAATAGCAACATTGCTCACTACTGCATCTACTAGGTCATTAATAAATAAATTGAAGAGCACTGGACCCAGTACAGACCCCTGTGGGACCCCACTGCTAACAGTCTCCCATTTTGAGTACGATCCATTGACCATAACTCTTTGTTTTCTGTCCATTAGCCAGTTCCCTATCCAGGCACACAGACTCTTCCCCAGTCCTCGCATCCTCAACTTTTGCACCAGACTTTTGTGGGGAACAGTGTCAAAGGCCTTTGCAAAGTCCAAGTATATCACATCTACAGCATTCCCAATATCCATATTAGCATTCACTACCTCATAAAAGCTGAGCATGTTAGTCAAACAGGACCTGTCTTTAGTAAACCCATGTTGATGCTGAGAAATAAGATTATTTTCTACTATGAAGTCATGTATAGTATCTCTTAGTAACCCCTCAAATAGTTTGCATACAACTGATGTTAAGCTTACAGGTCTATAATTTCCTGGATCTGATTTTTTGCCCTTCTTAAATAATGGCAAAACGTGGACTCTGCCAGTTGAAAGAGAGTCACAAAAGATAAGATAATGGGGTTTATCTATAACTGAACTTAATTCCCTTAGGACCCGAGGATGCATGCCATCCGGGCCAGGTGCCTTGTCTATTTTCAATTTATTTAGTCTTGCCTTCACTTCTTCCTGCGTTAAGTATTTAATATTACAGTTAGAAGATTGAGACTCTTCTGCCTCTGTAATTTGCAACAGTGCTGTTTCCTTTGTGAAGACAGAAGCAAAGAAAGCATTTAATAACTCTGCCTTACCTTGGGCATCCACCATTGAGTTCCCACCCTCATCCTTTAGGAGTCCTATACAGTCAACCTTTCTTTTTTTAGAGTTGATGTACTTGTAAAACTTTTTTGGGTTAGATTTAATATCCCTAGCGATTTGATTTTCAGCTTCGATCTTTGCCAGCCTAATTTCTTTTTTACAATTTTTATTGCACTCCTTATAATTGCTTAGTGCAGCCTCGGTCCCCTCCTGTTTTAGGACCTTATAGGCATTCTTTTTCCTCTTCATTTTATCCCTAACCTTTCTATTCATCCATAGAGGCCTTTTTTTATTCCTAGACATTTTGTTTCCATATGGGATATACATACTACAATATTGATTGAGAATAAGTTTAAAAGCTTGCCATTTCCCTTCAGTGTCCTCCCCTTGTAGTACATTATCCCAGTTCACCAAACTTAGTGCCTGCCTGATTTGATTGAATTTTGCTTTTCTAAAATGCATAGTTTTAGTGGTCCCGCTGCCCCGTGGCCTATCAGTCACCAGATCAAATGTTATCATGTTGTGATCACTATTTCCCAAATGTTCTTGAACCTGCACATTTGATACATTATCTGGTCTATTAGAAATGATCAGATCCAGTAACTCATTCCCCCTAGTTGGTTCCGTTACCATTTGAGTCAAGTAATTGTCCTGTAGTGCTGCCAGAAATCTGCTGCTTTTACCAGAATGGGTAGCCTCAATACCCCAGTCAATGTCTGGAAAGTTGAAGTCGCACATAAATATGACCTCATTTTTACTTGCAGCTTTTTCAATCTGCTGTAGTAATCGCAGTTCTGCAGCTTCATTAATATGAGGTGGTCTGTAGCATACCCCAATAAGCAATTGGCAACTTTTATTTCCACCATGAATATTTACCCAAACGGACTCCACATCTTCGCAATCTTCTTCCATCTCATCGTTGAGGACAGCTGTAAAAGAACTCTTAGCAAAGAGACAAACCCCTCCACCTTTTTTCCCTGTTCTATCCCTCCTAAACACATTGTATCCTTTTAAATTAGCTATCCAGTCATGGCTTTCATCCATCCATGTCTCGGTTATTCCCACAATGTCATAGCCTTTGTCATTCAGAATGAACTCTAGTTCGTCTATTTTATTTGCAAGGCTCCGAGCATTGGTTACCATGCACTTTATATTTTTACCACCACATTTACCAATTTTGTTTACATGAAATGGGCTACTTGAAGTTTTACCAACCTCCTTAATCTTTACACTGTCCCCACCCCCCTCTCCACCCCCCTCTCCACCCCCCATAATGTTAGGCTCCCACTGTCTTTTTACCTTATCTTGTCTACATATTGAGACTTTATCCTCCAGCCTCCCCCAGATCCTAGTTTAAAATCTCCTCCAACCGTTTAGCCATCTTCTCCCCCAATGCAGCTGCACCCTCCCCATTAAGGTGCAGCCCATCCCTGCTGTAGAACCTGTAGCCGACTGCAAAGTCTGCCCAGTTCTCCAGGAACCCAAACCCTTCCTTCCTACACCAATTTCTCAGCCACTTATTTAACTCCCTAAGCTCCCTCTGTCTCTCAGATGTAGCACGTGGCACTGGCAGTATTTCAGAGAACACCACCTTGGAGGTCCTTGCTTTAAGTTTATCTCCAAGTACCTGAAAATCATTTTCGAGGACCTTCCATCTCCCACTAACTTTGTCATTGGTGCCAATGTGTACCATGACAGCTGGGTCTTCCCCAGCCCCACCC
This sequence comes from Hyperolius riggenbachi, assembly GCF_040937935.1. Lineage (NCBI taxonomy): Eukaryota > Metazoa > Chordata > Amphibia > Anura > Hyperoliidae > Hyperolius > Hyperolius riggenbachi. Next base: position 82,592,754 of record NC_090650.1, read on the forward strand.
AATAATCTGTCAATTTCTTTCCGCTACATGCCGAACCCGAGCATCCGGGAGGCAACAGACTGTACGGCATTCACGGTTTCTTCAACAGATTACCCTATCTGTGCGCCTAATAATTGAATCCCCTACCACCAGTACCTGTCTAGCCTTATCTGCACTCCTATTCCCTTTCTCGTTACAGCAGTCTGCCCCTTGGCTGCTAAGGAGCACATCCTGCTGCAGCATTGCTACTCCTGAATCATCCTCCCCAATATTACGCAAACAATAATAATGTGGTAATCAGTGATTACCACAATCCATATTTGCAGCACATGCACAACGGCAGTCCATCAGTAATTACCACAAGCCACAACTGCAGCATATGCACAGTGACTGTTCATGAGTGATTACCACAAGCAGCCAATCAGTTGGATGCATAGAGTCTTCCTCGGTAAGCCAAATAGAATAATGCTTGACCAAATAAAGTCACAATATCATGCTCAGTGTCCAGCAAAAATTATAGTCAGCACATAATGCTTCTAAATGTATGGCTGCCAACCTTGTTCATAATCCTCTACACTGCTGTGCAAAACTTCAGGACAGGATACAGCGCTAAGCTCATCAAGTCAAAGCGAATGAATACGATGCGTATGTAACTGAGGTGGGTGGTATAGGATCTACTGTGGGATCTACTCTGAAGTCCTTTGAGATCTACACAATGGGCACCCCTGGACTAAGTTGAGGGCTAAATTAATATTTAAGATTTGACAGGATGGAGTCTCTAGTGGGCACCCTTAAACATCAGGGGGTTAAAGCACTAACCACCAGTAATAGCACTTCAATATTCCAGCAGAGTATTGCATGTTATACAATTAGCGCATCCCACAGTTTTGCTATTTGTGTAGCGCACACTACCACTACACAACCCCAGCTGAATGCACATGCCTGGTGATATCTGGTAGGTGTTTTTGCAAGGAGTAAATGAGGAATAGATCTAGTCATAGTCTTGAAGCTGCTCAGTGGTGCTATTAAATCAGCTAAGATGTCTGATCCGCAAACCTAGAAGATCAGTCAGGTGGAGAGACTTCTATGCTGTGTAACAGCGCAAAGCCAAAAGTCTGTGATCATTATAAACTTTAGACTGTGTAGTATTCTTCCTGGACTCAGCTTTGTGTATCGCGTTATTCAGCACCGCAGTGCCACCTAGCACCCCCACCTGCAACCACTACATTATAATCATGTCTGTCCATATGCTGAATTACTTATTCCTTTTTAAATCTCCCTATTAATAAATAAAATGCAATCATTTAAAAATAGAACATCAAAAAGCTGTATATATCCATCATCACTATGGAAACGTCATTCTAAAAATGCCAATGTTTTCCCCTGGCTCATCTCACAAAGAGACCTGATGCATTCCAACCAGTGGCTTCACTACGAAACTCACAGAAGGTTTTCTCATTGTTTCACAGCGAGAAACACCACAGAATCCCTCCAAGGACAGGCGAGGCAGCGGAGGGGAAGAAGTCGCAGAGTGTTGTAAGATGCTTCGCTTTGTAGTCGCTGGTTTCCTGGGTTAAGCATTCCGCAACAGACCGTCTGAATATTTGTAATGTCAAATGCAAATCTAACATCTGTCTTCAAATATGCCTATCTAAAACTGTCATTTTATTAGATGGCGTAATTATATACTGCTGCACAGCTACAGAAACACTGGTAATCTGCCAAGAGCCAGAAGGGTTGCCTATCTCTGTACCAAAGTGCCACCGCTACCTTTATAAGTAATGTATTTATTTTGTATTATTATTATTTTTATTGTTAATGTAAAACTACAATATTTAAAGGGAGTCTGAAGCGAATTTTAAAATAAAAAAACAGATACTTACCTAAGGAGAGGGACGGCTCTGGGTCCTATAGAGCCTTCGTGTTCTCCTGCCGGTCTCCACGTTACCCAGCAGGCTCAACCGTTAGCAGTCCATGACCAGTTGGTCGTGGACTGCTCTCTCCCGGGTTGGGAAGACTTCAGCAGTCTTCGGAAGCACTCGGGCTTCTGAAGAGGGGCTGCTCCGTACTGCGCATGCGCGAGCGTCCTATCTCGCGCACCCGCACGTGCGCACTGCGCAGTACAGAGCCGCAGGTCTTCCAGAGCCCGAGTGCTGACAAAGACTGCTGAAGTCTACTGCAGCGGGAGATTCCAACTGAGCATCCTGCGGGGGAAAGAGGAGACCGGCAGGAGAACGGCAGGAGAAGGCTCATTAGGACCCAGAGCCTTCCCTCTACTTAGGTGAGTATCTGTTTTTTATTTTAAAATTTGCTTCAGACTTGCTTTAATACTGAGACAAATACATATTTTAAACATCTAAGTAATATCATATTGAATTGTTTTATACTATAGCTTTTCATTGGTGCTCTGCTGGTAATGGACACTTCTATATGTGCATTGCATGGTGCTTATCCTTAAAGGGAACCTGAAGCGAGTAAACCGATTTAACCACTGGAGGACTGCAGTGTTAAACGCCCCTAAAGACCAGGCCATTTTTCACTTAATTGGTCACTGCAACTTTAAGGCCTCGCTGCAGGGCCGCACAACTCAGTACACAAGTGATTCCCCCCCCCCCCTTTTCTCCCCACCATCAGAGCTTCCTGTTGGTGGGGTCTGTGTGTTGGTGGGGTCGGGGTTTTTGTGTGTAAATGTTTGTCATTATTTTCTTTATTAAATTTCCCTATTTCTTTCTGTATTTTTTTAACCTAACTCCCTCCCTCCCCCAGCCAGCCAATCACAGCAATCGGCTGTCATAGGCTTCAGCCTATGAGAGACGATCGCTCTCTTGTGTCCCAGGGGGAGAGCTGTGTTACACCGCTGTCCCCATTACAGCGCTGCTGTAGATCACAGCGCTGTACATTCTAATTAGACGGCGGTTTCGCCGTCTAACAGTCTCTGAGCGGCAATGGCCCCTGGGAGACTGAAGGCGGAGCGGAGATGCATGCGCAGCGGCGAGCATGATCTCCTGCAAAATCCAGCCCCAGGACTTGACACCAATTGGCATTAGGCGGTCCTGGGGTTGCCGCCGCGGTCACGGCCATTGGCGTGACGCGGTCTTTAGGTAGTTAATATAAACACATGACGTAGCTGCAAATGAATATTACATACTAACCTCACCGTCAATTCCTCTCAGAAGGTCACCATTTTCTTCTTACAGTGATCCCTTCTAGTTCTGACAATAGTTTGTCAGAACTGAAATACACCAGTTGCTGTCAGTTATATATCAGCAGCTGTCAGTTACAACTGAATTTGCAAGGAAATGTCCATGTTTCCCTATGGCTCAAGTGGGTGATATTACAGTTTAACAGTGTGCTGACCAGGAAGCTGTTATGGGGTAATGGGCATTTTTAAAATGGAGGACGGAGAATTCCATTGATCACCGTGGACAAATGGGACGCAGGAGAGGAGAAAGAGATTGAGGAGGTAAGTATGACCTGTGTATGGTTATTTTGACTTTTTTTTTTCAGTTCCGTCTCTTTAACTATATGTTTCCTTACTCTAAATACACCTCTCTGACACTGCAGCTGTTTGGCAGGTTTTGGGGTTCCACATCAATAGAGTGCTTGAGGCCCCATGTAAAACTCACACTGGGCCCCAAGCTCCTTAGTTACGTCACTGCCTATGTTGTCTCCCCCAACTACTCCCAAGTCCCTGGGGCCAGGTAACTGGTACTTGTTTTCCTTTTTATCTAGTCCTAAAAGAAGGGCTACGTAATTCCTGAAACACCGACTTGTACAGAACTGATGCAAAATGGACACTGTTGGTGCTCAAATTCAGCATATTGAATTCAGAACAACAGAATACTCCAGAACAACACACCGCACTATCTCAGTACCGAACAAGCGGACAGGGTCAGGGAGAGACCGCTACTTGTGCTTCATGGTGCATTTCTCATGACTGATGCTTCCTCCTTCCAAAGTTGGAAGATTTTACTAAGGGCAAAAACAGGACTAAATAATATATGAACGAATACTGTAAAGCAATAAACAATTTTGATATATACAATAAGGTTGCCCTTTGACCCATTTATGACCAGAGCCTCTAGTCCCTTTAAGGACTGGAGCCACTAGTCCCTTTGAGGACCAAAGTTATTTTTTTTATTTTTATACTTCCTGAGCACCGTGATTGGCTCACACTGATCAAGAGGTCAGGAGCCAATAAAAATGGTTCCTGACCAAGTTACGGAGCTCAGCTGTCTTTAGACAACAGAGACCTGTGACGGCGGGGACGCGCTATCAGATTTAAGCAGCCAAAAGATTTGACGCCGCCGGCGCCACTATAGGCCGTAATAGGAATTACGGCTATAGCGGCGCACACTGAGTAACTTTGGCGCCATCAGAAGAAGGAGCAAAAGTTACATTTAGAAAAACTGTAATTTAGCCTCCAGCAATAGCTGGAAGCCGAATTACATCATTTCCCACCATCCATGTGGACCTAGATCGGGAGTAGTAATTAACATTGCAGGGAACTTGTGCAGCAGCAGGATAAGCCATACCGGCTGTATCCTGCGCCCAAGTCTACCACCGGCCAATTCATATGTATGCGTAAATGGGATGTTGAAATGTTGACAGTTTGTAGACTGAGGTAGGAACAGAAGGAAATCCCATAATAAATAAGGCAGCTGTTACATTGTTTTTCTGTTTCTGTTTACATTAGCAGACCGAGCTTTGTTATGATATTTTTCTATAAATGTCCAGTACAAGTGGACTACAGGATGTATGCACTTCGGTAATGGTGCCAGACCATATTAGCCTCAATAGAATATTAGGAGTCCTTGTCTTCAAGTGAGTCTCAGCAGACTGATACAGCTGGTTTCAGCAGACGCAACATTGTAAATGATTAGCAGTCCATGCCAGCTGCATTTATAATGCCCTATGTGAAGAGATTCAAGTGTTTCAGTAACACTAGTCCTCCTGTTCCCTTTCCCCTATATCAGTGTAGAGTTCAGAGGATGATCTATCGGGGACGAGGAGGGAAAGATCCCAAAACTGCAGGCAGACACGGGGACCTGAGCAGATGTCTACAAGAAACTGGTAAGGATGCCCAGATTAATATATGTAAAATGTCTTACCCACCAAAATCGTTAAAGGGTACCTGAAGTGGCATGTGGTGATGATCCAAACAGGTATATAAACAGTCCCAAGGCCAGATTTATACTTTTTCCGCCCCTAGGCCAACTGACTTGCAGCTTCCCTTCCACGTGCAGCGTTCATTGTGCAGCCCCCTCTTCCATGTCTAACATTTATGTACAACAGCCTCCTTCAGTTCCATACAGGTCACTTGGGCAGCAGCTCCCTATTTCAATGTGCAGGTCCTCATGTGCAACATTTGTATTCCATCTGCAGCCACTTCCATATGCAGCAATCTCTCTCCCATGTTCAGCCGCCCCTTTGCCAGCTACCACCCAAGGCATGGACCTTAAAGAGAACCTGAAGTGAGTAAAATTATTTAAAATAAACACATGGCGTAGCTGCAAATGAATATTACATACTAACCACCAGTTCCTCTCAGAAGCTCACCATTTTTTTCTTACAGTGATCCCTTCCAATTCTGACAATATTTTGTCAGAACTGAAATATACCAGTTGCTGTCAGTTATATATCAGCAGCTGTCAGTTACAACTGAATGTGCAAGGTAATGTTCATGCTTCCCTATGGCTCAAATGGGTGATATTACAGTTTAACATTGTGCTGACCCGGAAGCTGTTATGGGGTAATGGCCATTTTTAGAACGGAGGATGGAAAATTCCATTGATCACAGTGGACAAATGGGACACGGGAGAGGATAAAGAGATTGAGTAGTAGACTAGGTCGCACAATGCAGCCCTAACGTAACGCATATACACTTCACAGTGGGACGTTAAAGTCAGGGCTGTGGAGTCGGTACAAAAATCTTCCGACTCCAACTCCGACTCCTCGACTCCGACTCCTTAGTCTAATATTTAACAGGGCTGTGGATTTTGTACAAAAATCATGCGACTCCGACTCCTGACTCCGACTCCTCAGTTTCTGAAACCACGACTCCGACTCCAACTTCGACTCCGGGTGCCCAAAATTGCCCCGACTCTGACTCCTCGACTCCGACTCCAACTCCGACTCCACAGCCCTGGTTAAAGTTGCACGTTAGAAAATGTATTTACTATGGAACGAAAACGGTGCATGCGGAACATTTTAAAAAAGAAAAAAAACATTACTGAGCATGTGCAACACAAGTAACGCAGCAGATTCATTGCTAAACGCACAGCATGCTGCACTTTCTAATAACACTACACATTACGCACTAACGCAACGTGTGCACTGTGAATGTCGCACAGACTTTGCATTGCTATGCGTTACTCTGCGTTAAAATATTTCATAACGTGCGACTTTAACTTCGCACTGTGAAAGAGGCCTTACAGAACAAACTTCAAGCTGTCAGGGCAGGAATCCCTATCAGGAGGGACACAACCTAAACAGCTAGTAGGCCTGGTGCACACCAAAAACCGCTAGCAGATCCGCAAAATGCTAGCAGATTTTGAAACGCTTTTTCTTATTTTTCTGTAGCGTTTCAGCTAGCATGTTGCGGTTTTGGGAAGCGTTTTTGGTGTAGTAGATTTCATGTATTGTTACAGTAAAGCTGTTACTGAACAGCTACTGTAACAAAAACCGCCTGGCAAACCGCTCTGAAGTGCCGTTTTTCAGAGCGGTTTGCGTTTTTCCTGTACTTAACATTGAGGCAGAAACGCATCCACAATCCAAAATCTGCAGCAGCCCGGGAGTATGCGTTTCTGCAAAACGCCTCCCGCTCTGGTGTGCACCCGCCCATTGAAATACATTACCCAAGCGTAGCCGCAGCCGCAAGCGGATCGCAAAATGCAGCCGAACCGTTCTGGTGTGCACTAGGCCGTAGTGACAGACGCGTATCTGTAGGGATGCAGGCATGACACGTGCCCCAGGCGACCTCCCTCTTCAATCATCAGGGGGGCGCAGAGCTGCTGACAGCATTCCTGAGTCTAAGGGAGTAACAATCATCCAGCAGCCTGCCTGTCTCAGCCTTTGTCTTATATCTACATTACAAGCTATTGAGAGGTGAGCTCCGAAGTTTTCCCTCACTCCCTAATGTCTCAGTCCCCTGAGATAGCAGCAGATGCCTCTGGTCTGGAGGTTACAAGATCTCACATCCATTCAGCTCTGTCATTCACACATTCCTCAGCCTTATCTCAGTGTGCTGTTTACTTACTTTTATTTATGACACTCTCTGCACTTTAACCATTACGCTGCTGGCATCTCTGTGGCCAGATTTAACAACCTCTCTCTTGTACAGTGTACCTCAGTTGTTAAAATGCATTATATTTCTAGCTCAGTACCTATCTACTGATATTTAATAGGTTGTCAGCCTTTTATTATGTTATAATTGTCACTGCAAATGTTTCATTGCTTTCATTCATATGAGAGTGGTGGCTGCCATATTTATTTCCTTTTAAACAATACTGGTTGCATGGAAATCCTGCTGATCCTTCTGGTCACTAGGGTCTAAATCACACACCTGAAACATGCATGCAGCTAATCTTGTCAGATGTGTTATATACATTTGATCTGCATGCTTGTTTAGGGTCTATGGCTAAGGCAGGGATCACACTTGTTTTTCAGTTTTCAACTCAGCTTTTTCTGCGCACATTTTCTGCACACCAAGTGTGTTTCTATGCAGAAAAATGTGTGCTTTTTTTCACAACAGTTAATGTAATTGATACGGAAAACTGACAAAATGAGCAGAATTATCATGCAGAATGTCAGGTTTTTTTTCTGTTCAAGAAAAACACATTAAGTGTGAACTAGCCCCTTGATTAACATGAGTTTTCAGTTCTTCTGTGCAGAAAAACGCATATGAAAACAGTCAAGTATGTTCCCTGCCTTAAAGTATTAGAGGCAGAGGATCAGAAGGATAGCCTCATTTATTTCATAGTGACTGTCACATTCTGGTATTTGTGTGTGCGTGTGTGTTCTGAATGCATGATGGGGTTACCCTGTCCAAAAATGTTAGGCAGGATGCTGTTGATTGTAGGTGTGTGTGGGGGGGGGGGGGGGCGCAATTTTAGTATTTGCCATGGGCGCTTTCTTGCCTAGATACGCCACTGCGTAGTGATCATTTCATTATCTTTTTATCTCAGTACTAGTCAAAAAACTACAAATCCTGAGACAGAATGTGTACAGAGCAACAATGTGACCTCATCCTAAAATCGTTTTTTGCTTTTCATAATCTATTACTGTACATGATGCCAGTAATGTATTTATCCGTTCCTTCCCGCATATTCCAGGCTGCACAAGCAGAAAAGAAGACAAATTACGCGTGTTTGCTGCTATCTGCTTTCACCTGGCAAGGTCTTAATTATTTCATTTGCAGCCGCAGGAGGAATGTAAAGTAAGAAAGGAAGGACGTTACCTTGTCCACTCAGCAGATCCTCTCTGCACTTTAGTAAGCTGTGCTGTGTATCCAGAGCGGATCAGGAAGACACTGTCCTGTGCTTCCACTGGAGTGTATACAGAAAACAAGTCCTAGTGATGTAAAACACATTACCATTTGTGTGTCTTTACTGGCAAGAGCATAACTAGAGCTGTAGCAGACTTCAGCCCCCAGTAGCACACAGGATACAGCTCTGCTTATCTGAATGAGGATTTCTCTGGCAGCACTCAGTGGTGGAACCGCAGGAGGACCCCTAGACCAATATCCAGATGCTGCATTAGCTCTGGAGATGGGTGCCAGACAGAGATGGACTTTCAAACGGATCCGTTTTTCTAAACTTTTTTTCTACCCCCGTCTTTCCAGAAATGCATTTTTGTAGCACACGTTTCCAGTCCGTGGAAACGCATGCACAGCCTGGGGGGAAGAGGCAGCCATCATGCTGGAGGGGTATAGCAGGCAGGACAGGGGTGGCAGCAGGGGGGGGGGGGGGGCCCTTCCTCACCTGGGTCCCCCGTCCCTGCTACTCCCTCCAGCTACATGCCACAAAACTTGTTACAATGTATAGCGGAGGCAAGCGGGGAGCTTACCTTCTCCTCCTACTTCCTCCGCTCGCCGCGTCACTGCCTGCAATGCTGCCTTCCGAAGTATAGAGGGCGGCACTGGCAGTGACGCGGCGAGAGGAGGAATCCCCGCTCGCCGCTGCTATACATTTCAACAAGTTTTGTGGCATGTAGCTGGAGGGGGGTAGCGGGAACGGGGGACCCAGGTGAGGGAGGGGGGGGGGACGTGCCCGCTGCCCCCTCTCCCCCCACATGCTGTGACACAGAAACAGATCCTTTTCTGTGTCCAAATCTGCCTGTGTAGAGGGGGATCAATTTTTCTATTTCCTGCCACTACCCTGCGAGTATCAGGATCCAGATCCATTGCGTGAAAATGCAGCAGATTCGGACCTTACGTTCAGGTTTTGAAAACGGGTCCCTGCAAACGCAGACGGATCTGTTTTTTTTATGGGTGAAGACAGCTGCTATCTAAAACACTGGTATCCGTGGCTCTGATTTTGATCCGGCCTGAAAAATGGAGCCACGGATACGTTTCCGGTTCTAGTGTGAACGAGCCCTAAGATGTAATTGGGTCCTAGGAATGGAAATAGTTTTTGCGCTCCCTTGAGGTCCTTTTTTAAGCTGAAGTGGAGGAAGGTCAGAGAAGGTGACAGGTGGGCCCCTTGACACCCACTAGGCACCAGTCACCTGCCTAGGTTGCCTGGTGGATGTTTCTGCTCTGGGACCCGAGGCTGCCATCTTCATTCTCTAATAAACAATGCCAGTTGCCTGTGCTGATTCTCTGCCTCTAAACATGCCATAAGTCACTGGCCCAGATTGGATGCTTTGACTATAACTCCACTTGCTGCAGGTGTGTGACTCAAAAACAACTAAAGCCTAAAGCTCAGTGTGGCAGCCAGGCAACTGGCATTGTTTATAAGGGAATAAAGATGGCAGCCCCCATATTGCCTCACTTCAGGAATCCTGTAAGAACCATCTTTATTCCTCTGCTTACATCTCTATTACACAGTGTCTGTCCTTGGAGAGCAGACTTTGATAGTCTGTATCATGCAGTTATTATACATACAGTCCTTGGAGGAGGGCAAAGTGTAAAGTTTGCATTAGGGCCCCATAGCGCTGCAGCTATGCCACTGCGAGCAATAGCACGATAACCTGTAGTTGATATTGCTGTTTTAAGGACATACGAGGTGAGTTGAATAAACTATCTTTACTTACCAGTGGCTTCCTTCAGCCCCTAGTGGTCACTATGTCGCCTGCCGCAGCTCCGGCCTTCTCTCCGGTCCCACTGGCAGGTTCTGAAGTATCTCCGACCCCTGGCAAGGAGTGGCGTCTTCTGCCTAGGTGCGGCGTGCCCATGTCATCCGGAGCACACTGCACCTGCCTGCCAGCAGGACTAGGACCAGGAACTGATCTGCGGTTGATGTGGAAGCATTAACTGAGATATTGCTGTGTCAAAAAAAATGGGGCAATGACCACAGGACATGAGGTCTACAGGTGTAACTGTAGAGGTACCAGCCACAGCAGCCGGAGAGGGGGGGGCTCAGATTCTTACCTTCCCTCTTTCCAATATAGATAATCCCCCCCCCCCCAAGTAATTTGTGGCCACACTTGTTATACATGATATCTAGCAGATAATCCTCCTTACTATGTGGTAGCCAAGGAGCAAGGGGTTGTAAACTTTACTGGCAGAAGGTCCAGGTTTGCTGGACGGTGGGGGGCAAGATTTGTAGTTATGCTCCTTGACTTCTACATTGCTCCAGGTGGAATGGGGCAAAACCCAATGTAGACTAGCCACCTTAATATCTTCCCCTTTCAACCAGGTGCAGTACAGACTTCTTTTCCACTGAGCATGGGTGTAACAATCACCCCTGCAACCCCAGCCATTGCAGGGGGGGCAGGAGGCTTTGGAGGCCCCTCCTCCTCCCTTTCCTCAAAAAAGCCTCCCGTTCGCTCACAAAAAACATCCCTGACGCCTCTTACCACCATGCAGAGTAGCGGGAGCGTCTGTAATTTTCTTCCTGCTCCCAGGTGCTGCTTCACAGGAGAACACTCCCTGCTGCCATTCACTGTCTACCGATCACATGACCCTCATGAGGTTCAGGGACCAAGGGGGCCCCATGCTATCATTTTTGTAGGGGGGCCCTATTTGTCTAGTTACACCCCTGCCGGTGAGCATTGCTTACTTTATTATGCCGCTACACGCATTGGGCTTGATTCACTAAGACAAATAGCATGCCTTATCAAAGTTAACATGCCTTATCAGAGTAGCATAACAAACTTATGCCTGCTAATTGGCAATGACAAGAGCTCCACTCGTCCTGCCCTGAGCCCCTGCGGGTTCGTAGTGCTCGCTACGCTACTCTAATAAGGCGTGTTAACGTTGATAAGGCGTGCTAAATTTGATAAGGCATGCTATTTTATTTAATCAAGCCCAGTGTCTTGATGAAGAGCTCAGGAGGCCTGAAATGGACTGATGCTGTTGTGAATGTGTACTTGTCTACACTGGAATGGACATAACATCTATACAGCTCTAGAATGTTGTGGCATTGATTTTTTATGAAATAGCGTATGCATTCTGCATTTTGGCCCATTATAGTTATTGACTCAGCCATAAAATTGAACAGTATTATGTGTTAAGCATCACACTGCCTCGAGCATCCTTTGTCTTGTGAAAACAGAAGCCTTGACATAGTCTTCATAGCTTTCTATATATCTATAGATATGTGAAACTGATATTCTGTGTCTTTTATTATATTAATAAGTTAGATAATTGCAGCCGTGGCATAACAAAAGGTTGAGTGTTGTATGTGATATTCTTCATATTTCTCTTTTTTTAAGCCTCAGGAAAGTGTCCTTCGCTCATCAGACCCAGAAGCAGCTGATTTAATAATAAGGTAAAGTCTGAACTCTTAAAGAGAACATTTACTGAATATAACAATGAAAAAATTGCTTTTTTTCACAATATTAAATCATTTAGTCATTGTTTGCCCTTTGTAAAATAATTTCTCACCGTGAGTTACACTTAACACAGGTGTCGGCATCTTTACTGCCGGCAAGGTGCATTAGTGCCCTTTTTCACAGGCGGCTGAACCGTGCACTCAGTGACCAGTTACCAAGCAGCAGCAACCAGTTACCAGGCATCGGCAAGTAGTTGCCAGGCAGCAGCAAGCAGTTAAGAGGCAGCAAAAGCAATTACAATCACAATAAAATAAGTCGTTCTGTTCCACCCCAAAGTACAAACACTATATAAATTCCACTAGCAAAAGCCACGGGGTTTTTTTATGAACAGCTTGTCTTTTATTTCTTCATTGACAAATCTTCAAAGTTGCGGACAAACTTGTGGACACACTTTCGGGATTCCATATACAATAAAGAGAGTTACCAGTCCAGGCAGCAGAAAGTAGTTGCCAGGCAGCAGCAAGCAGTTACCAGGCATCAGCAAGTAGTTGCCAGGAAGCAGCAATCAGTTACTAGGCATCAGCAAGTAATTGCTAGGCAGCAACAAGCAGTTACTAGGCATCAGCAAGTAGTTTCCAGGCAGCAGCAAGCAATTACCAGGCATCAGCCAGTAGTTGCTAGGCAGCAGCATGCAGTTACCAGGCAGCAGCAAGCAGTTGTGATAGTTCATTTCACTGCCTGTCAACTGCTTGTGGAAAAGGGCCCTTCCTGTACATGGTTTGTTTGTTCTGAAGTGAGCAGAACCAACACCTGGTCTCCCAGAGTGCTCTAGATTAGAAACCTGCATAACTAAATAGCCCAGGTTAAGCAGCACTGGGAGAGCGGAGTTACACACCAATATACAGGAATACCAGAATCAGAACTTTATCAGAATCAGAACTTTATTTCGCCAAGTGCGACCGAGGTCGTACCCGGAATTGGTTGTGGTTCACATGGCCGTAGCAACAGAGCAAGACAGAGATTGGCATAAGACAATAACAATAACACAAGCGAGACAGGCATAAGACAATAACAACGATACAAGCATATAAGCAAGACAGGCAAGTAACCTACAGTACAATATGTGGTTTGCTTATGAACAGAGTCCTCTGGGTTTGGATATTGTGCTTCATACAGCCCTTAGAGTGGAGTTCTACCCAGAAGCAGCCACCAGGGTGGCAGCTGGATTTACATTACTGGCCCGGGTTCAGTGTGCCTCGGCCGGGCTAATTGGCCTGAGTGCAGCTAGCCTACCGATGAGAGGCAGGAGTTCAGCAGGAGGGCTGCTTGGGGAAAAAAGGTGTCTCTGCGCCTGTTAGTCCTTGGGCGGATGGTCCTGTAGCGTCGGCCCGAGGGAAGGAGCTTAAAGAAGCGGCAGCCTGGGTGGGACGGGTCCTGGGAGATCCTGTTAGCCCTTGTCTTCATTCTAGTGGTGTAGAAGAGGTCAAGAGGTGGCAGAGGAGAGCCAATGGTCCTTTCCGCTGAGCTAATGATTCTCTGAAGCTTATACTTATCACTGGTGGTTGCTCTTACGTACCACACAATAATGGAGGACCAGAGGGTAGCTTCAATAGTGGCCGTGTAGAAGCTGGACAGCAGCTCCTGAGGGATACCAAATTTTTTCAATTGGCGCAGGAAAAATAGTCTCTGCTGAGCCTTCTTCTGGATTTTGGTGGTGTTCTCCGCCCATTTTAAGTCGCTCGTTAGAGTTGTTCCCAGGAACCTGACGCTAAAGACCCTGGACACTTCAATCTCGTTGATAAGAATTGGTTGTTGTGTGGGGGGGTGTCTCCTGAAGTCTAAGATGAGTTCCACTGTTTTGGCTGTATTTAGGACGAGCTTATTGTCCTCGCACCCTCTGCAGATTCTCTCTATCTCGCTGCGATAATCGTGTTCCCCCGCCCCGCCGATGAGCCCAATGATGGTGGTATCATCCGCAAATTTAATGACCTTTACAGAGTCAGCTGAGGAAGTACAGTTGTTGGTGTACAGTGAGAACAGGAGAGGGGACAGAACACACCCCTGTGGAGCACCTGTGTTGGTGGTGCTCACACTGGAGAGGCAGTTACCGAGCTTCACCTGTTGGGTCCTGTTTGAGAGGAAGTCCTTTACCCACGCGCAGAGTGTGGAGTCGACTCCAAGATGTGCCAGGTTGTCGATCAGTATGTTTGGGCAGATTGTATTGAATGCTGAGCTAAAGTCCAGAAACAGGATCCTAACGTAGGAGTTTGGTCTTTCGAGGTGTTCCGTGATGTGCGCCAGACTGATGTTGATGGCATCATCCACAGACCTGTTGGCCCTGTATGCAAACTGATGTGGGTCGAGGAGGGGGCTAGCGAGGCACTTCAGGGGAGCAAGAACCAGACGTTCAAGGATCTTCATGACTATAGGTGTGAGGGCCACAGGTCTGAAGTTGTTGTATTCTGTGTTGCCTGGCTTTTTAGGAACCGGTATGATTGTAGAACTTTTGAGGCAGGAGGGGACGCTGCCTTCCGCCAGGGACCTGTTAAAAATGGAGGTGAACGTGGGGGCCAGCTGGTCTGCACAGGATCTCAGACAAGTTGGTGACACTCCATCTGGGCCGGCTGCTTTCCTGGCGTTGAGTCTGCAGAGGTGATGGAGAACATCTGTTTCCTTGACCGCTACTGACACTAGGTCAGCCCGGACCTTCGGGGAGGGGTTTGTCGAGGGTGCTGGGTTAGCATGCTGCTTGGGATGATTTTCAAACCGACAGTAAAACCTGTTCAGTTCCTCGGCCAGTGGGGTGCTGGGGGTTGCATGCTGGGGGGATGGTTTGAAGTTCGTAGCTGCTCTGAGGCCTTTCCACACCTCGCGTGGGTTATTTGACTGGAGGAGGTGACCCAGCTTGTCAGAGTAGGCCCTCTCTGCAGCACGCAATTCACGATTTAGGGCATTCTTTGCGTCTCTGAACTCGTCCGGGGTGCCGTGCTTGTGCTCCGCCTCCTTGAGTTTCCGGAGTCGGCGCAGCTTGCTGTTGAACCACGGCTTGTTATTCGGGAAGATCTTGAAGGTCTTTGATGGGATGCACATCTCCTCGCAAAAGCTGATGTAGGAGGTTATGTTCTCCGCCCATTCCTCCAGGGAGGGTGCCTCTAGAGCCGACCAGTCTGTGCATTCGAAGCAGGCCTGTAGCTCCATCTTAGCCTCGGCTGTCCACCTTTTTACGGTCTTTATGGTGGGCTTTGTAGTTTCAAGGTGCCTTCTGTAGGTGGGGATCAGGTGGATTAGGCTGTGGTCGGAGTTCCCCAGTGCGGCACCTTGGGTGGCCTTGTACGCATTCTTGAGGGTCGTGTAACAGTGGTCAAGGGTGTTGCGGTTCCTGGTGGGGCAGGAGATGTGTTGCTTGTAGCGGGGCATCTCCTGTCGCAGGTTTGCGCTATTGAAGTCCCCCAGGATGATGAAGAAAGCCTCCGGGTAGGCAGTTTCCCACTTGGTGATGCTGTCGCTGAGCGCACTCAGGGCATTCTTTGTGTTTGCGTCAGGGAGGATATAGACCCCAAAGAGAACGATGGAGGTGAACTCCCTGGGGGAGTACTGAGGCCTGTAGTTTATGGCTATAAACTCAACATTAGGGGAACAGATCGTACTGAGGATGGTGGTACTGGAGCACCAGGTGGTGTTAACATAGAAGCATATGCCGCCTCCTCTTTTCTTCCCAGACAGTGCTTGATCCCGGTCTGCGCGGAGGAGGTCATAGCCTGGCACCTCAATGGAGTTGTCGGAAATGCCGTCGTTCAGCCAGGTCTCGGTAAAGCAGAGAACCGGGGTGCAGCTTCCGATCGAAGGCTTGCTGCTGAGTAGTAGTAACAGTTCATCTACCTTGTTAGGGAGTGAGCAGACATTCCCTAGTAGGATGGCTGGGGTGGGAGAGCGTAGGCCCTTCCTCTTGAGTCTCACCCGGGCTCCTGCCCTTCTCCCTCTGTGGTGGCGTCTGCTTTGGCAGTATTCGATGTCACTGATCAGATGGGTGATGTGGGCACTGACTGCCTTCCACAGGGGAGAGTCCATAGGGGGATCCCTGGCAAGAGGGGGATCCTTGGTGAGGGGGTCCCATTTTAGGAGCACCTCTCTGGACAGGGTTGCTATGTGCGGCATTTCTCGGGGAGGTGGGATATGTGGTATGGCATGAAGACAGCATGAGACAGCACAGGATATGGTTCGGTGATACAGCAGTTCAGCAGCGCAGCAATACGGAATACGGTACACAGTACAGAGTAGCACAGGGGCGCTCAGAACAGCAGTCCAGCAGCACAGGATAGGGTAGGCAGTGTGCAGTTCAGCACAGGAGAGCGTAGGTCAGAGCAGCAGTTCAGCACAGGGGCTCAGAAGCACAGGATGCACCATAGAGCACCATTCAGCATAGGCAGATCAGCACAGGAACAGTTAAGCAGCTCAGAAGCACAGGGATGCACCATAGTACAGCATGGGCAGAAAAGCACAGGGAAAGTTGTTAAGCAGCTCAGAAGCACAGGGGCAGTTGTTAAGCAGCTCAGAAACACAGGGATGCCAACACAGATCAGCATAGAGATATAGGAGGCAGATAGTTCTCACCCTGTTGTCGCAGCGTCCGAGAACTTCCTTCAGGGGTAAGCAGCGGGTGGTGAAGTCCGGGTCCACTGATGGACCCGGACTCCATTGATTGGTTAGTTGATGGTGTATGGTGAATACATAGTTATAAAAGCATTTCCGATGCTGAAACCAGGAAATTAACATAAAAAGTGGATCCTGAATAATTTCAAACATTCTGCTATAACTCCTTATGGGTCCTCTTAAAGCTGTGCATACACTTTGGATGTCTTCTGCCAAAATGAATGCTTCTGAAATCTAATCTTTGTAAAGGTGTCCATTTATGTTGCTGGCCTTCCCTCTAATGATACAGCATCATGAATCACTCTTGTCTGGTAGTATTTCTAACAAGAACCTCAAAGCAATTGGCCACAGTGGAGTTCTGCTCATGTGTCCCCTCCCCACAGAGCAGAACATGCTGTTTAGTTCGAAAGCCAAGCAGTGTAGCCAGGGCCGGATTTACATCACAGGAGCCTATAGGCACAACTGTCCTGTCATCTTAAACTGGCCACTAACGGTCCAATTTCTAACGAAAAATCGTTGGAGCGATCAGAAATTCTGATCGGATTGGTTGTAAATAATCTCCATTGGTGGACACAATCGATTATGAACGAGTGAAAAAAATGTTGCCCGAATGAATTTTCGTCGAACGAAAATTTGGATTTTCTTGATGGTGTTGATAGATAGGAAGCAATGATTGGTTAGTTGATGGTGTAGTGAACGATTTTTCGTCCGATCAGAATTTCTGATTGCTCGAACGATTTTTCGCTAGAAATTGGATCGTTAGTGGCCACCTTTAGACTTCAGCCTCCACAAACCTACAAACCCCACTGAACCGCATCACAATTGTGCTGACTGTCCCAACTGTCACTTCTCCCTTACTTCCCTTGCCAGTCATAGGTAGCTACAAGTGCCCTTTAGTATCAGGTAGCCAGAAGTACCCTGAATATTAAGTAGCTAGAGGTGCCCCTAAGCATTAGATAGCTAGAAGAAGCTCAGTATTAAGTAGCTAGAGGTGCCCCTAAGCATTAGATAGCTAGAAGAAGCTCAGTATTAAGTAGCTAGAGGTGCCCCTAAGCATTAGATAGCTAGAAGAAGCTCAGTATTAAGTAGCTAGAGGTGCCCCTAAGCATTAGATAGCTAGAAGAAGCTCAGTATTAAGTAGCTAGAGGTGCCCCTAAGCATTAGATAGCTAGAAGAAGCTCAGTATTAAGTAGCTAGAGGTGCCCCTAAGCATTAGATAGCTAGAAGAAGCTCAGTATTAAGTAGCTAGAGGTGCCCCCAAGCATTAGATAACTAGAAGAAGCTCAGTATTAAGTAACTAGAGGTGCCCCTGACTAAAGGGAGATCTGGTCAGTGGAATGCCGAGACCCAAGTGAGTAACCTCTCATTTACCCTCTCATCAGGATTCTGCGTAGGGAAGGAGGGAGAGAGGCACTCAGGGAGGGGAGTGAGCCACCTTTTCATTATCAGGCGCCTGTAGGCACGTGCCTACAGTGCCTCATGATAAATCCGGCCCTGAGTGTATCTGTACAGTCCTTGCTGAATGCAATAGCATTATAGATGAAAATGTGTGCAGCTATGCATTCTGAGAATTCACTGCCGCATAGCACATAAGTAGTAATGTCTGACAGAGCAGCCCATGTACTCTCTGATGTCTTTGCTTATTGCATACTATAGGGTCAATTCACTAAACTTCGATAAAGTTGCCAGGTATGTAATGTGTGTTGCGCAGATAGCACATCTCTCGTTACCAAGGTAATAGTCACACTGCTAGCAATGCTCGCCTTACACTGCTTGCATACTTCAAGAAATGACTTTACAAAGCACAAAATAATGGCACCATGTATTACACACTACTTGCAAGTAGCATAACACACACAATGTTTTACATGGTGCTACCCAGTGTTGCTTGGGAATTTTCACCAAAGTCATTTTCGCATCGAAAATACAATGTTCTTTCCAATGTGAAAATTTGCAAATTAAAAGCCAATTTTTTTTTTACAGTGAAAACTGTTAATTTTAACGCCAAAAAAATCACAAACGTATTACAGAATGATTTTCAATGGCATTTTCACTCAAAATAGAATTTTACATTATTTTCATGAAAATTCATGCAAAAAGAATATCAGCATTTTTGCTCATCACTGGTGTTACCTAGATAATGTCAGTTGTGCTATTTGTTACATAACTGGCATAGGTATCGCTAAAATTACTGTGTGTCATCTGCATATGGCAACTTTACTAAAGTTTAGTGAATCTACCCCCTGCTGTGCTGTTAAATGTTGCACAACAACACATACCAATAAATAGTGTGCCTTATCAGAGTTAACAAACCTTATCAGAGTAGCATAGCAAATGCTACGAACTTATGCCTGCTAATTGGCAATGACGAGAGCTCCACTCGTCCTGCCCTGAGCCCCTGTGGGTCCAATCACTTTAAAGGACATTATCCCCACACTTTGATTGGCCCAATAGGCTGCCTGTCACTTGACGAGAAACTTGACAAGCAGCCTATTGGGCCAATCAAAGTGCGGGGATAATGTCCTTTAAAGTGATTGGACCCACAGGGGCAGGATGAGTGGAGCTCTCGTCATTGCCAATTATAGCAGGCAAAAGTTTGTAGCGCTCGCTATGCTATTCTAATAAGGCACTTTAACTCTGAAAAGGCATGATAACTCCGATAAGGCACGCTATTTGTTACAGTGAACCAACCCCATAGTGTTAAGAAGATCTAAAGATTGC
Source organism: Hyperolius riggenbachi (assembly GCF_040937935.1). NCBI lineage: Eukaryota > Metazoa > Chordata > Amphibia > Anura > Hyperoliidae > Hyperolius > Hyperolius riggenbachi. The sequence goes on from NC_090650.1 coordinate 82,612,041, forward strand.
TTTAGGCAAAAATAATTGCAAATGTGTACATAGTGATAAAGGGAATGATTTCTGGAAGGGACGCTTAGGCCCAGGCCTTACACAGCTGCTGGAAATGGGAGAGGGGTTGCTGCATACATAAGAGGAGGTTGAAAATGGAAAGGGGGTTGAAAATGAGTAGCAACAAATGGAAGAGGGAAGCTGCTGCAGAGTGGAGCTATACATGAAAAGAGGGCACACCTGGAAGAGAGGGCTACACATGGAATGGGAGGGGGGCTGCTGCACACAGAAAGGGAGCAACAACAAAGATGGCCTTGGGTGGATAAAGTACATATCCAGCCTTGCTTTTCTGTAAGGTCAATCAGTAGTTTCTTAGTTTGACAAAGAAATGGTACAAATGGAAAAGTTGGTGCTTCGTGAAAAGACTGTACAAAGTACAAATAAAAAGAACGTCACAGACAGTATTCACCATCTATATTTAGAAAACAGGTTCTATTGATAGCTTTCTGTGAGATAAAGCTAGACATGTTTTTGTTCTATATGCTACACTAGAGGTGCATAGGCAGACAACACCAACAAAGGGTCCCTGTGCTGTGCCTTTTTATTTATTTCTGTGCTACTTAAAGTGTACCTGAAGCGATATGTGACATGATGAGATAAACATGTGTATGTAGAGTGCAAAACATATTAGTAACCCAGCTGTTTTACTTGCTTTATTTTGCTGCCTGAACTAGTTCATTTCTAGGCATGGAAGCGACAGCTTCTGTCTTGTTGGTACCTTGTCGGGAAAAAAAAAATCAATGATAACTAAATTACAGCCATAAAAGTTTTCCTGGCAGAATACAACTTCTGATGGTAGGGAGAAAAAAAATACATGAACAATTGACCTTTTTCTAACTCTCGGACACTTAATAGGCTGCCACTGATTCGAGACAGTGAAACAATCAACTTACTTTGTAAATGTTTAAATATAAAAGAAAACTATGGGATACTCTAAAGTCATTTTTATGAGTAGGAGGATAAATAAAAATTGTTTATTATCGCATCATTTTATTTTCACCTTGGGTTCACTTTAATATGTCCGCCTCCCCCTTCTTTTAACAGTTATTTTGTATGTCTGTTTTTCACCCTTTACTTTCAGTGCACTCCTTACTGTCTCCCTGCATCTGTTTCAGCCTCCATATAAAATAAAGTCCTTTGTATCCCATGTCTCTTTACCTCTCACGCCATGTCACACTTGGGGAACGTGCTACAACAGCCACAGAGAGGGAAACAAATAGTCTCTTTTATGTCTTGCGTGAGATAACATCACCTCATAGTGTATCATTCCACAGGACCAATTCATCACAGTGACAAAAGAGACAGTCCGGCAGAGGTGGATAGGCAGCACATACCGCTTCCTCGTTTTTTTCTCTTCACACCAATCCCTGTGTATGTAGTGCAGCAGCCTCGAAAATATCAGTGGTGTGGAAAACTAGCGAACAGTTGGAGTGGCAGCTGCATGTTCTTTTATCTGGCATAATGAGAAACACAGGAGAGGTGCTAGCAGGAAAACCAGAGAACACAGTTCCACAACACAGCTAAGGCTAATTGAAAAATTAGCATTTCTCTGCGTTTTTTTTTATTTTACAGTAACCATCAAATCTATGCTATAGCCTAAATACTCCAAAAGATTTAAAGATAATTCTAGTTTGGATCTCTACCCCACTTACTGAATAAAACACATAACACATGGATGTTTAGAAAAATACGAATCTTCACAAGGGAATAGGTGTGCTAGTAAAGATAAATAGAACTTTCTTTGCGTCTCATATTCTTTATTTTCAAATCAAGGGGTGACATTTTATGTCTGAAGTGTACAGTAAATAGCAGCCATGTCAGTGTGACTAAAATCTAGTTTATTCAGCTTTGACACAAGAGAATTGAGAGCTAGGACACACTACAAATCAAAAATCAGTATAAAAAATTGTTGTTTTAGCGATTTCTGCAATAAACACAGAACAATTTTCGAAAAACAACTTCAGGGGATGCTATTTCAGACCCTGCAATCCCTGAATGAAATTGCTCTGAAAAAGCTGCAGGCACCTTAACTACGATTATGAGAAATCACAATTGTGCCTGAGGAATCACTGCCACAGGCTTGCTTGAGCCTAACTTTTTGGGAATCGCTGGCGATTCCTCTAAAGCAAAAATAGCGTCTGAAAACATTCTGGTGGGCTCGGTCCTTAGTGCCTTTTAATCGTTTTAGCAGTGTTTTGTAATCAGCAGTGTTTGCACCCTCAGATAAAAGTGTTTTGCCTTCTATTTACTTTTCAGCAGAGCTTCAGTGTATACAAATGCTGTATGATCGCTTAATTTGCATACGGAAAGCAAACATTTCACTGTCATGCTCCCATCCTACAGTAAAGATGTTGCCACCTGGGATAAATGTAACAATTTAAATCAGTCAGAAGAAAGATTTTACAAAGGGTAAACATTGGTTAAATAATAAGCAATTGTAATCATTAAGATAAATTCAATGAAGTTCACCTTTAACATAGAGATATCAGTTATGTGATTGATTCCTTCCATACACAGTATACTCAGTCTCAATAGATTTCAGAAAAAAATTCATTGAGTATTAATCAAACCTTAAATGTTGTACAGGTTAATTCAGGATGATGGTGCCTTAATTGGCAGCCACGGCCACAGGATTCTGGCCTTTTCTTGTTTTTCTTCCCTTTTCCCTACCAATTCACCTTGTTTCCCCCCCTGAATGTATGCAGTGTGGTCCCGTGTAGCCTGGGATGTTGGTGCGGGTTGTGGGAAGTTCGGGACCTGGAGTTTTTTCCTCCTTAACGCTGCCTGGGTCAGTTGTCTGTGCAGGTAAAGGCGACGTGAAAACCACCGCTGCTACCCAGGAGGTCGGGGCTCCACTGAGGTCGGAAGACTCCGCACCGATCAGAACACCTTTGGCCTCGTTGGATGCCAGCTCCATCCATCCATTGGCTGCTGCTACACCACCGCAGGTGGGATACTTTTAGTTCAGCCCCTCCATGAGGCCAGCCACTAAACCGGAAGTGAGGACTGTCGCAGCCGGACGCTTCTGTGACAACCAGATTATATTGACCAGCCCTACCGAATGCTGCCCAGGAGTCGGGACCCACCACAGTAATGAACACTACTGCACCTTTTGAACTGGAACACCTTGGCCTGCACTGCCAAATGTCAGCAATCAGGATCCTCAGTAACGTCAGCCATCACCGCAGGTTTCTTTCATGAAGTACTGGGCCATCTTTGCTGAACCTTTGCCTTCCTCTGTCCTCCCACCTTCGATGTCTCCTTATGAACAACAGGTGATTGCCAAGTGTGACTGGTGGCGCTGTAGTAAGCCAGCCTTGGCTCTAGGCTTTCGGACACTTTACCCCCTTATTCTAACCATTCAACCCCCACCCCTCCCCCAGAACCTGTATGAGCAAAAACCAATTCCGGGTACAACCCCACTTTCCCCCTTTTTACTTGGCGAAATAAATCATTCTGATTCAGTGGACCTATATGGTTTATTGTTCCTCCTCTACTCCTGTTCCCTTCCCCCCCTCCTCCTCCCATGTCTCCCCTGCAACTTTGAACTCCCTGCTAAACCTTCGAGGTTCACTGTTTTCATATGGTAGGGAGTGCCAGTGCTCCGCCGGGGAGTTCAGGGGGAAATGAGGACTGCTGCTGGAGTCGGGAGAGGTAACTATAGTTACAGGCACTCTTCGAAACTACAGTCTGCATGTTCATACATGCCTCCAATGTGTGCTCTGCATGTGAGACATGTGGGGGGGGGGGGGGGGGGGGGTTTGGAAGGCAGAAGGGGAGGAGGCTTACCTGTGAGCAAATATGGGGGGGGGGAGTTAGCAGAAACTGACTCTGCTCTCTATTTGTGTGAAGTGTCTAGAAAATTAACACCTTCTAAAAATATATTTTGTTAAGATTAGGTTTATTTTTTCTTTAATGCTTCTATTGGGTGTTGAGATGTAACAATGAAAGAAAAAAACATCCCCCACCTCTACCCCCAACTAAAAATTATAGATATTTAGGTAAATGGAAACATTCACAATAACAACTAAAAGCGTATGCGGAGAAGAAAAAGAACACCCCGCAGACACTATGTATAATTATGTTATTCCGTTTTAGAGAATGGCACAAAACAAAATTAGTGCAAACCGCAAAATATTTTACAAAAGCGCGTCTTGCAGCGAGCCAGAAATATCCCGTCTATGGCAGCCTCTGTCCCCCTCTCCAGGAAGCAGAATGATTTGTTTGCTGTATTACTATGTGGAAATTGTCACTTTTTATTCAATTATCCACATTGTAGCAACATAAACACCATTTATTTTTTATGAAACTCAAAACAATGGCAAAGCACCCATTCTGCCGAGGCTTAACTGCTGCAGGAATGTCTGACGTTCGGAGATTTAAACCGCTCTGCCTCGCACTGCTCAGGCTTTCTGACAGCCATCGGACAAGGGGAACGCTGAAAAACGGCACTACCGCGGATTCCAACATAATGGAACGGGGCAAGTTTATATATAAAAGTGCAATTCTTTTTGTTTTCATAAAGGCTGCATAGAAAAATGGCATTCCTAAAATAGAAGATGCTGGCCAATTTTATTATCTTGCCACACCTGTGAATTACAAATCACTTGCAGTGACTATTAATCTGCTGCATTGTGTGACAATGGCAGTATATCCATGGCTTACCGTTTATTTTACAGTACTAATTTGTTTTGGCACATAAACTTTTAAGCACAATACTGTTATTAACATTGTTGCTGGCATATTCATGATAGTATAATTTTTATTGTGATAATATTTTTGCTCCAGGAATATGATCAACTTTGACCCTCTACATCACAGTCAGCAGGCACATTGTAGCCAATCAGGCTACACTCCCTCGTGGAGACACTCCCCCCCCCCTTATAAAAGGCAGGCTCCTCCGGCCATTACACTCACTCGGGTGCCTGCAGTAGTGAGAGAAGGGACAGCTGCTGGCAGACTTTCATAGGGAAAGATTAGTTAGGCTGTTGTAGGCTTGTTAGCTTGCTCCTTGCTGATTCTTATTGCTAAAATAGCACCCCACAACAGCTCTTTTGAGAGCTAATCTTGTTCTTGTGATCTATTTTTTTCTGTGTGTCCCACTGACACTTGTGTTGCATAGACAGCCTTGCTAATTCATACTGTGTGTGTGCCACTGCCAGCCAGGCCCAGCACATTCAGTGACTACCTGTGTGTGTGACAGGTGCACATTGTAATACCTAGTACTGCATATACCTACCTGTTGTGTTCAGTGCACCCACCTCATCACTGCATATACCTACCTGTTTTGTTCAGTGCACCCACCTCATCACTGCATATACCTACCTGTTGTGTTCAGTACACCCACCGCATCACTGCATATACCTACCTGTTGTGTTCAGTGAACCCACCTCATCACTGCATATACCTACCTGTTGTGTTCAGTGAACCCACCTCATCACTGCATATACCTACTGTACCTGTTGTGTTCAGTGAACCCACCTCATCACTGCATATACCTACCTGTTGTGTTCAGTGAATCCACCTCATCACTGCATATACCTACCTACCTGTTGTGTTCAGTGAACCCACCTCATCACTGCATATACCTACCTGTTGTGTTCAGTGAACCCACCTCATCACTGCATATCCCTACCTGTTGTGTTCAGTGAACCCACCTTATCGCTGCATATACCTACTACCTGTTGTGTTCAGTGAACCAACCTCATCATTGCATATACCTACCTGTTGTGTTCAGTGCACCCACCTTCCTACATGAGTGCACGGAGTGTGATATACACCTACCTACGTGTGTGCATGCAGTGTGATATACCGCTCTGTGCATACCTGTTAACTGCACCTGTGTGACTGCACATTGCATTAGTCAAGTCAGTGCATACCTTTTACTTCATCCCCCCGATATGGACAAAACAGAGAAAACAGGTAGAGGAAGAGGTAGAGGCAGAGTCAGAGGAAGGCCACCCGGCAGGTCTGTGCAAGGTCATGTTAATGTGATTTTGTGCGGCCCTGGCCCAAAGTACAGTGCTCAGAAGAAGGCACGTGCCATCAACTCCCAAGATTGTCAGGACGTGGTTGACTATTTAACACAGAACACCTCATCTTTCGCAGCCACCAGCTCTACTACAAGCACCACATCTGCTGCATTTGACACTTCACAGGAGTTATTTGGTGGTGAAATCACTGATTCACAGCCACTACTGCAACAACAAGATGAAGGCGCTAAGCAAGTTACACCACCTCATATGCGTGAGTTAGGCGACACTATGGACGTAATGTGTGAGGAGGAGGATGATGAAGTACCTGCTGTTTGTGCAGTTTTGGACGTGTCTGAGGCTAGTGAAGCTGGGCAGGATGATTATGATGATTATGATGATACGGATCACACATGGGTTCCTAAGAGACAAGATGACCAAGGGGACAGTTCAGAGGGGGAGTCAGAGAGGAGTAGGAGGAGACAAGTTCCTGGAAGAAGCAGGGGGAGCTCGTCAGAAACAGCTGGTGGCAGTGTCCGGTGTCATGTATCACCACCTATGTACAGCCAGCCAACATGCCCTTCAACGTTAGCTGCTGATGCCACCATAGTGTCATCACCCCAGGGGAGCTCAGCGGTTTGGAAATTTTTTAATGTGTCTGCCTCAGATCGGAGCAATGCCAACTGTTGTCTCTGCCTCCAAAAATTGAGCCGTAGAAAGGCCAACACACACATAGGGACAAGTGCCTTACGAAGGCACATGGAGAAAAGACCTTGAGTTCGGGCCTGTGAGAGCTGTGAGAGTTTGAGAGGCATTTCACTGCCTATAAAAAGTTCATGGAAAAGAGGCCTTGTGGTTTCCAGTTGGATGTGAACAAGACAGCAGTAAAACCTCCCAGTACTGCTGGGCACATCAAGTTACACCGCTGTTCAGATGTGATACAGTTCAGTTCACTTCAGATACTATGCGCCATACTTTGTATGCAATAACATCACCTGGCCAGGGATTACTCACATGTCCTTCCGTGATTGGTGAAATAAAAACATGTAGCACCGGGTCACTGTATTTGCAGCCTCTCCCTGTGCACCCGGGAGAGGGTTAAAAACTTAGAAAGCCGCACCTACCACCATGTTATGTTGTTGCTTAATGGCTGAGCTGTTCGCCCCGATTGTAAGTCCTCTGCGCGGGCGTCCCCGTTACTCCAGGGGCTTCCTAGCTCTCCTTCCCGGTCCTCTGCACCCACGCCTCCTCTCTCACCATGAGGCAACGGCGCACGCCGGACAACACGCCGGACAACACGCGTAGTGTCGGCTACTGCGTAGCTGCAGGGGCTTAGCCAAGTACGGTGGCCTGCTCCAGACTAACTTAGTGGACGCGTTTCATCAAATCTTGCTTTGATTTCTTCAGCACAACAAGGCATTAACTCCCCTACTCCATATACTGGTTATTTATATAGGTGCAGGTAAATTTTTCCTCAGGAGCATAATTCAGCATTTTGCAAAGTTCTTCAAAGTGTGCTCCAACCCCCCCATGTCATGTGGATCTATAAGTGCAGAACCCTGACACCAAGGGGCATCAATGTAGATTTTAATTTGGGGGTATTCCTCTGATCCCTGTTCTATGTCCCAAACCGTCTCCCTAAAGGCAAATCTGTGTGTTGTTATTTTCCAGAAGGAAAGCTTTGGATCTTATGACATATTTTGAATTGTGAGTGCTTAATGTACATAATGACAGGGATGGGGGTGCGGTGGTTTTTCAGGGTTGTTTCCCATTCTGGGTCCCCTCCCTCCGCAAAATGTAGATATGTTAACAAAGTATAGGATGAACATGTAATGGCTATTATGACCCTTAAAGGGACTCCGAGCAGTGCAGAAACTGGAAAGATGCATATCATTTTGAAGCTCTCTTGCTCCTCTTTCCAATGATATATAAACCACCGCCCTACAACTTTTAGATTTCGATATTTTCGCGATCGAAATTGCAATTTCGATTGCGGAAATAGCGAAAACTAAAATGACATGCATCTTTCCATAGTTTCTGCACTTTTTGGAGTCCAGCATTTTATTACACAGGACGACTTTTCCCCAAAGTCAGCAGCTCCATTCAGCAAAATGCAATGAAATACAAGGAACCCAGGGGGATATAATTACAAACATCATGCTGGTAGGTGTGAGGATATAATTAATTAGTTGTGGGTATGCTTAAAGGGAACCTTAACTGTGGGGGAAAAACTTACCTGGGGCTTTCCCAAGCCTCCTGCAGCCGTCCTGTGCCCGCACCGGTCCTTCGGTGCCCTCCGGTCTCCCTCCGCGGCTAAGTTTCGTTTTCGGCCGCAAAGCGTCCTCTTCTTCCGCATTCCCCGTCGGAAAGAGCCGTAAAGCGCGTCCGGATGACGCGTCTTGCGTCATGCGGACGCACTTTACGTCTCTTTACGACGGGGAATGCGGAAGAAGAGGATGCTATGTCGGAGGACGACTGGCAGTCGGCCGAAAACGAAACTTAGCCACGGAGGGAGACCGGAGGGCACCGAAGGACCGGCGCGGGCACAGGACGGCTGCAGGAGGCTTGGGAAACCCCAGGTAAGTGAATTTTTTCCCCCCCCACAGTTAAGGTTCCCTTTAAAGGCATACCCACAGGCACTGCTCGGAGTCCCTTTAATAAGTATTGTGTGGTGAATTGGGTTAATAAGTGTGCATCAGCATGAAATTGCAAGAAACATGCTTCTAAAAAATAATATAATAAAAAATCCCCGGGGGGGGGGGGGGGGGGGGGGGTTAGAGCGCACTTTGAAGAACTTTGCAAAATGTTGAATTATGCTCTTGAGGATAAATTTACCAGCACCTATATAAATAACCATTAGATGGAGTAGGGGAGTTAATGCCTTGTTGTGCTGAATAGTGGGGACACCCGCGCAGAGGACTTACAATCGGGGCGAACAGCTCAGCCATCAAGCAACGTAACATGGTGGTAGGTGCGGCTTTCTAGGTGGCTTTGGAGGAAGTTTTTAACCCTCTCCCGGGTGCACAGGGAGAGGCTGCCAATACGGTGAGCCGGTGCTACATGTTTTTATTTCACCAATCACGGACAGCGGTGTAACTTGATGTGCCCAGCAGTACTGGGGGTTTTTACTGCTGTCTTGTTCCCATCCAACTGGAAACCATAAGAGTTCTGCGTGTGACAGGCTCATGAACATTTCAGATTAGGTGCAGGTGTGAATTCAGGAGGAGGATCAATAGTGCCTTATTGCAAACCATATCGTTGCCAGGAGCTCCATGATTTATTCCTTCTATTTTTAAAGGGGTGGTGCAATTCCTAGGGATCAAGGGTGTACATTGCGTGTATTTATTGCATTATTGTAAAATACATCATTTTTGATACATGATGCTTGGTCTCTGGGTTATACGTATAAATGAATTGTTCTGTTGTGTTAGGCACAAGCTAGTAGGGAGTAGAGATGTCGCGAACCTCCGATTTTCGGTTCGCGAACCTTCGCGGAAGGTTCGGTTCGTGTAAAAGTTCGCGAACCGCAATAGACTTCAATGGGGAGGCGAACTTTGAAAAATAGAAAAAATTATGCTGGCCACAAAAGTGATGGAAAAGATGTTTCAAGGGGTCTAACACCTGGAGGGGGGCATGGCGGAGTAGGATACATGCCCAAAGTCCCGGGGAAAAATCTGGACTTGACGCAAAGCAGCGTTTTAAGGGCAGAAATCACATTGAATGCTAAATTGCAGGCCTAACGTGCTTTTAAACATCTTGCATGTGTATACATCAATCAAGGAGTGTAATTAGAGTTCTGCTTCACACTGACACACCAAACTCACTGTGTAACGCACCGCAAACAGCTGTTTGCGTAGTGGCGACCGTGCTGGACTGGTGCGCACCGTGGCCAGAGTGTAGGCCGTGGCGTTTTTCAAGCCCATATGGTCGCCGGGCTGTGGTAGCTCAATGATAGAACAACAGTGACTGTCCAGCTGATCAAATTTGGTCTGACCACAATGAAGCAATGACCTTATTATCTTTTGTGTGCCACCCCCACCCGGTGGTCATTGCTTCATTGTGATACGCAAGCCCCTTCACCGCGGCAAGGTAATGATCACGAAGGGGGATGGGCACATGTACATGCCTTTTGTTTTTTTGTTGCAGCCGCCCGCAGTGCAGCCAGAAAAATTAGACAGGCATGTACACGCACCAGAACAATTAGTGTAGCTGCCGCTGCTAGCAGCAGCCTTAAAAATTCAGGAATCCGCCTAGAGTCCTGCACCCTGTTGGTGGTGGCGGAGAAGGCAAGCGGCCTGCAGGCAGAGATGCTGTGTGTGGGGACTGACTTAGTCTTCGGTCGTGCAGTAGCCCTCCGGGATCCATTCCTCATTCATTTTGATAAAGGTCAGGTACTGAACACTGTCGTGACTTAGGCACCTTCTCTTCTCAGTAACTATGCCTCCAGCTGCACTGAAGGTCCTTTCTGACAGGACGCTTGTGGCAGGGCAAGAGAGAAGTTGTATGGCAAATTGGGACAGCTCTGGCCACAGGTCAAGCCTGCGCAACCAGTAGTCCAAGGGTTCATCGTCGCTTTTCGCAGTGTCTACATCCACACTCAAGGCCAGGTAGTCGGCTACCTGCCGGTCCAGGCGCTGGTGGAGGGTGGATCCGGAAGGACTATGGCGAGGAGTTGGACTAAAGAATGTCCGCATGTCCGACATCACCCTGAGATCACTGGAGCGTCCTGTCCTTGCCTGCGTGGACTTGGAAGGAGGAGGGTTACTGCCAGTGGTACCTTGATTGCGTTGTGCAGCCACATCACCCTTAAACGCTGTAACGATTGGTGTCAGCAACCAAAGAGAGAATCTGATCCTTGGCGATCCGCAGTATCCCCAAGAATACAGATATACCCGATTATTGAGGATCTGCGGAATCGTCAATAATCAGATATGTCTAACCTCTAGACACCTGAGAGAGTGTAAGTGTTTGGTGCAACAGTAACAACTCTGAGTAAAGACCACCAGAGGAGCTGGTGGCCTATACTCCTGAGGAATTCACCCCTGACAGTGGGTGATATTCCTGTAGCCTGTGGACCCCTGAGCGAGGGACCAAGGCTGGGTTGCAGGAAGCCCTGCTGCTAATATGTAAGGTTTTGCCCTGAACTGGGCTAACGTAACACAGTAATAGCACAATCCTAGTCTGGGGTGTGAGGTCCGTAGTCACAACACCCTGGAACTAGTCTGGAGCATAACATAAATGATAATACAATTCCCTAGTCTTGGGTGTGAGTTCCGTGATCATCAACACCCTAGAAACTAGTCTGGAGTATAACATAAATGATAATACAATTCCCTAGTCTTAGGTGTGAGTTCCGTGATCATCAACACCCTGGAACTAGTCTGGAGTATAACATAAATGATAATACAGTTCCCTAGTCTTGGATGTGAGGGCCTTGATCTCAACACCCTGGAACTATGCTAGAGAATACACAGAAGATACACAGTATTCCTAGTCTGGGGTGTGAGGGCCTTGATCTCAACACCCTGGAACTGGTCTAACAAATAATACAATTCAATTAGTACTTTAAGCTATCAACAGAATCTGGCTAAGTGTGAATTCCCAGGTCCACCTAGTTCAAACACACTGTAAGGATCTGACTAAGGTCTGAGTGCCTTCACGTAAATGTTAGCAATGGCAGACAACCAGCAACTGACAAGCAGCAGAATATATAGTTGCTGGACTCTGCCGCCCCGCCCGAGCCATTCAGCCAATCATGAGTCCTGCAGGAATCAGCTGATCTTCCTGATCAGCTGACACTTCCCCTGCTGGTATAAAGGTCCTGAGTTCAGGCCCGCGCGCGCATAGCTCTCCATCTGCCTATGTGCACTAACAGACCCAGCCACACCAAGCGCACGCTGCTGCATGCAAACCGCCGCGTAGAACGCGGAAACAGTCGCTTTGCTGTCAGGACATGCGGCGGCTTTTCCGCATTCCACCATACTACCAGACGCGTGTCTATGCGTGCAAACCGCCGCGTTGGACGCGGAGTCAGCCGCCTTGCTCTTGGTACATGCGGCGGCTTTTCCGCGTTTTCTCACAAACGCATTGTAAAGCATAATCGACAGCTTGTTCTGCAAGTGCTGCATCCTTTCCGCCTTCTGTTGAGTTGTTAACAGGTCCGCCACTTTGTGCCTGTACCGAGGGTCTAGTAGCGTGGCCACCCAGTACAGGTCATTCGCCTTGAGTTTTTTGATACGGGGGTCCCTCAACAGGCTGGATAACATGAAAGAGGCCATCTGCACAAAGCTGGATGCAGACGTACTCTCCATCTCCTCTTGCTCTTCCTCAGTGACGGGATGCAACTCCTCTTCCTCCCCCCAGCCACGAACAATACCACGGGAACGTGGAGCAGCAGAAGCCCCCTGTGACGGCTGCCGCGTTTGTTCTTCCTCCGCCGCCTCTTCCTCCTCCACAGAAACACCTTCCTCATCATCACCATCATCAGAGTCTGACTCCTCTCCTTCCCCACACGACTCCTCTTCTTCCTCCTCCTCCTCCCCCTCTCTGTGCTGTCGCAGGTGTTGTGGGAACATCGGGTTCGGGTGTAAATGGCTCCCACGACTCCTGCTGCCGTAACTCTTCTCGCTCACGCTCCTCCACAGCTGTATCCACCACTCTACGCACGGCACGCTCCAGGAAGTAGGTGTAGGGGATCAAGTCGCTGATGGTGCCCTCATCGCGACTCACCAGTTTGGTCACCTCCTCAAAGGGCTCCATGACCCTGCATGCATTTTGCATCAGTGTCCAGTTGTTGGGCCACAACATCCCCATCCTCCCAGATTGTGTCCTTGTACTGTAATGATACAGGTACTGGGTGACGGCTTTCTCGTGGTCTAGCAGGCGAGAGAACATCAGCAGGGTGGAATTCCAGCGAGTCGGGCTATCGCAAATCAGGCGTCTCACCGGCAAGTTGTTTCTACGCTGAATGTCCACAAAGCGTGCCATGGCCTTGTAAGAGCGCCTGAAATGCCCACACAACTTCCTGGCCTGCTTCAGGACGTCCTCTAAGCCTGGGTACTTGGACACAAATCTTTGCACGACCAGATTCAGCACATGTGCCATGCAGGGTATGTGTGTCAGCTTTCCCAAATTCCACGCAGCAATGAGATTGCTGCCGTTGTCACACACCACATTGCTGATCTCAAGCTTGTGCAGGATCAGCCATTGCTCCACCTGTTTGTTAAGAGCAGCCAGGAGAGCTGCTCCAGTGTGACTCTCCACTTTCAGGCAAGACATGTCTAACACTGCGTGACACCGTCGTACCTGGCATGCAGCATAGGCCCTGGGGTGCTGGGGCTGTGTAGCTGGAGAGGAGATCGCAGCACCAGCCAAGGAGGAGGAGGAGGATGATGACAGCGAAGCGGTGGTAGTATGGTGGAGAGGAGGTGGCTGGAGGCCTGCCTGCAAGCTGTGGAGGTGTGACAAGTCGGTCCGCTGCGCAGCCACGTACTCCCTGCTTGCTGCCATTGGTCACCAATGGGCTGTGTATGTAATGTAGTGGCCCTGCCCGTGCTTGGCAGACCAGGCATCGGTGGTCAGGTGGACCCTTGACCCAACGCTGTGTGCCAGAGATGACACCACTTGCCTCTCAACTGCACGGTACAGTTTGGGTATGGCCTTTTGTGAAAAATAATTGCGGCCTGGTATCTTCCACTGCGGTGTACCGATGGCCACAAGCTTACGGAAAGCCTCCGACTCCACCAGCTTGTATGGTAATAGCTGGCGAGCTAATAGTTCCGCCACGCCAGCTGTCAGACGCCGGGCAAGAGGATGACTGGCAGACATTTGCTTCTTACGCTCAAATACTTTCTTCACGGACACCTGGGTACTGCTGTGGGCAGAGGAGAAGGAACCGCTCAAGGGAAGAGGCGGTGTGGAGGAGGGTGGCTGTGAAGGTGCAAGGGAGAAAGTGGATGAAGACGATACACCTGAAGGAGGAAGAGGAGAAGGAGGGTGGCTTGTCTTTTGAGGGGTGCTGCTTTTCCTCAGGTGTTCTTGCCATAGCTGTTTGTGCCTTCTCTCCAGGTGTCTTCGTAAGGCACTTGTCCCTATGTGAGAGTTGGCCTTTCCACGGCTCAATTTTTGCTGGCAGAGACAACAGATGGCTTTGCTCCGATCTGAGACACACACGTGAAAAAAATTCCAAACCCCTGAGCCCCCCTGGGGTGATGGCGCTACGGTGGCATCAGCAGCTGACGTTGAAGGGCATGTTGGCTGGCTGGCCATAGCTGGCGATACATGGCGCCGGACACTGCCCCCAGCTGTTTCTGAGGACGGGCTCCCTCTGCTTCTATCATGGAGTCATCTCCTCCTACTCCTCTCTGACTCCTCCTCTGAACTGTCCTCCTGGTCATCTCCTCTACCGGGAACATATGTGGTATCCGTATAATCGTCATCATAATCCTCCTGGCCAGCTGCGTTTTCCTCAGACACCTCCTCAACTGCACCAACTTCAGGTGGTTCATCATCCCCCTCCTCCATACTATCGCCACCTAACTCAGACGTATGAGGTGGTGTACCTGCGCCTTCTTGTTGTTGTTGCAGTAGTGACTGGGAATCAGTGATTTCACCACCACCACCAAATAACTCCTGCGAAGTGTCAAATGCAGCGGATGTGGTGCTTGTTGTAGCGCTGGTGGCTGCGGGAGATGAGGTGTTCTGTGTTAAATACTCAAGCACCTCCTCACGATTTTGGGAAGTGATGGCACGTGCCTTCTTCTGAGCACTGTATTTTGGCACAAACACAATTGCTAACTTCCAGTCAAAGCAATATCCTGCCTCTATCTGGCCAGCAGACGCTAGTCAGCCAATCAGGTGCACTGTCATACACCCTTTGCCTGCTGTACCATACCTAGCAGGAATTACATAGATTAGCATTCAGGTGGGAGGCTTCGGTTGGACGCAATCGTGAATTGCGTCGTTTACAGGGACGCCCCGTGTAGGCACATCTCCCACACGGTCCCCTCCCTAACCACCCACCTGTCAACCGCATCCTAGAAGCTGCAAAAAATAAATTTAAAATCACAAACACTGGTCCACATGACAGCCCAGGGGCCCCAGGTCTCTCTCACTCACTGGGGCCCCCAAACCACCACCGTCATGTGGACCAGTGTTTGTGATTTTAAATTTATTTTTTGCAGCTTCTAGGATGCGGTTGACAGGTGGGTGGTTAGGGAGGGGACCGTGTGGGAGATGTGCCTACACGGGGCGTCCCTGTAAACGACGCAATTCACGATTGCGTCCAACCGAAGCCTCCCACCTGAATGCTAATCTATGTAATTCCTGCTAGGTATGGTACAGCAGGCAAAGGGTGTATGACAGTGCACCTGATTGGCTGACTAGCATCTGCTGGCCAGATAGAGGCAGGATATTGCTCTGACTGGAAGTTAGCAATTGTGTTTGTTGCAGTTGGCATTCAGTTTAGAGGTGGTGGGGTGAGTTCCCTGGAGGTGAGAGGTCCAGGGCTTGCCCGCACTTCCCTCTAGGTGTCGCATGGTGGTTTGGGGGCCCCAGTGAGTGAGAGAGACCTGGGGCCCCTGGGCTGTCATGTGGACCAGTGTTTGTCACTGTATTTTGGGCCAGGTCCGCACGAAATCACAGCAACACCACCTCGCACAGCCACAGACCTGCCGGTGCCTGGTGGCCTTCCTCTGGGTCTGCCTCTACCTCTTCCTCTACCTGGTTTGTCCATCTCGGCGGGATGCTAGGTATATGCAGTGAGGTGGGTTCTCACTCAACACAACAGGTAGTTAGATGCAGTGAGCTGGGTTCACTGAACAGTAAAGGTACTTAAGATGCAGTGAGGTGGGTTCACACTCAACACAACAGGTAGTTAGATGCAGTGAGCTGGGTTCACTGAACAGTAAAGGTACTTAAGATGCAGTGAGGTGGGTTCTCACTCAACACAACAGGTAGTTAGATGCAGTGAGTTGGGTTCA
The DNA here is from genome assembly GCF_040937935.1 of Hyperolius riggenbachi. Lineage (NCBI taxonomy): Eukaryota > Metazoa > Chordata > Amphibia > Anura > Hyperoliidae > Hyperolius > Hyperolius riggenbachi. Next base: position 82,628,032 of record NC_090650.1, read on the forward strand.
CTGAACAGTAAAGGTACTTAAGATGCAGTGAGGTGGGTTCTCACTCAACACAACAGGTAGTTAGATGCAGTGAGCTGGGTTCACTGAACAGTAAAGGTACTTAAGATGCAGTGAGGTGGGTTCTCACTCAACACAACAGGTAGTTAGATGCAGTGAGCTGGGTTCACTGAACAGTAAAGGTACTTAAGATGCAGTGAGGTGGGTTCACACTCAACACAGCAGGTAGTTAGATGCAGTGAGCTGGGTTCACTGAACAGTAAAGGTACTTAAGATGCAGTGAGGTGGGTTCTCACTCAACACAACAGGTAGTTAGATGCAGTGAGTTGGGTTCACTGAACAGTAAAGGTACTTAAGATGCAGTGAGGTGGGTTCTCACTCAACACAACAGGTAGTTAGATGCAGTGAGCTGGGTTCACTGAACAGTAAAGGTACTTAAGATGCAGTGAGGTGGGTTCTCACTCAACACAACAGGTAGTTAGATGCAGTGAGCTGGGTTCACTGAACAGTAAAGGTACTTAAGATGCAGTGAGGTGGGTTCTCAGTCAACACAACAGGTAGTTAGATGCAGTGAGCTGGGTTCACTGAACAGTAAAGGTAATTAAGATGCAGTGAACTGGGTTCTCACTCAACACAACAGGTAGTTAGATGCAGTGAGCTGGGTTCACTGAACAGTAAAGGTACTTAAGATGCAGTGAGGTGGGTTCTCACTCAACACAACAGGTAGTTAGATGCAGTGAGCTGGGTTCACTGAACAGTAAAGGTACTTAAGATGCAGTGAGGTGGGTTCTCACTCAACACAGCAGGTAGTTAGATGCAGTGAGGTGGCCAGGTGGGTTCACTCAACACAACAGGTAGTTAGATGCAGTGAGCTGGGTTCACTCAACACAAAGCTAGGTACATGCAGTGATGAGGTGGGTTAAGTAAACACTGGGGTATATGCAGTACTGGGTAGTACAATGTGCAGCTCCCTGTCACACACACAGGTAGTCACTGAATGTGCTGGGCTGCTGGCAGTGGCACACACACTATCAATTAGCAAGGCTGTGCATGCAACAAAAGTGTCAGTTTGACACACAGAAAAAAAAAGTACAGGATGAGCTCTGAAAAGAGCTATTGAGGGGTGCTATAAAAGCAATAACAATCAGCCAGGATCAAGATAAGCAGCCAAGAGCCTAACTAATCTGTCCCTAGAAGAACAAGTCTGCAGCAGCTGTCCCTACTCTGTCTCTAGCAGGCACACGAGTGAGGCTAATGGCCGCCGCAGCCTGCCTTATATAAGGGGGGGGGGGGGGCTCCAGGGCTTAGTGTAGCCTGAATGGCTACAATGTGCCTGCTGACTGTGATGCAGAGGGTCAAAGTTGACCCTCATAGTGCATTATGGGGCGAATCGAACTTCCGCAAAAGTTCGCCTGGTGCAGGCGAACGCGAACCCCCTAAGTTCGCCTGGAACCGTTCACCGGCGAACCGTTCGCTACAACTCTAGTAGGGAGTTATTAAAATACATAGACACATGACTATGGTAAGGATTAGATTGTGAACCTGAGGGACAGTTGCATGACAATACCATGTACTCTGTACAGAGCTGTGGAATATGTTGGCACTGTATAAATATTAAATAATAATACTAATTAATATTGGTCACGGAGAGTTGGAGTCAACTGAACGCATGAGGGGGAGGAAGACGTGTTACCATTCACTGAAAGTGGAATTGGGGCTATACGGATATGAGGACCGAACTATCTCTGTTGCTTTGAAGGTGCTGCTGTAAGTTGAGCCAGGTGTTTTACATTCTTACTGTGTGCATCATTGATTACTCTGCATGATGTGATGCACAGAACACAGTGGTGGAGAGCTGAATGTGAATTACACAGTACAATGACCAGTAAATGATTGCAGCAAAGTAATGAGGTCTGTCAGATGAAAGAGATGGGAAGAGTGATTCACTAAAGTATTGTCAAGAAACGTCTGTCAAAAAATGCCATTTGTGCATTTCCTAAGTGAGAACCAGGCATACACCATGCATGTATGCAGCCCACTGTATAGATATGTAATAAATAGCCCACCCATGATAGTAGCCTCAGAAATCGCATGCTAAATAGCAGGCAGAGCTGTAGTGTGTATGTATTTTACAGTGCACAATGGTATTTACTCACTTTCCATGCTTAAGAAACACCACAAAAATGTTATTTTTATGTAAAGGATACCGTAGCCCTTGTAAAAATTCAAAAACGGGGGAGGAGCAGGCATGTGTAGGAGGCTCTTCTCATGCCCACCGCTCCCCCCTGTTCTTCTCTATCCCCCTCTGTTAATGCCTAATGGCCCACTGAAGCTACTTCCTGGTCAGGAGGGTTGGTACACACTGCGCAGGCGCTGCCCGGCTATGCGCACCCTTGATCGTGCACATGCAGCCGGGAGCACTGTGCGCATGAACACTACGTAGTTGTGCACATGCGCAGAGCGCTCCAAGCTACCTGTACACAATTAAGCATACTTGTCGCTTGGCAGCGCCTGCGCAGTGCGCACCAACCCCACCAACCAGGAAGTAGCTGACATTAAGCATTAATGGAGGGTGACAGAGAAGAACAGAGGGAGCGGTGGCATGAGGAGAGTCTGCTACACATGCCTGTTCCTCTGGTTTTTAAAATGTTACAGGGGTTAAGGTATCCTCTAAAAATGACAGGTCTTCATGATTTTTTTTACATTTTATTTTAAGAGTATGCACTCTTTCCCCCTCAAGGCCTATGAATTCCTTTGTCCCTAAAGGCTTGTATTTCCTAAGGAATGAGGGGCCCATAAGCATGAGACTCCGCCCTTTAAGGGGAACCAGCCCAATTGGTCTATAACATTGTGCTAGTCACTACGCCACCCTGCTGCCTGCAATGTAAAAGCTAGTATCCATGACGGGATGTTCCCAGTGATTTTTCCGATGATCGGCGATACTGTAAGCGATGAGCGATAGTTTCTGCGATCCTGTGACATGGGTACAGGCGCACGATCTTGCGAACGTTGTTTAGCGTCGCATGGCAAAAGTATCAGAATCGCTTGATTTCCCGCTTGTGCCCATTGTGAGACGTCGTGCACACCCACCGACCGAAAGATGGAGCGTGGAACACTTGTCATGAGGGGGACGTCATGAGATCCATCTACCTCCGTCAGGTGGTGAGTATTCAACATTAGGCTCTCTTTAATTGCTGCGCGGATTGGCAAACGATAGATAGTGTTTCTTTTTTTAAGTCTTCCAAATTTCTGAGGCTACCTCCACAGGGGCGTAACTAGGAATCACTGCGCCCCCACTGCACGCATTTCCTCTATCAATTACATTCGCTTCTGTGATAAAATGTGCATGTTTTTACACATACAGACACACATAGTGTACAGAAAATGCATACAGAAAAACTGAAAGACGAGTGTGCTCACAGCCTCAGCTTCTTATTACACTCACTCTGACCTCCTCTGATGGAGAAGAACTGTCTCTGCAGACATCTCCAGCCTCACTACAGTACAGAACACTTGGGGATCGCTAGAGAGGTTGGGGGCTGGGCGCTGTACACAAGACCCTTCTGAACACTGAATAGGGACTGTCTACAAAACTTTGTATGATTCCTTATCAGTGGCTGAGCAGATGCAGTCATTAGAACAATTGTGCAGAAAGCTTTTTCTTTCCGTACCCTTAGTTGTCAGCCTCTAAGGACAGGGAAAAGAAACTTCTCCCCCCCCCCCACAGGGCCCCCTGCGGCTTCTGGGTTCCCACTGCGGCCGCATCCCTTGCAGGAGCTATTGTTACGCCCCTGTACCCCCAACTGCTTGCCACGGCTTGCCTCCAGCTCAGCAACTGCAGCCTAATTGGTGGCTGCCTAGCAGCAAACAGGTGGGAGTGGCCTCTGAGCTTCTGAAGACTTCGAGAAACCTGGTCACAGCTGTCTTACAGACGGAGGGTGGAGGAATTTCTGTTTAACCCATCCAATCCTTGCAGCAGTAATAGAGTCTTACTGTATTTGAAGGCTCTCTATTTTACACTGGAAATAGTCTGTGAGCACTTTACAACCTTTCAAACCTAAAATGAATGTTCCAAACAAAATTAGCCAAACCCTTTAATACATTCTTCACTAGATACAAAGCATTTTTAATTAGCAATGTATGCTATTTTTCTCCAGCGAGCAGAAAGCATTCAAGCTAAGCCAGCATAATATGTCATTCATCAAACCTAAAAACTGTAAATTATTTACAGAGCTCAGTAATGAATTCAATGTTAATTTTACATGCACATCTGAACATCCCGCAACCTGGTAAACAGGTAGCTGATCCAAAAAGCAGAATCTTAGTGCCCAGAGCAATCTGACCTTTTGTTACTGATAGCATAAAATACAGCAGGGAGATCTGCATGGGCTACAAGCGTACAAAAAATAAACAGCACTGAGAATATGTAGCAAGCCTACATCCAAAGAGGAGTCATTTCTACCCATGTCTTTGGAAAATAAAGGGAATCTTTACCGGGAAAAAGTTTAGGACTGTCACTGTGACAAGTTATTAAGAATTTCTACACATCTGACTATTCCTGGCTTTGGTTCCTCTAAGGCCCTGCAGTGGGGCACCACACAACAACGTAAAACCTATGTGATGTTCACAGTGCGTCCAGTGCGATGCCATCTAACAGCGTGCGGAAAAACGTGCACTAAATCAGTGACAGTGAAGCATACTTTTCATTGACTGTGTGCTTCACTGTATATATAACGTGCGGTGCAGCTTTTCCATTCCGCAACATTCCTCCTTTCATAGGGATCGCAATGCCCTCTGTGAACTTAGCTTTAAAAGTGAACCTGAACGAAGTAAAATTATTTAAAATAAACACATATTGTACCTGCAAGTGAATATTACATACTTACATCTCAGAAGCTCACCATATTCTTATTACAACCATTCCTTCCAGCTCTGACAAGATTTTATCAGAACTGAAATATAGTGTATTAGTTGCTGTCAGTTATATATCAGTTGCTGTTAGTTGTAACTGAAAGGACAACTGATGAGCAAGGTAATGTCCATGTTTCCCTGTGGCTCAAGAGGGTGATATATTACTGTTTAACAGTGTGCTGACCAGGAAGCTGTTATGGGGTAATGGCCATTTTCAAAATGAAGGATGGAGAATTCCATTGATCACAGTGGACAAACAGGAAGCAGGAGAGGAGAAAGAGATTGAGGAGTAGACTACACGGGAGGTAAGTATGACGTGTATGTTTATATTGACTTTTAATTTTCAGTTCAGGTTTGCTTTAACTACTTTTCCTTCCTGAGACTGTATATCTACAGCCCACAGAACTTCAGTTCTTGCACAGGGATGTAGATATTCGTCTATTGTGGAGGCCGCCACTCCCTCCTGCGCTTGCTCCCGCGTGGGTAATCATTGCTGCCTGTTAGAGGAGAGATGAATGAATGGAAAAACAGTTCTCATTCATTAATCTAAGTCCCCGTGCCAATGACCGCCGGCATCAATGAGATGCCTGCGGTCATTTTAACAAACTAAGTTACACGTCCACGCATAACTTCCTGTTTACGTACTTTTAGTATGTGCAGGAAGATTATATGCAAAGACCAATAGCAAAATTACACCTACATATATATATTTTTTTTTTATAAAAAGACCTACACATCCCACACCTATACCATTCAAATTAACCCCTTACTTCCCACACTCTCCCATAGTTACCCAAATAAAAGTAAATGCATTAAAAAAGTGACACTTAAAAAAATACATAAATAGTTACCTTAGGGATTTAACTTTTTTAATATGTATGTCAAGAGTGTACAGTAATGCTATTTTTGAATTTATGGGCTTGTAATTAGTGATGGACGCAAAACTGAAAAAAAAAATCACCTTTATTTCCAAATAAAATATTGGCGCCATACATTGTCCTAGGGAAATATTTTAAACATTTTAATAACCTGGACAAATGGGCAAATAAAATGTGTAGGATTTAGTTACGGTAGTATGTATTATTTTAAATGGCCGAAAACTGAGAAATAATGATTTTTTTTCTTTTCTTAATTTTCCCATTAAAATGCATTTAGAATACAATAATACTTAGCAAAATGTACTATCCAAACAAAGTCTAATTGGTGGGGAAAAAAACAAGATATAGATGGTTTTGCTGTGATTAGTAATGATAAAGTTATTGGCGAATGAATGGGAGGAGTGCTGAAAGGTGAAAATTACTCTGGTACAGAAGGAGAAAAAACCCTTAGTAGGGAAGTGGTTAAAGGACAACTAAACTGAGGTTGATATGGAGGCTGCCATATTTATTTCCTTTTAAAGGGAAGGTTCAAGCAAAAAAAAAAAATGAGATTCACTTACCTGGGGCTTCTACCAGCCCCATGTAGCCATCCTGTGCCCTCGTAGTCACTCACTGCTGCTCCAGTTCCCCGCTGACAGCTTTCTGACCTCGGAGGTCAGGGCCACATTGCATACATTTTTACGCATTCCAGCTAGTTCAGGAACAAAAATTTACGCGTTTCACCACTAACGCGTAAAAATGTATGTGTTAATGTTCATGCACTAGCGGGAATGTGTAAAAATGTATGCAATGCGGCCCGCCGACCTCCGAGGTCAGAAAGCTGCCAGCGGGGGACTGGAGCAGCAGTGAGTGACTACGAGGGCACAGGATGGCTGCATGGGGCTGGTAGAAGCCCCAGGTAAGTGAATCTCGTTTTTTTTTTTGCTTGGACCTTCCCTTTAAGCAATACCAGTTGCCTGGCTAGCCTACTGATCCTCTCCCTCTAATCCTTTTAGCCATAGACCCTGAACAAGCATGCAGCAGATCAGGTGTTTCTGACATTATTGACATTATATAAATATAGCAGCCTCCGTAGTCTTCCCGTTTCAGTTGACCTTTATGGTGCTAACTAATGATACAATCTTGAAAACTAAGTGAATATACAGTACTTTGGATGGATACTTTCTGTAGTCTTTCATATTACATAGAAGTGGAAAGATTGTGTAACGCCAGGCTTGGCAAGTTACCAGCTCACAGCTCAGCTGCTATGCCCATATCTATCCCCACCTTCTTCACCCTGTGTGGCGCGTCCCCACTTGAACGGGAGGTGAGGAAACAACACCTGCCTGACTTCGGTCAAACCCAGGCCTTGGAGGTGCAAGGTATAGGAGCTGAACGTAGAGTGAACTATGTAACTCACCACAACCTAAGATAAGCAAAGTCCAGTAACAATCCGAGGTCATACACGTATAATCAGAAGTATCGAGGTACACAAGGGGGCAGCAAGGTGGCGTAGTGGTTAGCTCTCTCGCCTTGCAGCGCTGGGTCCCTGGTTCGAATCCCAGCCAGGGCACTATCTGCAAAGAGTTTGTATGTTCTCTCCATGTCTGTGTGGGTTTCCTCTGGGCACTACGGTTTCCTCCCACATTCCAAAAACATACAGATAAGTTAATTGGCTACCCCTAAAAAAAATTGGCCCTAGACTACAGTACTTACACTACATAATATAGACATATGGCAATGGTAGGGATTAGATTGTGAGCTCCTTTGAGGGACAGTTAGTGACAAGATATACAGTGGTGTGAAAAACTATTTGCCCCCTTCCTGATTTCTTATTCTTTTGCATGTTTGTCACACTTAAATGTTTCTGCTCATCAAAAACTGTTAACTATTAGTCAAAGATAACATAATTGAACACAAAATGCAGTGTTAAATGATGGTTTTTATTATTTAGTGAGAAAAATAACTCCAAACCTACATGGCCCTGTGTGAAAAAGAAATTGCCCCCTGAACCTAATAACTGGTTGGGCCACCCTTAGCAGCAATAACTGCAATCAAGCGTTTGCGATAACTTGCAACAAGTCTTTTACAGCGCTCTGGAGGAATTTTGGCCCACTCATCTTTGCAGAATTGTTGTAATTCAGCTTTATTTGAGGGTTTTCTAGCATGAACCGCCTTTTTAAGGTCATGCCACAACATCTCAATAGGATTCAGGTCAGGACTTTGACAAGGCCACTCCAAAGTCTTCATTTTGTTTTTCTTCAGCCATTCAGAGGTGGATTTGCTGGTGTGTTTTGGGTCATTGTCCTGCTGCAGCACCCAAGATCGCTTCAGCTTGAGTTGACGAACAGATGGCCGGACATTCTCCTTCAGGATTTTTTGGTAGACAGTAGAATTCATGGTTCCATCTATCACAGCAAGCCTTCCAGGTCCTGAAGCAGCAAAACAACCCCAGACCATCACACTACCACCACCATATTTTACTGTTGGTATGATGTTCTTTTACTGAAATGCTGTGTTACGTCTATGCCAGATGTAACGGGACACGCACCTTCCAAAAAGTTCAACTTTTGTCTCGTCGGTCCACAAGGTATTTTCCCAAACGTCTTGCCAATCATTGAGATGTTTTTTTTAGCAAAATTAAGACGAGCCTTAATGTTCTTTTTGCTTAAAAGTGGTTTGTGCCTTGGATATCTGCCATGCAGATCATTTTTGCCCAGTCTCTTTCTTATGGTGGAGTCGTGAACAATGACCTTAATTGAGGCAAGTGAGGCCTGCAGCTCTTTAGATGTTGTCCTGGGGTCATTTGTGGCTTCTCGGATGAGTGTTCTCTGTGCTCTTGGGGTAATTTTGGTCGGCCAGCCACTCCTGGGAAGGTTCATCACTGTTCCATGTTTTTGCCATTTGTGGATAATGGCTCTCACTGTGGTTCGCTGGAGTCCCAAAGCTGTAGAAATGGCTTTATAACCTTTACCAGACTGATAGATCTCAATTACAGTACTTTGTTCTCATTTGTTCCTGAATTTCTTTGGATCTTGGCATGATGTCTAGCTTTTGAGGTGCTTTTGGTCTACTTCTCTGTGTCAGATAGCTCCTAGTTAAGTGATTTCTTGATTGAAACAGGTGTGGCAGTAATCAGGCCTGGGGGTGACTACAGAAATTGAACTCAGGTGTGATAAACCACAGTTAAGTTATTTTTTAACAAGGGGGGCAATCACTTTTTCACACAGGGCCATGTAGATTTGGAGGGTTTTTTTCTCACTAAATAATAAAAACCATCATTTAAAACTGCATTTTGTGTTCAATTATGTTATCTTTGACTAATAGTTAACGGGTTTTGATGAGCAGAAACATTTAAGTGTGACAAACATGCAAAAGAATAAGAAATCAGGAAGGGGGCAAATAGTTTTTCACACCACTGTATATATATACACTGCACAGCGCTGCGTAATATGTCGGCGCTATATAAATACTAAATAATAATAATAATAATACACAAGGAGCAGGCGAAATCAAGGTCAGGTAATCCTAGGTCAGTCCGGGCAGAGATCAGAGAGTAGTCAAGTATCAGGCAGACGGTTGGTTTAGGCGGCAGGCAGAGAGTAGTCAGATTCCAGGCAGAGGTCGGTTCACAGGTAATCAATAAGCAGTAAATCACACCAGCAGAAGCACACAGCCAAAACTATCACATGCAATGACAGAAAGCACTCAGCAGGTTTAAAGAGACTCTGTAACAAAATTTTCAGCCTTATTTCTTCTATCCTATAATTCCTATACCTGTTCTAATGTGGTGTGTCTAACTGCAGCCTTACCTAGTTGCACAGTGGCTGTATTATCTCTGTTATATAATCTAATCTTCTTTCCTCTGACGGCTTTGTCGGGCTCAGGCACTCAGGCTGGAATGTGCAGCTCTGCTTATGATAGGATAGAAGCTATACACACCCTCTCCACGCCCCATGCAGGCTCTGTGTGAGTCACAGACTGAGCTCCTCTCAGCCTATCACATGCTGGTTAGCAGCCATGTCTTTTGTTTGTAAACACTGCCTAAAACTGGCAATTACAAGCCAGGATTGCAGCAGGGAGTGGCAGAAACAGCACAGAGGGGCCCAGGAGAACATAATGAATAGAATGGTATGCTTTTTATTTCAAGAATATTAGAGTACAGATTCTCTTTAAATACTTCAGTGGTCGACCACATGCACACAGCAGCCAATCACACGCAGGCAATAATCCTATTTAGGTGTCAGCTGAAGAGATCAGCTGACACAGGTAGCAATAAATGTTAGCTGACTAACCACTCAGCTGACCAGCAAAACCTCCTGACTGTGTCAGCTATAGCATACTGGTTAAGGGCATTGCCTCTAATGTGAGAGACCAGGGTTCAATCCTGGCCACGGTCAGCATTCATTCTTTTATATTTATTAAATAAACCCCTGCCTAAGTGTTAGCTGACTATCCTGTCAGCTGACACTATCTCTGTCGCCGCCTCAGACCATACTGCGGCCCAGAGGAGCGAGACATCTGCCTACCAGTATGCGCAGAGCGATCCCCAGTGCATGCATCACCAACGGAGGACAGCTGTCGACATGCAGAAGTAGAGGACCCAACGCGACTTTCGTCAGGAGGGGAGCCTCCAGGTGAGTTCCTAACAGATTGTACAATAAACGTTGTATCATTAGAGGTCACCTTAAGTCACAAGCAAGGGTGTAACCAAAATTAAAAAAAAAAAAAAAGCTTTATTGGCAAAACCAAATACATTTAGCAAATGCCAAAGCAAAACATTAGTGTTAGCATGGGAGGGGGTGGTTGTCGGATTATAGGGGTGGGGAGGTTATAGGGGGTTGGGGTATGCAGTTCATAGGTGTGGGGAGGATATAAGGGACAGTATAGAGGGTTGGGGTATACAGTCTGAAGGGGTGGGGAGGGTATAGGTAGGATTTTGACTACTCTGCCCGCCTTATTTGAACAGTTTCACAAAGAATTGGAGGCCCAAAATTCTTGAAAAAAAAATGTACCGCTTTTGGATAATTCCAGACAGAAATGCAGGGAGGTTAAAGTCATTGGGAATCATAGGGAAAAAAACAGACATTTACCTTAGGAGAGCGAACCAAAAGTTTGCCTTCTTAAAACAGAAGGTATTTGTAATTATTCAGATTGGAGTGAGCTTATGATGTCTCCCACAATGCATCACTGCCGAATATGCAAATTATCCTTTGTTGTCCCTGTAAGCTAGCCATACCTCCAGAACCGCTGGAACGCAATGATGTGTCAGCTTGTTAATTGTACAGAGTCACAATAATCCAACATGCATACAGACTGTTTCGGATTGGTTGATCCTCATCTGTGCAATGCGGTCATTTGTAGACCCTTACACACTCCAATGAGCTCTGGTTCATCATGAGCTTACATAAGGAGAGGGAAGACTCTGGGTCCTATAGAGCCTTCCCTCTCCTCTCCCAGGGCCCTCATTGCAACAACAGCTCCTCCATTTGAATCCCCCACCGTGGGGGACTTTGTGGGGGACTTCGGAAGTCTTCGGGGGCTGAGTCCTATCTGCCACCGAAGGAAGCTTCGGAAGTCTTCGGGAGCTGAGTCCTCCCAAAGACAGGCGGCTCCATACTGCACAAACACAAGTGTGCGAGAGAGGGTGCTCGCGTTTGAGCAGTATGGAGTTGTCCGTCTTTGAGAGCATGCGGACTCCCGAAGACTTCTGAAGCCTCCTTCGGCGGCAGATAGAGCAGTATTTGACCAAATTGGTTGAATACTGCTACCGTGGAGCCAGCGTTGGAACGGGGACCGAGAGAGGAGCGGGAAGGCTCTTGAGGACCCAGACCCTTCCCTCTCCTTAGGTAAGTATCTGGCTTATTTTTTTTTCTATGATTCCCATTCACTTTAATTGCTAAAGTGGTAATATAGGGTAACGCAATGCAGGTTTAACCTGCAAGTGTAAAAGGTGCCTAAGTGGGGCCAGATGAAGCTAGATGGTGATTGAATATTTGCTAGGTGGTGCTGATGCACACGTAAAATTGGCAGCTAGAAATTTGGGCGCAGGGTAAGCTAAAATGGCTCACCCTGCTCCTGCAAAAGTCCGGCATCGTTAATTACTATTCCCCCTTCCAGGCCACCATGGACACTGGGGAAAGTCATAATTACGATTTTAAAATAATTTGGGCGCCTAAATTACTGTCTGCAGTAATTTAAAGTCAGAAACAGAAATCGCTATGTGTAGCGATTCATGACTGATTTGCCAGCGCTTCAATACTTTACATTGAAGCGCAAACTCTCCCAAAATGCTGCGTATCCTGCGATTTTGCTAATCACAATCGCTACTGTGGAATTTGTTACATTTATTTACATTGGCAGAGTGTTAAAGGAAATCACTAGTGATTCAAAGCGCTCCCTAAACGCCCCAAAAAAGGATCTAGTGGGTTCCAGCCCTGATCCCAGTTTCATGTAAAATTATCTTGAAAGTGTTCCTGTGTCTTTAAGACATTTGGAATGAAGAGTTCTCATGGCAGCAATATAAATGATTGCTTTTTTGCTATTTCAGAATTAATAGAGCTATCAAACTACATTTCCTCTGGCTTAGGATTGTAGCCCACTGTTTTGCCAGAAAATGTATTTGAAATAGTATACTCTGTCTAATTCTTAACAATTTCCTTCTGCGCCAGATAATGACTTTTCGTCTATATAGTGCATAATTAATGAAAACATTCTGTGCTTGCCAATCACCCGATCTAAAGCTAAATTGTGGTCAAGCTGCATTGTTCAGTGCACAGTTTAAACTACAACATACAAGGCCACTAAACAGCTATTTATTTGGCAGCACAGAGACCGCAGAATACTTCAGGTTTGAATGCATTTGCATTATTGTCTTTGAGGGATGCAGCCAGGACAAGTTCCTTATTTGACTTTCTATTGTTTAGTCACTAGTTTTGTGCCTTTCTTTGAATAGATAATGGAATCTGACTCTTTAGTGAAGCACCTCTGAGAGGTTTTGTTCACATCTAAAATCGAAATTGCTAATGGCAGCGATCTTTGATTTTTTTGCGTGTTTTCTTTTTTCCTCCTAGTGCTTACCTGCATGCTTTGATTTTTGTGTAAAGCGCTTTTCAATGCGCTTTTGCAGAGCGATTTGTTTTTTCACTTTCTGACGTAAGTCAGGAAGTGAACTCTTTTACCCGGAAGAGAATAAATACGATGTATTTACTCATCAAAGCGCGAATTGCAAAATCATGGTGATTTTTCCGCGATTTTCATCACGATTTTAATGAAAGTGAGTGGGAGCGATTAAAAAAAAAGTGTTAATCAATCGCAAAACACTCAGAAAAGCGCTTCTAGCATGAATGTGCCCTCAGCAGGGTCGGACTGGGACACTAAGGGCCCACCAAGGAAGTTTCAGCCTGGGGCCCGCCCCCTTCTCCTCCTCCCATTTTGGGCTCACATACACATGTCCTCTAGAAATTTTGCATGATTTAATGGTAGGGAATAGATTGTGAGCACTTTTAGGGACAGTCTCCAATAGGGATATGTCCACATGCGGCACGCAGCGCGCCACAGCAAGAATAAAAGAGTGTCACCACGCACTAGAACATGGGCGTGGTCATGATGAGTCAGGGGCAAAATTTAAAAAAAACACACAAAATAAGTAGCGGTATTATTCACAGAGATTAGGTGTGACCAGATACATTTTAGATAAAATAATCAAGTAGTTACATGCCTCATGATAATTCATCAAGTAGTCAAATGGCAGCAGATTTTCTTAAAAATACAATCAGATTGGCAGCAGATGACCGCACAAAATGCAATTAGATTGGCGGCAGATATCCCCACAAAATACAATTAGATTGGCAGCAGATATCCCCACAAAATGCAATTGGGTTGGCGGCAGATATCCCCACAAAATGCAATTAGATTGGCGGCAGATTTCCCTACAAAAGGCAATTAGATTGGCAGCAGATATCCCCACAAAATGCAATTAGATTGGCGGCAGATTTCCCCACAAAATGCAATTAGATTGGCGGCAGATTTCCCCACAAAATACAATTAGATTGGCGGCAGATTTCCCAACAAAATACAATCAGATTGGCGGCAGATATCACCACAAAATGCAAATAGATTGGCGGCAGATATCCCCACAAAATGCAATTAGATTGGCCGCAGATATCCCCAGAAAATGCAATTAGATTGGCGGCAGATTTCCCTACAAAATGCAATTAGATTGGCAGCAGATATCCCCACAAAATATAATTAGATTGGCGGCAGATTTCCCCACAAAATACAATTAGATTAGCGGCAGATATCCCCAGAAATGCAATTAGATTGGCGGCAGATTTCCCTACAAAATGCAATTAGATTGGCGGCAGATATCCCCACAAAATGCAGTTAGATTGGCAGCAGATTTACCCACAAAATGCAATTAGATTGGCGGCAGATTTCCCCACAAAATACAATTAGATTGGCGGCAGATTTCCCAACAAAATACAATCAGATTGGCGGCAGATATCCCCACAACATGCAATTAGATTGGCGGCAGATATCACAAAAAATGCAAATAGATTGGCCGCAGATATCCCCACAAAATGCAATAAGATTGGCGGCAGATATCCCCAGAAAATGCAGTCAGATTGGTGGCAGATTTCTCCACAAAATACAATTAGATTGGCGGCAGATTTCCCTACAAAATGCAATTAGATTGGCGGCAGATATCCGCACAAAATGCAAATAGATTGGTGGCTGGTATCTGCACTAAATGCAATCAGATTGGCGGCAGATTTCCTAACAAAATACAATCACATTGGCGGCAGATATCCCCACAAGATGCAATTAGATGGGAGGCAGATTTCCCTACAAAATGCAATTAGATTGGCGGCACATATCCCCACAAAATACAATTAGATTCACAGCAGATATTCCCACAAGATACAATTAGATTGGCAGCAGATATCCCACAAAATGCAATTAGATTGGTGGCAGATTTCCCTACAAAATGCAATTAGATTGGCGGCAGATATCCCCAGAAAATGCAATTAGATTGGCAGCAGATTTCCCCACAAAATACAACTAGATTGGCAGCAATGGCAGCAGATATCCCCACAAAGGCAGGTCCCCAGTTAGTGGGGGCCCCAGAGCTGAGAAGGAGAGGGGCACAGGAAGGGGGGAAATTGTGCACAGAGCAGTGGACGGAGGAAGCTTTCCCCCCTCCCTCAGCTAGGGGCCCCCCCTTCCGCGCTCCCCCCCCAAATTGCAGCCCGCCAGCGGCAGCGAGCGGGGAACAGCTTACCAGCATCAGAGAGATAGCGCTGCATGCCCCTGGGCTGGTCTCCGTCTCCTGCACTGACCAATCCTGCTCTCGCAGTACTCCTGCGAGAGCATGATTGGTCAGTGCAGGAGATGGAGACCAGCCCAGCGGCAGGCAGCGCTATTGCTCTGATGCCAGTAAGCTATTCCCCGCTCACTGCCGCTGGCGGGCTGGCTGCAATTTTGGAGGGGAGGGGGAGCGCGGAAGGGGGGGCCCCTAGGTGAGGGAGGGGGGGAGGCTTCCCCCCTCCCCGCTGCTCTGTGCACAATTTCCCCCTTCCTGCGCTGTGCCCCCTTCCTTCTCAGCTCTGGGGCCCCCAGGAGGCGGAGCCTACCGATGGAAACATCGGCAGTTCGATGTGTCAGTCCGAGCCTGGCCCTCAGCATCTATGGCTTAAAGTTTTAGAGGCAGTGGATCAGCAGGTCAGCCAGGCAATGTGCATTATTTAAAAGCAAATAAACATGTCAGCCTCCATATTCCTCTCACCTTGGGTGCCTTTAAAAAAAACGTATGTAGCCGTAATTTTTCTATTTGGCTACAAGACGTCCTCACAGGTTTTCTTCCTGTGCATACTGTTAGTATGCTAACAGTAAGTAATGCGTGTATGTGTGTGGGCACCATGGTGGCGTAGTGGTTAGCGCTTTCGCCTTAAGGTTTGAATCTCAGGCAGGTCAACATCTGCAAGGAGTTTGTATGATTATTCCCTACCTGAGTGGGTTTCCTCTGGGCACTGTGGTTTCATCCCACATCCCTACCAAAAATAGATAAGTTCATTGGCTTCCCTGTAAATTGGCCCTAAGCTATGATACATACACTACATGATATATGACATATATGGTATATATGGTATATATATATATAGACATATGAATATGGTAGGGATTAGATTGTGAGCCCCTCGGAGGGACAGTTAAGTGACAAGACAAAATACTCTGTACAGTGCTGTGGAAGATGACGGTGCTATATAAATAGTAAATAATATAATAATAATAATAATATGTGTTACTTAGTTTGTTACAATGACCGCAGGCATCTCATTGTCGTCGGGGACTTAGATCAACTGTGTTCCCATTCACTGATCTCCCCACTAATGGGCAGCGACAACGAGTGCCTGCAACGATGCAAAAGTATAATGCAAAATTTTGGGAAAAATCATAATTCATTTCATCTGTAATTGTAATCATTCGTAATTTTCACGTCATTTTGTGGCAACTTTAGCAGTTAATAGCAAATCCTCCATACATGCTTTTGCCACCAAAATTGCTACATGTTAAGGAGAATAGTCAAAAAAAAGAATTTTTCAAAAAGACCTTGT
The DNA here is from genome assembly GCF_040937935.1 of Hyperolius riggenbachi. NCBI lineage: Eukaryota > Metazoa > Chordata > Amphibia > Anura > Hyperoliidae > Hyperolius > Hyperolius riggenbachi. Next base: position 82,644,413 of record NC_090650.1, read on the forward strand.
AGTTTTTGAGAGAATCGATTTTAAAAATGCAAAGGCAAAATGGTTTTTAAAGTAGCTCACCGCTCCCACCTCACCCTCACAGCTCAGTAGGAAACGGCTAGGAAGTTTTTTCTATGTCTGCTTTTTAACCAATTTTTGATATGTGGCTGAAACAAAGTTTTTGTATAGATTGCATGTGCCAACTGCTGATGCTTTCTTTCTCTAATGGAAAAATGGTTTTTAAATTGTTATTTTTCTGAGTTTAAAAACCATTTTTCGTTTTCATTTCTAAAATCGATTCTTTTTGAAAGAAAGACCATGCTCTTTTAACTAGACACATTGATTAAAATCAAAATTGGCACTTACCTGGGGCTTCATCCAGCCCCCCGTAGCACGTGAGGTCTCTTGGCGTCCTCCGAGTCCCCCCGTGGTCCTGCTGGTGGCCCTATCAGTGCGGCGACTTCAGCCGAACTCGTCCGCAACTACGCATGCAGTGCCCGGCCACTCTCCGGGCTCGCATATTGCCGTAAGTCTCCTGCACATGCGCAATTCTTAAAAGTCTGAACTACTCGTGCGCAGGAGGCTTATGGCGACGCGCGCATGATCAAGCCAGGAGCACGACCAGGCCGAGCATGCACAGATACGGACGACTTGGGCCAAAGTTTCCACACTAATGGGGCTGCAAGTGGGGCCACAGAGAGGACCCGGAGGACGCCAAGGGACCTCACGTGCTACGAGGGGGCTGGATGAAGCCCCAGGTAAGTGCAGATTTTGATTTTACTTCACTGCTCAGGGTCCCTTTAATACAAAAGGCATGATAAAGGGCATTTGTCCGAAACCATATAGTGCCATTGCCTAGAAAAGTATCTTGATTACCCCGAGCCAAAACTTGTTACAATATTGATCGCATGAGGATGTCATTTGTTGGAAGTGTTTTCACCATATTTATAACCGTCATGAAGATTGATTGATTAGAGGATCTTAACCTCCATAGCGGTAACCCCGTGCTACACACCGGGTAGCTGCCGCGGAGGATCACATGGCCCCACGACGATTTTTTTTTTATGTTGCTATACGCTTTAGCTAGCTGTTCGCTAGCTAAGCGTATGCTCAAAGTTGCTCCGGTCCCCCGCGATCGCACGCAATAGCTTCCGGCATACGTACCCCTTAGCGTTCCCACGCCGGCACAGCCGCCCATTCGGCTCTAGGCTTCGCGATGACAGCGATCGGGATTGTGGATGACGTCATGACGTCATCTCCGATCGTCGCTATAGCAACGACGGAAGCCGATCGGGAAACTGCCCTTTTCGTGAGATCGTAGCGAGGAACGTATAGCCGGCGACGATCGGCGGGTATGGGGGGGACCGGAGCAACTTTGCACATATGCTTAGCTAGCGAAATGCTAGCTAAAGCATTAAAAAAATTTTTGGGGACAAAAAAAACTCCCGGTGGATGCAGCCTCAGAAAAGGCGTACCGCCAAGGGGGTAAAAAAAATCGCTAGGCATGCTTAGAAAATTGCTAGGCACATGCCTAGAATAGCCTTTAAAAATCACTTGAAAAAGCGCTAAGTGTTTGCTTTTATGCTACCGCTTTTTGGTGTGCACTGGCCCTAAATCAGGGAGAGCAAAGATTTTACAATAGGCAAACACTGACTAAATAATTTATAAAGTAATAGTGTAAAAAAAAAAAAACGCAGTTTTATTCATATTATGTTAACTAGAGAGGGGATGTAAAAGAAAGGCAGTTTATAAATATACGTGATAGAGGGACAGGATAGGTTTCAAAACATTTCTTGCTGCATACTCTATAAACACTTTGCAAATAATGTTTAGAAAGCGATCAGTTCTGTGTCTCAACAAATAACAATAAGGCAGAATCTTGGCATCGTCAGAGATGCTTACAGAGCGAGGGAGAGATCCGTCCAGCATCAGGTACATCTTACACTACATAATATAGACACATGGCAATTGTAGGGATTAGATTGTGAGCTCCTTTGAGGGACAGTTAGTGACAAGACAATATATATATACACTGTACAGCGCTGCGTAATATGTCAGCGCTATATAAATACTAAATAATAATAATAATAATAATAATAATCAGGTAAAACATTTGCAGGAAATCTGAGCACAATATGAATTTCTGCTACACTGACATCTAGTTAAATCTCTATTCCATAGAAATGAGATGAAACCAACATCTCTTACAGTCACGGGCTGTGCACTCCTCTGATTGAAACTAAAACCTTCTCTGAGCTGTGTTTGCCTTCTCTTGTCGCCGGGATCACCTAATGTGGCAGATTTAAGGTTCTAAATTAATATAAAAGTACAGATAAACTGGTATGTATACAAATAGCTTTTTAAAAACACAACAAAAAATGTTAAAACTAAACTCCAAGCACCAAATTGAAATAAGCTTTGTGTAGATCAGGGGGGGTCAAACTCAAAGTGGTCCGAAATTGCACACTGGGACCAAGTCATGGGCCAAGCTCCCTGGTGTCTAGTGCCACCCTCTCTCCTCTATACAGTTCTCTGGTGTTTATTGGTCCTCCTGCCTCTATAGTTCTCTGGTGTCTAGAGGCCCCCCTCTGCCATATACAGTTCCCTGGTATCTACAGTTCTCTGGTGTCTAGTGCCCACCTCCCTCCCCTATACATTTCCTTGGTGTCTAATGGCTCCCCTCTTTCCCCTATGCAGTTTCCTGGTGTCTAGTGATCACTCGGCCTTGTCTACACAGTTACCTTTTGTCTAGTGGTCTCCCTCCTACCTCTAAACAGTTCCCTAGTATCTAGTGTCCTCTCTCCTCTAAACAGTTCCTTGGTGTCTAGTAGTCCCTGGTGTCTAGTGCATTCTCTCTCCATACCCCATGTCTTCCATGGTGATCTAGAGCTTCACCCCCAATATAGCTTCACTGATGGTCTAGAATGGGACAAACATAATGCAAAGTAGGGAAGCCACTTGCGGGCCTGTGGGACGGAGTTTGACATGTATGGTGTAGATGAAACCGCCTTACATAAGTGATGTCTGAGTTTTCAAAGACCATTGACTTTTTATGGAATAATTGGAAGATTACCTGGTAATATACTCCTTGCATCTGTATTCCCTCTGTGAGGAAGCAGGTTCTGAATGGAGCAGTTTTGACACAGTGACGATCGTAATGTGCTAATTTGCATACATAAAATTTCACATCCAATTTCACAACTACAGGTAATTACGATTTTGAAATAAAATTGATTTCACATAATACATTTGTAAATTTTGCATGTTATGCAAAACCACAACCATGCAGTCATGAACAATTTATCGCGTAAATTGCAAAAAAACAGAATGATTAGGTGGAATGAATGGTGGGAACAAGTCAAATTATTTTACAAAAAGACCTTGTAGTTTTTGAGAAAACTGATTTTAAAAAATCCAAAGTATATATATATATATATATATATATATATATATATATATATATATATATATATATATATATATATAAACTCTGCAAAATGACATTTTGCTGAGAAACACTTTAATATACCAGCCCGCCCCCTCCGCCCCCTCCGATCCTCCAATGACCTGCGCCTAGTCGCACCACGCATAACTCAGTCACACGCACGATTGCAGGACTTCACCAGGGCTGCCCCTACTCTCTGGAACTCTCTCCCACCAGCCGTCAGACTCGCCCCCACCTTTAATACCTTCAAACAAGCTCTCAAGACTCACCTCTTCACGCTCGCATACCCCCCTACACCAGTATCATAATATGTTCTGTTAGACCCCCTCTCAAAAGAAGAATTTCATAAAACAGGGATACAATCCTCTAATGGCTGAGACCCAAATCAGGAAAGCTAACAACATCCCTAGGACTCAGCTACTGGAGTACAAGCAGAGCCAGGAAGAGAGCCGTGTCCCACTGGTAGTAACCTACAACCCACGCTTGGAAATCTTAAGAAAGATTGCAAAAGAACTTCATCCTGTTCTACACAAGGATCAGAGACTGAAAAAGATATTCCCTGAACCTCCCCTCCTTGCGTTCCGACAGCCACCCAATCTTAAGCAGATGATAGTGAGGAGTGCCTTAAATAGGCAAGAACAGAATGGAACATTCCCCTGCCGAGGGAAAACATGTGGGACCTGTGAATACATCCATTCCACTGACAGGATACTAATACCGGGTACACAACAGGAATACAAAGTACAAGGCACCTTTTCCTGCGACTCATCTAATGTGGTATACCTGATCATGTGTGCAAAATGCCCCAAAGGAATTTATGTGGGAGAAACAAGTCAACCACTGCGGGATCGCATGACACACCACAGATCCACTATTAACAGCAGGAAAAAGGATATTACAAATTATACTGATCTCCCAATACCAACACACTTTTGTTTACCTGGACACAGTTTAAGCGATTTTCGCGTCACTGTATTAATGGGTGGCTTCAAATCGGGAAACATGAGACTAACACAAGAAACTAAGTTTATACATTGGTTCAAAACTGTAGAAGATGGTTTAAACAAGGACTCTAACTTCTTATGCTGGTACGATGGGTTTTAAATGCCACAGTTCTTTTAATTTTAATTTTTCTATCTTTTCATTCATTTTTGTGCCATATGCTGTGTAAGATGGAATTCACTGTCACTATTCATTTTATTTGCTTTCAGGTGCTGGCTTTAAATGCCACAATTCTCTTAAGCTTAGAATTAATGGTGCATGTAACCAGGCCAGTTACCATTTGAATTCGGAATTTACGATGTCTCTTCATCACCAGAGTCTGCTTTATGTCATGTTGAGGATTCTATTGATCTTATTAATTTAGATAGGATGCCTGGGAAAGCCTCCTCAGTAACAGTTAAGGCATCTAATTACATTTATGTTTGCTAAAGAATGTTTCTCCTCTGTATGTCAGTGTATATAAGCTGTGTTTTTCAGTTCTGGTCAGGAACCAGTCCGACGAAGGCTTTTTATAAGTCGAAAGCTCACTGTTTATCCATCTCTAAGTTAGCCAATAAATGGTATCATCCTGATTCAAAACTTCTTGCTTTTACTCATGGCTAACACGGTACAACACTCTACTGCTTCTACTATGCTGAAAAATACCGCAATGTACCGCACATTCCTGGAACTGAAAAAAGACCTAAAGAAACTTGCACAGCTGGACAGCGACATCTTTTTCTTGACTACATGCAAAAAGAAGAAGCTTATACCACAAGGACTGAGGATACAGAATCCCACCCTGCATACATACAATAGCAGGTTTGCAGAACAAATCTGCAGGAGGAGCTCAGAGAGAGTACGAAACAACCTAATAAAAATCTGCTATAACATGAAGAGGATTGTAAAGGACCATATACAAAGTCTGAAATCATCTTTAACTGATGACCCCACAGGAGCATGGGAACAGCTACAGACCTTTTATAGGAAATTGCAGAGGATCTTAATTAAAAACAAGAAGAAAAAACTTCAGAGACTCAAAATAAAGAGTGGACACCTGGATACCGCAGCAGCAGAGAAAGAGCAACCCACAGGTGTCATTAACCTTTCCTCTTATCAGGCCACTGAAGCTGAAATGGCAGTACTGTCCAAAGGCCTGTCATTTTGCCCTGCAAAGCCCATAGACAAGATTGCACTCTGTGGTGATATGGAACAATTCTTCAGGAAGCTACGTCTCAAGGAACACTACTATGACAAGGAATCTTGCAACACTACTGATAATGAGCCAACACACACCAGATCCACAAAAAAACGCGGATGGACCCCTGCAGCTGGAAAAAATCCAACCCTGGACAAATACATCAACAAATTTAGACGCCAAATCTCTGACAGGGTTCTGAATAAAAGAAAAACACTGGCTCATAACATAACATTGCAAGAGCAACAAGCTATCACATCCCTTAAGGAGAATAAGGACATTATTATTAAGCCAGCGGATAAAGGGGGTGCCATAGTCATCATGAACACCGGTGACTATATCCAGGAGGCACAAAGACAGTTGTCCAACACCATGCACTATGCCAAATTACAGGAGGACCCAACAAAAAGGTACAGGATGGCACTCAATAGGATGGTAAAGAAATTGCCCGTAAACACCAGGCTTCATGTACAGACTCTTATCCCGGAAAAGCCAACAACCGCCTACTTTTACATGCTTCCCAAAGTCCACAAAGAGGGGAACCCAGGCAGGCCCATAATCTCAGGGAATGGAACTCTCACAGAGAATATCTCAGGGTGGTTGGAAAACATTTTGAAGCCTCTAGTCTGTAAAAGACCCAGCTACATACAGGATACTACACACCTCCTGAACCAACTGACAGCCATTGGCCCAGTGCCTGGAGGCACCATTCTTGCCACTATGGATGTATTGTCTCTGTACACCAACATTCCCCACAACGATGGGATTGCGGCCTGTCGCAAATATCTTCTAGGTTTGGGCACACCTATAAACTCAATTGCTGGACTAATGAGATTCGTTCTCACACACAATTATTTCACTTTTGGGGAGGACCTCTATTTACAGCAAATGGGAGTGGCAATGGGCTCACGGTTTGCACCGCAGTACGCAAATCTCTTCATGGCAAAGATTGAAGAAGAATACCTGAATACTTGTCATATAAAACCCATGGCCTACTTCCGTTTTATCGACGACATCTTGATCATCTGGTCTGCAAGTGAGGAGGATCTTGTCCAATTTCACAGGAACTTCAATGCTTTCCATCCCACAATCAAACTGAAATTGAGCTACTCTCACAAGGAGATTAACTTTCTTGACACCACCATATACATCAGAGAGAACAGCTTACAAACGTCCATGTACCGCAAACCGACGGATCGTCCCACGTACCTCAGGTATGACAGTTTCCACCCCAAACATATAAAGAATTCCATAATTTACAGCCAGGCAATAAGATGCAATCGGATCTGTTCTGACAAGGATGACAAAGACAAACACCTGGGTCACCTGAAGAAGAATTTCATAAAACAGGGATACAATCCTCTAATGGCTGAGACCCAAATCAGGAAAGCTAACAACATCCCTAGGACTCAGCTACTGGAGTACAAGCAGAGCCAGGAAGAGAGCCGTGTCCCACTGGTAGTAACCTACAACCCACGCTTGGAAATCTTAAGAAAGATTGCAAAAGAACTTCATCCTGTTCTACACAAGGATCAGAGACTGAAAAAGATATTCCCTGAACCTCCCCTCCTTGCGTTCCGACAGCCACCCAATCTTAAGCAGATGATAGTGAGGAGTGCCTTAAATAGGCAAGAACAGAATGGAACATTCCTCTGCTGAGGGAAAACATGTGGGACCTGTGAATACATCCATTCCACTGACAGGATACTAATACCGGGTACACAACAGGAATACAAAGTACAAGGCACCTTTTCCTGCGACTCATCTAATGTGGTATACCTGATCATGTGTGCAAAATGCCCCAAAGGAATTTATGTGGGAGAAACAAGTCAACCACTGCGGGATCGCATGACACACCACAGATCCACTATTAACAGCAGGAAAAAGGATATTACAAATTATACTGATCTCCCAATACCAACACACTTTTGTTTACCTGGACACAGTTTAAGCGATTTTCGCGTCACTGTATTAATGGGTGGCTTCAAATCGGGAAACATGAGACTAACACAAGAAACTAAGTTTATACATTGGTTCAAAACTGTAGAAGATGGTTTAAACAAGGACTCTAACTTCTTTTGCTGGTACGATGGGTTTTAAATGCCACAGTTCTTTTAATTTTAATTTTTCTATCTTTTCATTCATTTTTGTGCCATATGCTGTGTAAGATGGAATTCACTGTCACTATTCATTTTATTTGCTTTCAGGTGCTGGCTTTAAATGCCACAATTCTCTTAAGCTTAGAATTAATGGTGCATGTAACCAGGCCAGTTACCATTTGAATTCGGAATTTACGATGTCTCTTCATCACCAGAGTCTGCTTTATGTCATGTTGAGGATTCTATTGATCTTATCAATTTAGATAGGATGCCTGGGAAAGCCTCCTCAGTAACAGTTAAGGCATCTAATTACATTTATGTTTGCTAAAGAATGTTTCTCCTCTGTATGTCAGTGTATATAAGCTGTGTTTTTCAGTTCTGGTCAGGAACCAGTCCGACGAAGGCTTTTTATAAGTCGAAAGCTCACTGTTTATCCATCTCTAAGTTAGCCAATAAATGGTATCATCCTGATTCAAAACTTCTCAAAAGACGCACCTATTGTCTCCACCCCACCCTTTAGATTGTAAGCCTCTGGCAGGGCCCTCCTCCCTAATGTATCCATCTTGATTATGCAATCTTACTCACAACCACCCTTCTTGTAGACTCGAACAGTCTCTATCTTGACCTATGACACTGTATTGTTATCAAATCATTTGCATGATCTTGTTTTGTTGTGAGTTTCCGTATGTTCTCCCTGTATGTTAACCCATTTATCTATTGTGCAGCGCTGCGTAATATGTTGGCGCTTTATAAATACAATAAATAATAATAATAATATATACCAAGTTCCAAGTTCTATATACCGGTACTTTTTTTTTAGGGCACCGGAGCATATAAAACATATTTTTTTAATTCCATAAAATTGATTTTCTCCCCCAAAAAACATATTTGTAAAAATATGTTGTACTAGTTCCGAAATAATTAATTTTCCCATTTTCACATAATTATGCATAACCAAGAAATGACAGAGCATAACTATAGTTACATGCAAAATGAATTATGAAATGTCACATTATGATTTTGCATCGTGACTGCAAATTGTGAAGAAGTTCTTGCAGCTTGGAGTTACTTTTCAGGAAGCAATAGCCAAGAATCACATGACAAAAACTGCAAATTTTTTTTAAGGTATTTGGAAAGATAATGATACTATTTTAAATACTTAGAACATTCATATAGTGGTAGAACAGTCTTTCTGATTCATCAACACCAAGCTTTAAATGTGCTGTATAAACTATATGCAGTGAGTAAACATAAACAAAACCTCGCCACTTGATTGACCACTAACTAAGCTTGTCTTGGACCAAACAAACTCAAACGCTGAAGCTTTTTTATTCGTCACAATTCATAATACATTTGCAGCCCAGCACACAGCCTCTGATCATTTCCCCAGAGCAGACTAAACCATGCTGGGTTAATTGGGATTTTATTTCCCATTTTAACAATCCTCAGGGAAAGAGTCAAATCCTCTTGTGGGTATCCTTTCTCACCTGAGCATCTGTCTAAGGAAGGAGATGAAATCCCATAACAGATCAAAATGGAAGTGCAGACTACAGAAATGTGGGACATACATACATACTCTGTGTCTATATATATATACTATTTTGAAGTATCGTTTCATTTTTAAATAAAATAATAATGGTGTCCTTCAGGCTTTTGTCAAAGAATCCTGAATCCTCTGTTTGCAACAATTACAACTTTGTAGACTCCTAGTTGTCAGTTTGTTCAGGTAATCTGAGTAGATTCCACCTCATGCATCCTGAAGCAATTCCCATGAGTTTGGTTGGCTTGATGGACACTTACTTCTCACATAACATGCAGTCGTGTTGGATTCACAACAGCTCAGTTGGCTTGAGATTGGTGACTGTGCTGGTCACTTCAGTATAGACCAGGGGTCTGCAACCTTTAAGACATAAAGAGCCACTTGGACCCGTTTCCGAAAAGAGAAAAAAACTGGGAGCCGCAAAACCATTATAAAACAAATCGTTAGCAGATATGACCCCCATATGCACAAATCATTAGCAGATATGACCCCCATATGCACAAATCGTTAGCAGATATGAGTCCCATATGCACAAATCGTTAGCAGATATGACCCCCATATGCACAAATCGTTAGCAGATCTGACCCCCATATGCACAAATCGTTAGCAGAAATGACCCCCATATGCACAATCCTTCAGCAGATCTGACCCCAATATGCACAATCCTTCAGCAGATCTGACCCCCATATGCACAATCCTTCAGCAGATCTGAAAAGAAAAACCCATTTACTCACCTAGTCAGAAGACCTCCTGTCACGATCTCCTCCTGTCCCGACCTCCGGTGGCGCGCAACTCCCACGATCCTCTTCCTTCCCGACGTCACGTCCTGCCTGCATTACTCTGCAGGGCTACGGGAAAATGGCCGCCCGAAGCCCTGCACTGCACTGGTCCGGCGGCCTCTCTGATAGGCTGCCGGCCAGCGACAGCACACGTCACACGCGCGCCGCAGCCACTGACACCGGAGTCGCGGCAAAGGTGAAAAAGAGCCGCATGCGGCTCCGGAGCCGCGGGTTGCAGACCCCTGGTAGAGACAGAACACCAGCTGAATATCTACTATCTCTAGATAGTTTTTGCATAGTTTGGAGCTGTACTTTGGATCCCTGTCTTCTTACAGGCGGAAACTGGCACCAATCAAGTGCCATTAACAGGCTAGGGCATGGCACTGGAAAATGGAGTGATAACTTATCCTTTTCAAGAACGCCTAAAAGAATCTTTCTGGGGAGACAACTATTACAGGCATTTTTGTCTCCTACAGCAGGGCTTTTCAACCTGTGGTATGCGTACCACCAGTGGTACTTTGCGGTTTGCCAGGTGGTACATTCCAAGTTTGTCTGCTACTTAATTGCCCACCTGCCACTTGTCCTGGTCCCGTCCTGCCTCCACAAAGTTTGGCTACCCCTCACTCGCTCCTCTGCCTCCCCACCAATGCCTCCTGCTATTCCCCTACCATATGTCCCCCCCCCCCCTTTCTTAAAATGTACCTGTAAGTAAAAAGTGCCCCGGGAGGAGGAAGCCTCTTGAGCCTAAAGAGGCTTCCCCCTTTCTCCTCAGTAGAGGGGATCCAGCGCTGGAACCCCTCGAAGATCTCCTTGTTGGTGTGAGTGTATGCGTGGTAGCGGCTCTCCGCTCGGGCTCCTCTGGAAACAGCCGAGCCTGATCTGGTCAGAACTATTGTGCTGGCACACTGGTGGTACTTCAAATTTTTCAGGTGATAAAAGTGGTACAATGAGTGAAAACATTGAAAAGTCCTGTCCTACAGGTTTATTTTTATTCTAAGGCCAGAGTTCTGCTTTGAGAATTGTTATTAAGTTTGAGGATTAATAGGTTTCACACCAACACAGTACCCTTAACCGTTTCCGGACGGTGATCATTGAAATCTACCCTCTGTTTTGATGCCAGGGCGTAGATTTCACATCACCACTGCAGCGCTTTCTCGACGCTTCCACCTCACCAATCTCGTCACTGTCTCCCCACCACAGCTCACTCGTCCTGCCATCTCTATGACGGCAGAGCCCTGTGAGACGGTCAGACTCAGGAGCCGATTTCATTGACTCCTGACCCTGTCCTCAATGTAAGCAACTCCCATTGGCTTACATTGATCACATGGTCAGGAGCCATTAGATACGGTAGAGTGGGTGGCCTGAGGCTCCGGGTGTGTGGCATGGATGGCTGTAGCGGTGGGTATGTGCGGCGATTTCTCGTTATGCAGCAGTTTCTGATACCAGCGGTCTCTGGTCCATAAGGGGGCAGAGCCAGCTGGTATTTAAGTGGTAAAGTGAAAATAAACTGATGAGACAAAAAATTATATTTATCCTCCTACTCTTAAAAATGACTTTTTTAAGTACCCCATGGTTTTATTTTATATTAAAACATTTGCAATGTAGGTTTAGTATTTGACTGTCTCTAATCAGTGGCAGTTTATTAACCACCCTGGCGTTCTGATAAGATCGCCAGGGAGGCTGCGGGAGGGTTTTTTTTTAATAAAAAAAAAACTATTTCATGCAGCCAACTGAAAGTTGGCTGCATGAAAGCCCACTAGAGGGCGCTCCGGAGGCGTTCTTCCGATCGCCTCCGGCGCCCAGAATAAACAAGGAAGGCCGCAATGAGCGGCCTTCCTTGTTTTGCTTAGATCGTCGCCATAGCGACGAGCGGAGTGACGTCATGGACGTCAGCCGACGTCCTGACGTCAGCCGCCTCCGATCCAGCCCTTAGCGCTGGCCGGAACTTTTTGTTCCGGCTACGCTGGGCTCAGGCGGCTGGGGGGACCCTCTTTCGCCGCTGCTCGCGGCGGATCGCCGCAGAGCGGCGGTGATCGGGCAGCACACGCGGCTGGCAAAGTGCCGGCTGCGTGTGCTGCTCTTTATTTGAAGAAAATCGGCCCAGCAGGGCCTGAGCGGCAGCCTCCGGCGGTGATGGACGAGCTGAGCTCGTCCATACCGCCAGGCTGGTTAAGTGTCGCAGAGTAAAAATACATGAACTGTTGACCTTGGCCTATCTTTCCCCTGTCCTCAGAAGTTGTATTCTGCCAGGAAAACATTTATGGCTGTAATTTGCTTATCAGTGGTGTTTACTATATTCCCTGAAGGAGGACAAGACAGAAGCAGTTACTTCCATCCCTAAAATGAACTCATTCAGGCAGCAAAATAAAGCAAGTAAAACAGTCTGGTTTTTAATATGTTTATCTCATCGTGCCACAGGTCGCCTCGGGTACACTTTAAAGGGAATCTGAAGTGAAAATAAACTTATGATATAATGATTTGTATGTGTAGTACACCTATGAAATAAAACATTAGCAGCAGAGATATTAGTCTAATATTGTTTTCAGTGCAGGAAGAGTTAAAGTGGATCCGAGGTGAAATTTTACTCATTGCATAATTGTGTTCCTTTCCTATTGTTTATAGGGCATTCCTCAAGCCAAATACTTTTTTGTTTTTGTTTTAATACTTTATTCCCTAAAAACTAAATAAACCACGCCCACAGGTTTTCAGAGAGCCTTGGCAGTAGCAAGGGCTCATGGGAGCTCAGTCTGGGCGGGAGGAGGGTGAGGTGTTACTAGCCATTTATTTCAGTGGCAGAGGGGGGATTAGTTTTTTTTCACAGGCTGAGTGCTCAAGATACAGATAAGCCTGTCTCTGTGTAATGTTTACAAACAACATGGCTGCTGTCATTGTATCACAGGAAGAAATAATCATTTTCTATTAAAGCTGTTTGCAGCTAGATTTGCTATGTAAACTCTAAACTTTAGATAAGATATATAGACAAGTTACTTGCTATAGTTAGTTTTTCATCTTGGATCCGCTTTAAGAAACTCCAGTAGTTATCTTTGCAAAAGAGCCAGTGATCTCTACAACTTTTCAAAGCTCAAGAGCTCTGTCTTCTAAACCTGAAGTGAGTAAAATTATTTAAAATTAACACATGACGTAGCTGCAAATGAATATTACATACTTACCTCACTGTCAGTTCCCCTCAAAACCTCACCATTTTCTTCTTCCAGTGATCCCTTCCAGTTCTGACAATATTTTGTGGGAACTGAAATACACCAGTTGCTGTCAGTTATATATCAGCTGCTGTCAGTTACAACTGAAAGTGCAAGGTAATGACCATGTTTCCCTATGGGTCAAGTCGGCGAAATTACAGTTTAACAGCGTGCTGACAAGGAAGCTGTTATGGGGTAATGGCCATTTTCACAATGGAGGACGGAGAATTCCATTGATCACAGTGGACAAACAGGATGCAGGAAAAGAGAAAGAGATTGAAGAGTAGACTACACGGGAGGTAAGTATGATGTGTTTTTGTTTATTTTGACCTTAATTTTCAGTTCAGGTTCTCTTGAAGCTTATTATCTCAAGTGTCTGTCAGCGCTGCGTAATATGTTGGCACTTTATAAATACAATAAATAAATGTTTGTCACTGTATTATGTTTTTTTATGCAGAGGACAGTTCAAAAGCTCACTAGCCATTTAGAATGCTGAGTGTAATGTGTAAACTGCAAATATTAGAGAATGATGCAATGTTATAAAAAAAATCCATATAACGAAAAATAAAAATATGAGAATATTTTCTTTGCTACTAATGTTCTAGTAATTATCCATACTACACAACCAATTCATTATATAATTTTTTTTTTTAATGTTATTATTACTCACAGGGCAATCACAGAGACAAAAACAACATGCATAGTGAAAAGAACTGTGTACAACAACCATTATAGTGCCATCTAGTGCTCTTGCTGGATATAACATTGTATTCTTAACATAACAGTTGTTGCCCTCATATGTGTCCAAGTGGGGACAGCTGACAAATATAAGCATAGAGCCGGACTGAGTACCAGATCATACAATAGGGCTGAACACATACTGTGATGTTTAGGCAGAATGCAGACATGCATGGTTTCAAGGAAAAGGATGAACAAATCAGCAGACAAGAATAAGGAAACAAGCCAACCATAACCAGGTTTGTGGATCGGTATATTCAACGAGAATACCCAAGCAGCTCAGGGTGACCCAAAACCACTAGGAAAATATAGGAGACAAAAAGAGACTAAAAAAAGCAATGAAGGCATTTGCAATAATTCAGATTTAAAGGGAATCTGAAGTGAAAATAAACTTCTGATATAAATTAGATTTGTATGCGTAGTACAGTTAAGAAATAGAACATTAGTAGCACAGCCATGCGGACTGCGCAGCCGTGGCCAGCTCATGCGGCCATGTTTGTAGAGGCAGGAGAGCCCGACCCGGGCCGTGAGGTCAGGAGCCGGCCCTGGGGGCTATTGAGCTGCGGGGACCAGGCGGAACGGCACGGAGGGCTATGGACAGCGTCCTCCGTGCCTTCAAATATGATGCAGGTATTTCACTTTTTTTTTATTTGGCCTCGGAAGTCCTTTAAGAAACTTTTGTTTTGTTAAAGTGACCCAGAGATGAAAATAAACTAATGAGATAAACAATTGGATCTGTCCTTCTCCTCTTAAAAATGACTCTTTTAGATATCTCAAGGTTTTACTTTATGTATAAACATTTACAAAGCAGTTTTAATGTTTCATAGTCTCTGCTTAATTGCAGAGTCTCGAGAGTCCCAGAGTGAAAATACATGAACTATTGACCTTTTTATCTTTTCCTCTCACAGTAAAAAGCCCAGGTATCTGCTTAGGAAAGTGTTTTATAGCTGTAATTTGTTATCAGTGAGCCGACTGAGTCCTGACTGGAGAAAAACTGTCAGTTCCATAGCTAATTATAAACTCTTCCAGGCAGGGAAAAAAGAAAAGTAGCACAGCATAAGAGTCTATTTTATCATGTCACATGTCATCTCTGGTACACTTTAAGAAACAGTTGTTATCTATGCAAAAGAGCTTTTCTGTTCTATGAATTAGGGCCCGTTTCCACTACACGCATTGCGATGCAGCTACATAGACGCATCGCATCACGGCTGTACTGAAACCACTAAAAAAGTGGAAAGAAAAGTTTCCATTGCGTGCTGGTTATGCAGAGTGGTGGAGAATCTGCAGCATGCTGCAGATTCTTGGACGGCCGCACCTGCCTGCTGTCTCCTCCTATACACTTCCGCATCGGGAGATGCGGAAGTGACGCAAACGGGAGTGGAAGTGATGCAATGTGATAGTCACATCACTTCCCTTCTGCCAGTGGAACAGGGCCCTTACGGATACTACACATACAATTACTTATATCATACGTGGTTTTTTTTTTTCGCTTCAGTGTCTGTAACAGTGTAACTGTGGTTACCCACGATGCACCAATGCTAAATATGCAAATTATCGCTTTACTTTCCTAGTGGTTTGGGCCACCCCGAGCTGCTTGGGTATTCTGTTGTACTGGTCCAAGCCCTATCCCAAAGAGCCATATCAATCCCTGCCATGCACTGAGAAGTACCAAAGGTCCGAAACAGGCTGTCTGCAAGTGGGATTGGTGTGGCTCTGTAAAATGTAAAGCTATAGGTTTGCTATATACCAGTGGTTCTCAATGTAAGTCTGGCTTCAGGGGCATAAAAAGATCATTTGCATATTCAGCAATGGTGCACTGTGGGAAACCACAGTTACACACTTAAGTCTGAATTACTGCAAATATCGTCTGTTTTAAGAAGGCAAACCTCACTAAATATTCAAATAGCACATTTCCTAGGATAGATAATAATAAACGCTTTGCTTAGTGAAGAAAACTGCCAGTGGTATCAGTGGCAAGCAATGGCATGTAGTACCATATTTTAAGCAGCAGATGGCGCAGGTAGTTGAACCAATGAATGTAACTTTGGCATGTGTGTTGGCTCAGCTACATGGAAGTAAAAATAGACTTATGAGATAAGTAATTGTATGTGCAGCAGTAAGTATAGTTTAGAGCATATATGAGAGATAATATGAGACTGGAGAGAGTATAGAACCTCTCTCCCGTCTCATATTCCTACATTCGATTCAAGGGGTTACAATTGATTTCTGAAATTTGCATAGCACACATTTCAGTGTGGCATACAATCTGGTTCATTCAACTGCTAACAAAAAAAAAATAATGTAACCCAGATATACAGTATGTCACTTGAATACACCTCTCCCATATTTGTAAGTCTTTTTATGGGACAACACTGAAGATATGACACTTATAATGTGAAGTATCCAATGTATAGCTTGTATCAAAGTGTAAATTTGCTGCCTCATCGAAAAAAAACTCAACACACAGCCATTAACCACCCTGGCGTTCTATTAAGATCGCCAGGGCGGCTGCGGGAGGTTTTTTTTTCAATAAAAAAAAAACTATTTCATGCAGCCAACTGAAAGTTGGCTGCATGAAAGCCCACTAGAGGGCGCTCCGGATGCGTTCTTCTGATCGCCTCCGGCGGCCAGAAGTAACACGGAAGGCCGCAATGAGCAGCCTTCCGTGTTTCGCTTACCTCGTCGCCATGGCGATGAGCGGAGTGACATCATGGACGTCAGCCGACGTCAGCCGCCTCCGATCCAGCCCTTAGCGCTGGCCGGAACTTTTTGTTCCGGCTACGCTAGGCTCAGGCGGCTGGGGGGACCCTCTTTCGCCGCTGCACGCGGCGGATCGCCGCGCTGCGGCGGCGATCAGGCAGCACACGCAGCTGGCAAAGTGCCGGCTGCGTGTGCTGCTTTTTATTTGATGAAAATCGGCCCAGCAGGGCCTGAGCGGCAGCCTCCGGCGGTGATGGACGAGCTGAGCTCGTCCAGACCGCTCAGCTGGTTAATGTCTAAACTGCTGGCA
Organism: Hyperolius riggenbachi; assembly: GCF_040937935.1. Lineage (NCBI taxonomy): Eukaryota > Metazoa > Chordata > Amphibia > Anura > Hyperoliidae > Hyperolius > Hyperolius riggenbachi. The sequence goes on from NC_090650.1 coordinate 82,661,379, forward strand.
ACAAAGTGAGTGCACCCCTAAGTGAGGAATGTCAAAATTCTGCCCAAAGTATCAGTATTTTGTGTGCCCACCATTATTTTCCTGTACTGCCTTAACACATTTGGCCAAGGAGTTCATTAGAGCTTCACAGGTTGCCACTGGAATCCTATTCTACTGCTCTAAGACAACGCTGGTTGACGTTGGAGACCTTGTGCTCCTCCACATTCCGTTTGAGGATGCCCCACAGATGCTCAATATGGTTTAAGTGTGTAGACATGCTTAGTTATTCCAGCTCCTTTATCCTTAGCTCTTTTAGGAAGGCAGTGGTAATATCGGAGGTGTGTTTGGGGTCGATATCATGGTGGAATACTGCCCTGCGGCCCAGTTTCCAAAGGGAGGAGATCATGCACTGCTTCATTATGCCACAGCACAAGTTTGGCATGCATGGTTGCCTCAATGAATTGTAGCTCTCCAGTGCCGGAAGCACTCATAACACTCCCTCCACCATTCTTGACTGTAGGGAAGAGACACTGGTCTTTGAACTCCTCACCTGGATGTCACCACACACTCTTGAAACCATCTTAACCAAATAAGTTTATCTTGGTCTCATCAGACCACAGGACATGGTTCCTGTAATCTATGTACTTGGTCTTCTTGTTGTCAGCAAACTGCCTTTATTATGCATCATTTTTAGAAGAGGCTTCCTTCTGGGATAACAACCATACAGATTAATTTGATGCAGGAAGCAGCACATAGTCTGATCATTGACAGGCATCATTGACAGGCTGAAACCTCCTCCCCCCTTTAACATCTGAAGCAATGCTGACAGCACTCGTTTTTCTAATTGCAAATGACAACCTCTGGATAGGACACTGAGAATGTGCACTCAAATATCTTGGTTGACCATGATGAGGCTTGTTCTGAGTGGAACCTGTCCTGGTAATCAGCTCTATGGTCTTGGCCACGTTGCTGCAGCTCAGTTTCAGGGTGTTGCCAACCAATTAGCGCTATTGCGGGCCGCAACGCGTACAAAAATAGAAGTTGCCGCATATCTATGCATTGGTAATGCGGCAACGCATATTTTTGTTCGCATTGCGGCCCGAAATAGCGCTTATTGCAGTCAGGAATGCAGAGGAAGCTACGCGTGGCCAGTCCTGTCGGGCCTGTCAGCAAAAACGAAACTAGCTGGCAGCGGGGGACCAGAGGGTTAGTGAGTGGCGCGAGGGCACAGGACTGCTGCAGGGGGCAGGTAGAAGCCACAGGTGAGTAAAACTCATTTTTTTCTGGCTTAAGTGTCCCTTTAACCTTTTGCACAACATTCTCTGTATATTAGGAATCTGGTCATGCCACTTCCTGCCTGCTGGTGGCAGCATTGTGTTAAACTCTGATGAACTTCCTTTATTCCACCAGTAGGTGGCTCTGGGGACTTTGCATGACCCGAACTTTCATTGGTCCACCACTAGGTGGCTCTTTGCTGTCTGGAGACAGCTCTGCCAATGCAAGGGTTGCTCTCTCTGGACTTTGCTTCAATCATGCACCAGGTGTGTTCCTCCTTATATAAGAGCCCTGCAAGGAGCAACCTGTGCCAGAACTTTGTCCTTACAGGTTTGAGTATCTGGACAACCCTGGTTTCCTGGTATCGTGTACTCCTGTGTCTGTTACCTTGTTATTGAACCTGCTTTCTGTCTGACCTCGTTTCCTGCCTGCTCCTTTTGTACCGTGATTGCTTGATTGTTGACGACTTTATGCTTTGTCCTGACCGTGATTTCCTGCCTGCCTCCTTGTACTGCGATTGTGTATACAGTGGAGGAAATAATTATTTGACCCCTCACTGATTTTGTAAGTTTGTCCAATGACAAAGAAATGAAAAGTCTCAGAACAGTATCATTTCAATGGTAGGTTTATTTTAACAGTGGCAGATAGCACATCAAAAGGAAAATCGAAAAAATAACCTTAAATAAAAGATAGCAACTGATTTTCATTTCATTGAGTGAAATAAGTTTTTAAACCCTCTAACAATAAAAGACTTAATACTTAGTGGAAAAACCCTTGTTTGCAAGCACAGAGGTCAAACGTTTCTTGTAATTGATGACCAAGTTTGCACACATTTTAGGAGGAATGTTGGTCCACTCCTCTTTGCAGATCATCTCTAAATCCCTAAGGTTTTGAGGCTGTCTCTGTGCAACTCTGAGCTTGAGCTCCCTCCATAGGTTTTCTATTGGATTAAGGTCCGGAGACTGACTAGGCCACTCCATGACCTTAATGTGCTTCTTCTTGAGCCACTCCTTTGTTGCCTTTGCTTTATGTTTTGGGTCATTGTCGTGCTGGAACACCCATCCACGACCCATTTTCAGTTTCCTGGCAGAGGGAAGGAGGTTGTCGTTCAGGATTTCACGATACATGGCTCCGTCCATTTTCCCGTTAATGCGATTAAGTTGTCCTGTGCCCTTAGCAGAAAAACACCCCCAAAGCAAAATGTTTCCACCCCCATGCTTGACGGTGGGGACGGTGTTTTGGGGGTCATAGGCAGCATTTTTCTTCCTCCAAACACAGCGAGTTGAGGTAATGCCAAAAGAGCTCTATTTTGGTCTCATCAGACCACAGCACCTTCTCCCAGTCACTCACAGAATCATTCAGGTGTTCATTGGCAAACTTCAAACGGGCCTGCACATGTGCCTTCTTGAGCAGGGGGACCTTGCGAGCCCTGCAGGATTTTAATCCATTGCGGTGTAATGTGTTTCCAATGGTTTTCTTGGTGACTGTGGTCCCTGCTAATTTGAGGTCATTCACTAACTCCTCCCGTGAAAGGTGCTTTTTCACCTTTCTCAGAACCATGGACACCCCACAAGGTGAGATCTTGCGTGGAGCCCCAGAGCGAGATCGATTGATGGTCATTTTGTGCTCCTTCCATTTTCGAACAATCGCACCAACAGTTGTTACCTTCTCTCCCAGCTTCTTGCTAATGGTTTTGTAGCCCATTCCAGCCTTGTGCAGGTCTACAATTTTGTCTCTGACATCCTTGGACAGCTCTTTGGTCTTTCCCATGTTGGAGAGTTTGGAGTCTGCTTGATTGATTGATTCTGTGGACAGGTGTCTTGTATACAGGTGACTAGTTAAGACAGGTGTCCTTAACGAGGGTGACTAATTGAGTAGAAGTGTCTAACCACTCTGTGGGAGCCAGAACTCTTAATGGTTGGTAGGGGTTCAAAAACTTATTTCACTCAATGAAATGCAAATCAGTTGCTATCTTTTATTTAAGGTTATTTTTTCGATTTTCCTTTTGATGTGCTATCTGCCACTGTTAAAATAAACCTTCCATTGAAATGATACTGTTCTGAGACTTTTCATTTCTTTGTCATTGGACAAACTTACAAAATCAGTGAGGGGTCAAATAATTATTTCCTCCACTGTATATTTATCCTGTGTTTATATCTTGTATATATTTAGTTAGACAGAGAGATAGATAGATAGGGTTTTGGGGGTTTGCACCTTGCCTTGTTTGTATGGTGTGTATGCATGTGGTGGTTGCCTCATTGTATATAGTTTCCACCGAATTTCCTGACTGTTGTACATGGTTTGTTATGCATGCGGTTGCATTGAATTTGCATAATATTGTATGCACGATTGTAAATAAACATTTTTGCACAGTATTTCCCTGTCTCAGTGTCTGTGTTGCTGCAAACTGTGATCAATCCCAGTTTCTCCATTCAGGCTTGAAGTCAGAGACTTTGATTACCTCTCTCTGGCACCCCACCGTGCAATTCCGCAGGAGCATGTGCTCAAGCTGGTGCTGGCCCCGCTCCCTCCCCCTGATGCTGAGTCACCTTCTCATTCTAGTGTGAGGATATAGAAAAAATGGTGCCATCTCCATTCAAAAATAGCAGAAAGTTGTTTATGATAAAGCGGAAACTCAAAACCAAAACATGAACTGTTTGTAGGCTAGTATATTTATTTATTTTACATGATCTATATTGTAAATATTTATATTTACAGCTTGGACAGGCAGTGCCACGGTAACCCATATACTCTAAAGCTTATATTTTAATCTCCCTGTGTTCAGTGCACTTTAAATTTCTCATACAGAAACAGCAGATTGCCATGTTCATGTTAATCTCCGTTCGGCCAATCCTATGGCACTGAGAGAACAGATTTTACACTTCACAGTCTAAATACATCAGCATGTTCCCAGCAATCATGTGAAAACGTAAGTAGTTTCCTTGCTTTTCCACCAAGCAGCTCAAAGCTTGGACACAGTAGAGTAGGCAGCAACATTTGCTGTGATTCACAAGCTTAGACTATGAGCTGCGCTGCCCTGGCAATAGCTAAGAATTCAGATATGTACAGTAATAATCATTCATGTGCAATATATTTGTAGTATTGCTGCAGAAGTACAACCTGAGCTAATAAGATGGTGGTGTGCTGCAGCTATGAGGAAAAAGGCATCAAACACAGCAATGACAGTCTGTAATGCTGGGAATAAACAGTTCGTTTCCGCCGTGCGTTTCTTCTCTCGATCGTTTTTGCAGATCGATTCTGCAGTCGATTATCTTATCTTCCGCTCGTTTTTCCTATCTGTTTCCATTCACTTCCATCAGAAATCAAGCGGCGAGAGAATCGAAAGGGAGATCGGACATGTCGGAAATGATCTATCGAACCATCTAATCACCTAAAAAATAAACCGTGTATTCCCAGCATGACAGGACTGTTACTGGCTTGCTTGTATCCCCAGGCAAGGCACCTGACACGAGTCAGAGACCCCACCCCGCCTATGAAGCAGATTTCAGATATGCAAATATTACCAATGGCAAGCAGATCATAAGAATTGCAACAAAGAATACCAGTGACATGCGGATAGTGATTGTTATTATTATTTAGAATGTATATAGCGCCAACATCTTCCACAGCGCTGTACAGAGTATATTGTCTTGCCACTTAACTGTCCCTCAGAGAGACTCACAATCTAATCGGTAATACAAAAGCTTAGCCAGGTCAAAACTGCAGGCCAAGACAGGCAGTCATCAGTAGTTAGTAGACCAGTACAAGGCAGGGCCTCGGGTCAGATAGTAAGCAAGGTATAGTTAATAGTTGGAAAAAGGAATCGGGAACAAACTTCTCAGGAAGCACAAACACACTGCAGAAGCTGTTCAGTACTGAGCACAGTCAGGGAAGAGTTCAAAAATGTGGGTGTAAGAGAACGCGGAAAAGCCGCCGCGTGTACCGGCGGCAAGGCGGCTGATTCCGCGTCCAGCGCGGCGGTTTGTCCGCAGAAACATGCGTTCAGCACAGCGGTTTCTCCGCAGCAGCACGCGTCTGGTGTGGCTGGGTCTGTTAGTTCACATAGGCTGAGGAAAGCTGAGAGGCAGAACCTTTATGTCAAACGGAGAGGGATCAGCTGACCAGGTAGGTCAGCTGATCTCAAGGCAGCTGACTATTGGTTGATCACATAGGGGTGACGCTAGAGAGCGCTGCTCTATATATAGTCACTGCTTGGCACTTTCAGGTTGTCTGCCGTTGTGAACACTTACGTGGAAGCACTCAGACCTTAGTCAGATCCAACAGTGTGTTTGAACCAGGAGGACCTGGGAATTCACACTGAGCCAGATTACTTCTGTTTGTTATTGTATTATCATTCTGTTATACCTCAGACTAGTTCCAGGGTGTCGAGACCACGGACCTCACACCTAGACTAGGGACCCTGTATTATCATTCTGTTATACCTCAGACTAGTTCCAGGGTGTCGAGACCACGGACCTCACACCCAAGGCTAGGGACTGGTGTTACCATTCTGTTATACTCCAGACTAGTTCCAGGGTGTAGAGACCACGGACCTCACACCCAAGACTAGGCATTGTTGATATCTGTTATGACCTGTTGCATTTCAGACTTTCCCTCTGCTTTCTGATTCGAAACACCTCGCATATCTGATTACCTGTTGCCAAACCCTGCTCGCTTAGGATACCGTATCAGACTTCTGTCTTTGTACCTTATCTGTCTGTGTGTTGCCGACCTGGCTTGTCCGACCTCGAGAGCTATCTCTCTTGTTAAGAGATAGTCTCTATACCTGGTAGTGACTACCACCTTCAGGTGTCACTCACTCACAGGTTCAGCCTACCTTACCCTGAAACTCCACCCCTTTGGAGTTCTCAGGCTACTGGAAGGTCTCTGTTCATTCCAAAACGCAGTATCGCCCGTACTACCAAAGACCACCTGCTCCTTGAGTGGTCTTACTCAAAGTTATTACTGTTGCATCAAACACTCACACTATAGAGGTGTCCAGAGGTTAGTTATACTTGGATTATCGGTGATTCTGCAGATCATCAATGATCAGGTATAATCTGTATTCTTGGTGATACTGCAGATCACCAATAATCAGATTCTCTCTGTGTGCTGACACCGATCGTTACAGTGGGATCCTTTTACCCACATATTCTTCTACACAAGAATGAAATCTCATGGTTGTGAGCTCCACATCTTGTGCTAGGAAGCACAAATGTGCGTTAACTCAGTAAAGACAGAGGCGCTTGGTTTGAACTACACTCATTAGTTATTTTGCCTGATGAAGATGGTCATACCTGCGAAACACATTGCACTGTGGAGTGGTCAAAGCCAATTTTCGTCAAAATCAAGTGTTCTTTGCGGAGGTAAGTTTACCACTACCTCCCTTTTTAGGGCCCGTTTCCACTAGTGTTCAGGACTTCCGATTGTCTTCCGTACAACCGGATGTGGCGTCATGCAGCTTCCCGTCAGCGGCTATGGGGACTCAGATGTGTGCTGTGGAAAACTGCAGCATGCTATCCATAATTTCCCACACGTCGCATCATGCCAGATTGCGTAGGTAAATTCGCGTCAATGGAAACTACTCCATTGACGTGAATTGGTTGCAGTTTCCTTGCGTTGCAATGCAGAGTGGTTTCTGCATAGCAACGCGTATAGTGGAAACGGCCCTTAAACTGTTTTTGGTATATTTTACTCTTTGATTGGCACCACTGTTCTGGTATTTACCAGTTTTTGAGTCTACCCCTGGTGGAGGGGTGCTATATACAGAGAGAGACTTCTTAACCCGAGTGGGATCAGGTTTAAGCCCCCCACCCATTTACTTAGTGGTTGCCTTAGTGGTAACTGTTGTCTGCGAGTATCATTTTTGTCATACAACATTTTTTAACATTATTTTAACCAACTACACATTTGGCGGCTGTCGGTGTTCAATTTTGTCTCTTCTGTTAACTCAGTAAAGTACATGCTCTGGATTGTGTATATACAAGAATGTGGATGCAAGAACTGGGTAAAATAATCAGGAATCAGGAATAGTTTATTTCGCCAAGCATGACTGGGTCATGCCTGGATTTGGGTTTGGCACAGTACATTCAGCTCAGAAGAGACATCAATCGATAGCATAGAACAACAGGAGCAGAAGTTTACAATTACACATGTCAGTAGCAGAGGGTTACATTTGCATTTCAGTTGCATTTACATTGTACGTTCCATTTGCATTTACATTGTACATACTATAGCAGCAGTTAGCTCTGTCCATAACAGATCTATATATATCATAGGGGTACACTGATGGGAGTATGAGGAGGGAGTTCTGAAGGATGATGGCTGAGGGGAAGAAGGTACTACTATGCCTAGCCGTCTTTGTGGAGATGGCTTGAAGCCTCCGTCCCAGTGGCATCGGACGAAAGTAGCAGTGGCCCGGGTGAGAGGGGTCGCTAGCGATCTTCAGTGCCCTCGATCTCAGTCTTTTGTTGTGTAGGAGTGCAAGTGAGGGGAGAGGTCTCCCAATGACCCTCTCCGCCGCTCTGATGACCCTCTGAAGTGAGTGCCTGTCGCTGGCAGTTGCACCTGCATACCAGACCAGGATGGATGTGCAGAGGATCGACTCAATGGTAGCGGAGTAGAAATTGGTCAGAATCTCTTGGGCCATGCCAAACTTCCTCAGCTGGCGGAGGAAGTATAGTCTCTGCTGGGCTTTTCTCTGTATCGCAGTGATGTTGGGCCCCCAGGTGAGGTCACTGGAGATTGTGGTGCCCAGGAGGCGAGCGCAGGGGACTCTTGTCACCTCCGTACCATCAATGTAAATTGGGGTGGGGTGGAGGCGGACCTTCTGAAGTCGACAATAAGCTCGACAGTTTTTGCGGTGTAAATAACACTGCCCAATCCCCAGGAGCAGGCTCTGGGTGCCCTCAGAACTCTAGATGACTTTGGTAAAAGACCTTGACCACTCTCTGAGCTGGGCGTGAATATTATTGCCAGTTCCCATGGATTTTACCAGTGGATGGACACACAGTAACTATTTTATTGTTTAATTCTCTACTAGATAGATAGACAAAAATTCTAGTTTAGAAGTAGGAGTGCCCGATCTTCTGGATCCATGAGGGACCATTAACCTCTTGAGGACCACAAATTTACACCCCCTAGTGACAAGGCGATTTTTTACAATTCAACACTGCGCAGATTTAACAGTTCATTGCACAGTCATACAACTTAGCTCTCAAATTAATCTTAAAGAGAACCCAAGATGGGTTCTAAGAACACTAATTGCACACAGAGGCTGGGTCTGCATATACTGCCCATCCTCTGTTGCTATACCGATCCCCTCACAGGCCCCCCAGCACTCTGCTTGACCCCCATAAATCATACGCCGAGCTGTCGACATGCAGAGTGTCGCAGCCGGCTCTGTCACTCTCGGCGCTCCCGGGCCTCCTCCATATCGCCGGTCCCCGTCTGCATCCCTTCCCTCCAATCAGCGGTTTAATCGCGCCGTACTGTCACACCGGCCGCCGTGATGACGTGAGGCGGCTGGCGTGACGTATGAGGAAGAAGGAGCCCGACACTCGGGCCCAGTGTCGCCGGGAGCTGCTGGGCAGCCATTTCTGACCAGGCCCTGGGAGAAGAGCCGGATGGACGCCGTGGGACCTCCCGACTTATGGTGGGCTGCAGAAAGCCCCAGGTGAGTACCAGTTTCGTTTTTATTCAGAGCTCGGAGTCCCTTTAATAACAGTGTTTGTTTAGGTTGAAGTTCCTCTATAAGGCAACCGGCAGAAATGGTGCAAAATCAGACAGCATGGAGAGAGACAACCCATAGAATCACCAAGAGTCGGATACGACTGAATGGATAACATCATTATTAGGACAGCTTGGACTATTAGGAATGGTATAGAACTTTGGATTTTTCCACCGACTGTGACAATTTGTTATGGGTATGAATAATTTTGGACTGGACACTTTATGCTCAAATGTAAATAATAGCTGAGAAATTATCTTTTGGGAGACACCTATGTCATTTCCCGTAAAAAAAAAAAATACTTGCTGGTTGAATAAAAGTAACTTTAAGTCAAAATTTGCCAGGGGTATGAATAATTATGGGCAGCACTGTATGTAGCACGTCTTTACATTAATCAGTAATGGAAAACGCATGGGTCTGAAAAGAAGCATCTTTAAATCTCTCACCTTCCTTGTTAAGGATTTGTATTGGTCATATCAATGACCCAACAGGAAGGTCGGGTGGGAAATTCAAAGATGCTTTTTCTGGGAGTTCCATTCTGTTAACTTTAGTATCAAGATATGAGCCCCATTTTGTTTTTTACTATAAATTATTTGAGTTAATAGATAAGAAATACTTACTGTGATGGATTGCGGAGAAACCGCCGTGCGTGAGGCGGCGGTGTCCGCGTACAGAGCGGCGGTTTCCCCACAGCAACATGCGTCTGGTTTGTCTGGACCTAGTAGTGCACACAGATGGAGAGCTACGCGCGCGCCGCAAGACAGGCTCTTTGTGCCAATAGGAGAAGGGTCAGCTGATCGAGGCGGTCAGCTGATCCCAGCTCAGCAGGTGATTGGTTGATGGGAGCTGGGCGGCGCTGTGTAGCGCTTTGCTATATATATATATATATCTCTTGCTGTTCAGTTGCTGGTTGTCTGGCGTTGCGAATGCCTATGTGTTAGCACTCAGACCATAGTCAGATCCTTCAGTGTGGTGGAACCAGGTGGACCTGGGAATCCACACTTAGCCAGTTTACTGTATTATTATCTGTGTTATTCTCTAGCATAGTTCCAGGATGTTGAGACCACGGACCTCACACCCCAGACTAGGAATACTGTATATCATCTGTGTTATTCCTTAGACCAGTTCCAGGGTGTAGAGAACACGGACCTCACATCCCAGACTAGAAATACTGTATATCATCTGTGTTATTCCTTAGACCAGTTCCAGGGTGTAGAGACCACGGACCTCATACCCAAGATTAGGGACTCTGTGTTATCATTGTATTATACTCCAGACTAGTTCCAGGGTGTAGAGACCACGGACCTCACACCCAAGACTAGGCATTGTTTTGATATCTGTTATGACCTATTGCATTCCTGACTATCCCTCTGCTTTCTGATTCGGTACCTACGCATATCTGATTATCTGTTGCCAAACCCTGCCTGCCTTTGGATACCGAATCAGCCTTCTGTCTCTGTACCTTGTCTGTCTGTGTGTTGCCGACCCGGCCTGCCCGACCTTTCTGCTGTCACCCACCCCTTGGGTGCTCAGTCCTCCTGCAAGGGTCCCCGGATCTCAGAGGGGGGCCTTGCTGCTAACCAGTCAGGGACTCCCCCTCTTGGAGCCCTTGACTGCAGTAGAGTCTTTCTCTACTTATTGGACCACCTGCTACCCCAGTGGTCCAATTCCTACTGTTACACCAAACACTTACACGCTTCAGGTGTCTAGAGGTTAGTAATATATCTGTATTATCAGTGTTTCTGCAGATCATCAATAATCAGGTATATATCTGTATTCTTGGTAATACTGCAGATCACCAATAATCAGATTCTCTCTGCGTGCTGACACCGATCGTTACACTTACTGTATACTTATTCCTTCTAAGGTCGGGGATGTCTAGGGACTCCCTTTTTAGGCACTCGTTATAAATTGCGTGCAATTTTGCACAATTTCAAATCACACATTGCTTCTCAATGAAGATGTGCACGTTTGTGTGGAACTTTTTCGAACACGATGCCCAAGCATCTAAAAAAATCCCATACGCATAGAATTGCGCACTGTGTGCAATACACAGACTGCAGGCAGTCTGCTGTGAGTGACATGCATGCACATACTAAATGTGCAAAAGCATACACAAAAAAACCATGGGTGTTTTTTTGCGGACACAAGTGTGGTCCCAGCCTTACAGTAAGATTCCAGATTTAGCCCCACCTCCTCCTGTGCATTGGAGAAGGGGATAAGCTAGTTGTCCTTTACATCATTTCAAGGTCATTTGCAAGGGTAGGGGAAGGACAATTTCTGCCTCCCTCTTCCAGGCTACCCAATGTCAAGAACCGTGTGGGATGGTACTGTCCAGACGACAGAGACCTATGTTTGCAGACTCAGTCGTCCTGGGCAATAGCAACCGTATGGAGATTAAACAGAACCCGAGGCGGTCACAAACATAAAAAAAAAGGATACTACCCAATCCGGTGGATCAGGTAGCGTCCATCTCTCCCCGACACTCCTATGTGCTGTATTTCTTCCCTTTTGGTTCTGTGACCCCTGTGGTCATAACATTGCAGATGCAGCTCTGTGCTTTCCTCCAATTAGCAAGGAAGGGGCGGGGAGAGGCGGGAAACAGACAGAGGAGAGCCAGTGAGAAGGCTCTCAGAGGCAGGGGAGCGGCGTTACGCAATAGTTCCCATCCTGCAAGGGATGCCCCTTCCCCATTTGTCTGCCGACAAATTGCTTGTCGCCAGATTGTGGGGCGTAGCGTGGCACAGGGGGGCTGAGAGCGGTGCGGAGGGCACACAGAGGCATGTCCTTCAGATGGTAACATGCCTGTGTCCTTTTTTTTTACATTCAAAACGGCCACTGGCACACGTTGAGAGGATTAAAAACGCTTGAAGGGGAATTGTGGGTGGCTATGCTGTTTTTTTTTTAAACTTCCAAAAACATTTTTTTTCTTTTTTTAAAAAAAAGGGGAAGTGAACAACACTATTGGATCGCTGCATTCTTAAATTTGGATATTTACATTGTGATTGTAGTGAATTCAGTTCAATACTACCCAATCAATTCATCGCTTGCCAGATCAAGCAGCTATAAACCTGTGCATGGCTAGAAGTATAAAGGCCCTTTCCACACTGCATATGCTTCCATCTGATTTTCGAAACACATGCATTTTGCAAGGACAAGGGAAAATTATAGAAATTGCGATGCGTCTTTAAGGGCCCATTTCCACTGTGCGTGGTGCGATTCGGCTACATAGCTGCATCGCACCACGATTGCACTGTTACCAATGCATGGCAATGGAACAGTTTCCATTGCGTACTGGTTTTGCGAAGAGATCCAAGAATCTACAGCATGCTGCAGATTCTTGCCTGCCATCTCCTCCAATACACGTCTGCATCAGAAGATGCGGAAGTGACGCGAATGGGAGCGGAAGTGATACGTAGCCGCATCGACTCTCATTCGCAAATGGAAATGGGCCCTAAGGCCTGGTACACACCATACACGTTTCACTTCAGATACTGCTTCTGATTGAGAAAGTGATCGGATCTGGGAATAAAATATGCAGTCTACTGATTGAAAACCAATCCCAGGTTTAAAATCAATCTATTTTTTGATCGGAAAGCAAATCGGACATGCTGGAAAATATCCATCAAAATACTGGCCATTTTCCCTTCGATTCATTTTGGAACGATATCCAATATGAAAAATAATCGGAAATATGATCAGAATTATATGATCAGAATTTGAAACAATCACATACGTTTATGCTTGTTTTCTATCTCCAACCAATGTCAGATAGGAATATTGATCTGAACGTACATGCCTGGTACACCCCATGCAATTTCCCATCAGACTGACAGTCAAATCGATAATTTGACAGGCCCGATCTGATTTAAGAACCTTTTTCTGATCTATGTAAAATTGATCAGAAATCAGATCGGATCTGGAGGAAAAATAATCGATTCAACCTGTCTGAACAGAAGTTGCATGGCAATTTCCAATCAGATCAACTGGTCGAATCGATTATTTCTGACAGGTATAATCACATTTCCAATCAATTTTATACAGAAGTATTCGGATAAAAGATCGAAAACATGACCGGACTTGTTGGAAATTATCAAATTGATACGTCGATCTGATGGAAATTGCATGGTGTGCCAGGCATAGGAGCTGAAGTGAAAATTGCATGGTGTGTAGCAGGGCAGCCCATGCTCCCAGGCGCCGATTCCTGCGCTCTTGCAACTTACTGCTGCTCACAAACAGCGTTCTTAATTTCCAAATACTAGTAATACACCTCTCCGATCAGCAGGAGCCCGGCCGCTCACAGTGCTCAGTGTGCTGTGTGTAATAATGATCCAGCAGCCCCCAGCACTCTCTCCCCACCCAGCACATGCAGTCCCCCCCTACATGTCATGCAGTCTATCCAACTGTCTGTCTAGGAGTGAGCTGTCTCCCACCCCCCCCCCTCTCTTTACTACTCCGGTGACGGGCAGCCGGGGCAGCCAATGAGAAAGCTGGAGTTCCTCCTCTCCCCTCCTCCCCTCTTTTCCCATGCCTGGGGGGCCGAGCCCTGCTCCCCTCCCTCTCTTTGTATCAGACATCCGGGTTTCCCTCCTGGCTCCTCTCTCTCTCTTTTTTTAGAAGCCATTTTGGAGAGAGTTCAGGATTTTTTGGAAGAATTCAGTTGAGGCTACAGGAGCAGCTCTGCACTCCAAGCAAAGTCCCGTCTCCTCCAGTGAGTGAGACCCCCAGAAGCCCCCCCCTCTCCCTGCTGGATCTGTCACATTGAAGTTTGGGCTCCTGTGTGTCTGTGCCTCCCCCTCCCTCCCTCTCTAATCTGCTTGCTGCAGAAGGTGGAGTTCTTGCAGGGGGGGAGTCACTACTGCTGCTGTTTGATCTGCCTGGGCTCTAGATTCACACACATTTCATTCCCACGGATCCAACATTACACGCCCCCCCGTGACAGAGGCTGCTGCCCACGCGTGGGTGATGCCCTCTCCCGCTGGACTGGCACCCTAGCTGCATGGAGGCTCCGCCAATGTGAAGGAATTATTTGCATGGGATTGTATGTGATCGTCTTCTATGGGCTGTGAGACCTCCACCTCCCGGGAATATGGGGGCTCTGGGACTGACTTGTGCACTTCTTTTGGCAACTTTCTGTGCAGGTAAGTCGTGGCCAGTCCTGGGCTTCCTTCCCTTCCTACAGGAGCCCCCCCAGATCTCTCACACTTCTCTATTTATTAACTTTAACCTGCCCTGCAAACTATTTTTCCCCACCCCCCTCCTCGTTGCCCCCATCGGGAACTTTTTTGTGTGTTATTTTGTTACTTTGTTTATTTTTTGTTACCGTTCCTTATATTTTGTTGCCGAGCCCTGTATTTTATTACTGATCTCATGTATATGTTGTTACCGATCTCTATATCTTGTTACTGATCTGATGTATATTTTGTTACCGATCTCTATGTTTGACTACCGATCTCTATAGTTTTGTTACTGATCTCTATATTTTGTTGCTGATCACCGATCTGATGTATATTTTGTTACGGATCTCTGCTGGTATCCTTTGTACAGTGCACGTGTCTGGGATTTTTCTTCCAATTAGTCCCTGTAATCCACTGGACACGTGTAGGCAGCCTATTAGCAACTAAAGGATCCAGATTAAAAGACACGAGTGGGGTCACTTGGTTAGAAACCCCTCCACTGGAGAAGGTGATAGGTGGGGGGGAGTGACAGTGGGTGCCTCGGTGTCACATTCCAGTGATTGGCACCAGATCCTGGGCAGCCCCATGTTCGCTTTGCCCAGGTCCCTGAGTCCTGTTTCTGCACATAGGCCAAGCAGGCGTGCTGTGACCGCTGCTAGAGGAACAGAGAAGGCTGCCGATGCCCCCAGGGGCTTGCTATTTTAATGAGATGATTCATTTGGCTTTTGATTTGTGACTGGTGGTGTGTAGTACATTGTAGTAAAATAAACCATCTCCTCCCACAAACACAGGTTCAGTGGTAATGGTGTGTGTGCTCTCAGGTTGTAGATGTGCTGCATTTTTCCTGTGACATGGACACATTGGTGGTGTGGGGGACATCATGACCGTTGCCTATGTTTATATGTATTATTATTTATTTCTATAGTGCCCACATCCTCCATAGCGCTGTCCATAGTACAAAAACCTATAATAATGAGTATGGATACATGAGCAGTTCAACACTGTGCAATCAGGATAGCTATCCAGTGAGACAAGTATAAATGCATACCATTGATGTGTAGTTTGAAAACCTCACCAATACTGATAGATGCTCATTTGATTAATTACACAGAAACCACAAGGGGGAGGTCCTGTCCTTGCAAGCTTACAATTTGTGTGTGTGTGTGTGTGTGTATATGTAGGTGTATGTATGTATGTATGTATATTATTATGTATGTATGTATGTATGTATGTATGTATGTATGTATGTATGTATGCATGCATATTATTGTGTGTGCTCGCTGTATGCAGCTTTGCATTTTAATTTACCGTATTTTCTTTCTGCCGTCTGGTCTGATTACAATCAGCCCCATACATGAGCTCATTGATGGCTGGCGTGTCCTTCTATAGCATGTATGTCATTGCCATGCCACGGATAGAGCCAGTGCTTTGCCTTCTGGGGGCTCTCCAGTCGCTCTGGCTGACATTTGTAGCTGCACAGCATTGGCTGTCCTTATTAAACCTCACATAACCCCTGTAGTATATGGTTGTATTGTAGCAAGGCTGAAAACACGAGGCTGTGACTGCAAATAGAGACTCTCTGAAAATGGCAGTGATTTGGTGGCGATACAGCTACAGCACATGCTGGTTTCCTGTGTGTATGTGTGTTGGTTGTGTGTGTATAGTAGATGTGTTGTGTTGTATAGATTGTGTATACACACAGGCAAGGCATGAGCAGACTGCCCCTCCTCTCTCCAAAGTGGCTAATGCAATTTCTTCAGACCCTAGACTGGTTCAGGGCTGCTGGGGGGGTTGCCTGCACGTTGTTGTGATGAATGAGGGGGAGGGGAGGCATAGTAGAATAGAAACTGATCACTCCAGTGTTTGGCCAACAATCAGGAACCTCTATCCTTCTGAAACCAACAATGTCCTTATGTGACAGGGGATGTGTAGCTTGTCCTCTCCTTCAGGGCTGCAAGACATGCTATGGAGGGAGGAGAGGAAGTGGGAACAAACCAAAATAAACCCCCTTTCGCTGGCACTACATTCCGGGCACGCCGAAAGGGCAAAAGACAATTGTTGTTTTCCTAATTTGTCATATACCGTTTTTGGTGTTTCCTTGTTTTGTTCTATGTCTGGGATGACTGCCATTGTGTGTATCAGTGCTAGCTGACTGCCAGGCTGTCTGTGTTGAAGGGCATTGCGTGCCCACCCACGCCCAAAAAATGTATGTTATTTGGAAACCATGAGAGAATGTCAATGAATTGTGGTTTTAGGGGAGTTGCTGTTGTTTCCCTGTGGCAAGGATAGCAAGGACAGGAGAAGGCTATATATATTTTTCCCATTTCCTTTTTTTTGTTTTTTGTTTCGGAATGTGGCATTAGTGGGGAAGTATAGGAAGCGGCACGCTCCATCCACCATCCTGTACTGCCTCTCTCTGCTTTCTTTGTTCAGGGCTCTCATTAAAAATGCAGTGCCAGTGTTTATAACACACACACAACCTGGCATTGTCATGACTCTCATTTTCACGTTAAACCCCCAGGAGATAGGGCAGCTGAAGAAATGCAATGCAGACAGAAACTGGCAATAGTTGGCTTTTTTTTTTTTTAAATCTTTATCTCTCTGTACATTAGTGCCGCCAGCGCTTGTTTTATAAAGTTTTTTTTTTTTTTGTTTGTTTTGTTTTTTGTTCTCTCTCTTGAGGGAGGTGTGCTAATGGGAGATATTTTTACACCTGTGATTGTTCATATGTGGGCTCAGGGGAAAAAAATCTGGTTTTGAGTCGTGATTGGGTATAAAGCAATACAATCGGGTGATATACAATTGTTTTCAAGTGTTGATACTGTGGTATTGTTGTTCACTTTAGAAATGTTTTTTGTGTTTTCAACAACTTGAGTGGGAGGATCAGGCTAATTTCTTTTTTTTTCGTTTTTTTTTATTTCTTTTTTTATTTTAAGATGAGTCTTTGTATAGACAAATTAATTACACGTATGACTTTAGTGGTCCTATTCAAGCTCCCTTGACATTGCTTTAAATTTTGCGTTGTGAATTTCCCCAGGCTTCTCCACAGGACCTTCCTGCTGTGGAAGGACTATATCATTTTTTTGAGTGTGGGCCATGGAGGACACATGCAGGTGGTTGTCATGTGGGCGCACTGGGGTGTGCTGCATGTTGAGTCCAGACCTGTACAGGAGGATTGGATAGTATCTCGCTTCCATAGCTCACATTCGTTTTCATGTTGGCTCACCAGAGGGGATAATACACACTCACCATCATGTGCTCCGCTGGTCTGCGATTGGAAGGTGCTTTTGAGAAAGGCACTTTAAAAAGTGTTGCTTTGGCCATGTTCTCTGCTTTCTACGAACAACTGCTCCTGATTGTTAGTGCAAAAATTTGTTGAAGTTCTATTTCCGCTTTTCCGTTCTATGTCAATGCATAAGATGGCACATTTGCATAAATTATGTAATCCACATCTGTCATTTTTGCAGTAGGTGTATTGAAAGTACCTAGTTGGCAAGGTTCTGTAATTCCTTTCTGCCAGGAGGGTGTGGGGGGTGCCTTTCCCAGCTCAGAACAGATCAGCTGACCTCTCCTACATTTCTCCTTTGATGGTGAGAGATTAGAGAACCAGAGACTAAGCACCCTCATGTATTTTACCATATATATCTATGGAAAAATGACAGTAAACACCTACTCTGCTTTTTGTTTCATTCTTCACTGCTCAATCTGCCTGTTATCAGCTCAAACGCAAAACATTTGCGTTTTTGTTTTTAGGTGTGAATGGGGCGTAACTGTATTGCACATTTAATATCCTATGCGCTAAAATGGAAGGCTAAACTATGTGTTGAAGGTGTATAGACAGGGTTGCACGCTGTGGTGGACAAAATGACTTTGAGAGTCAAATGTATGTAATGGATGGGTGTAGGTAGATCAGGTAAGCCTCTGGACTATCCGGAGCAGGGGTCAGGAACCTTTTTTGGCTGAGAGAGCCATAAACGCCACACATTTTAAAATATAATTGCATGAGAGCCATACAATATGTTTCAAACTGGGACTGTAGGGCTCACGTCCCTGTTGCCATGGTGATGTGTATACAGTTGATGCTCCAGGCAGCAGAAGTGTCAGACACATCTTCAGCTTCTCTTGGGTTTTAGCAACATCAGCAATTTCCCCGAGAGCCAGACAGGAGAAATACCGACTAACAGCTTGTACAATTAGCTAGCTGACTTGGGGGTTGATTCACTTTGTAGGACGAGATCCCCGCACTTTGTCCCAAAAGGCTGCCTTTCAAGTGACAGGCAGCCTATTGGGCCAATCAAAGTTTGGGGATCTTGTCCTACAAAGTCATTGGACCTGACAGGGTCCAGAGTGGGACAACTGGAGCAGCTGTTCGTTTTGGGGGGAGCGCGAGAAAGTTAAGCTGGCCACTAACGGTCCAATTTTTTGCGAAAAATCGTTCGAGAGATCAGAAATTCTGATCGGATTGGTTGTAAATAATCTCCATTGGTGGACACAATCGATTATGAACGAGTGAAAAAAATGTCGCCCGAATGAATTTTCGACGAACGAAAATTTGGATTTTCTTGGTGGTCGTGATAGATAGGAAGCAATGATTGGTTAGTTGATGGTGTAGTGAACGATTTTTCGTCCGATCAGAATTTCTGATCGCTCAAACGATTTTTCGCTAGAAATTGGACCGTTAGTGGCCAGCTTTAGTAGTACATGCTGCGCTGCCACACTAAGCAGTGTAGCTTGGTGAATCAACCCCTACTGATTTGTATGTGAGCCAGAGGTAGCCATCAAAAGAGCCACATCTGGCTCCCGAGCCATAGGTTCCCTACCCCTGATCCAGAGGCTTTCCCCCTACTGAGGTAAGTATCTTTTTATCACTTCAGGTATGTTTTTAAAGGACCACTATCACAAAAAACGTACAATTTTAAATACATGCAGTACATTTCTCCCAGAGTAATAATTGCTATAAATTACTTTTCTACTATGTTGCGGTCACATACAGTAGGTAATAGAAATCTGACAGAACCAACAGGTTTTGGACTAGTCCATCTCCGCATGGGGGGATTCTCTTGGTTCTCTTTATTTTCAAAAGTACTTGGTGAACAGCAGTTTCTCAGTCCAACTGCCAGAATAGTGTGCAAACTGGTAGGGAGACTGCCTGCATCATTGTATTGATTCTCTCCAGGGAGTGCTTTAGAAAAGCATGAATGAAATGCTGAGAATCCCCCATGAGGAGATGGACTAGTTAAAAACCTGTTGGGTCCCTCAGATTTTTACTAACTATTATAAGTGACAACAACATAGAGGAAAAATAATTTATAGTGCATTTTACACTTGGAGAAACATACTTTTTATTTGTATGTGTTTACACGTACTTAAAATTTTAACTTTTTTTTTTTTTGATTGTGGTCCTTTTAAGTGAGCGATAGCATGAGGTGAGCCCATCAATGCATTAGTCTAACTTCCTCCACAACTGGATGCGGCAATCGAGAACGGTGTCTAGATGGTCTGAGGAGGCAGGAGACCCGTGCAGGAATTTATGTATCAAAACTTCAGAATCTAATAGGCTATTGAATTTGAGCCTGAAAAGCAATTCTGCACTACTTCTAGGACTGAAAATACACTTATAAAGCATATTCATCTCCTATTGTGGTTCAGAATCAACTGCCATTCATGTTGGCAATGGAAAGCACCACACTGCAGCATCCAGATGTGTTTGGGAGATAAAGGCAGGTTGTGAGAGACAGACAGGACATGTACATTGGATATCCATCCACTGGCAAGCAGAGATTGAAATGTACCTTGCCCTCTGCAGCTGTCAATGGCAGCTGCTGATACTGCTCTTCAGAATTGCTGACTCTATTTGCCAATCGCACGCTTACAGTATTCATTCTCATATGGGATGAAGACTTCATGGCTGCCCTGATTGGGGCAGGCCTATTACTAACCACTCAGAATCCAGTCAGAAGATTTCTAGTTCACAGAGTAACAACTTATTTGTTTTCTTTGTTGGTGTGGAGAAATAGTGAAATTGGATTTGGCATTTAAGTTCAAAAACTTTTTTTTTTGTCTTCTATAGAATGCTATTGTCCTGAGAGGTGAAGGTAGATCTTCAGATTTGTTTCATTGAGAGAGTATTGACATTTGAAATGGGGGTTGGACAACACGTGGCAAAAGATGGATACAGAGATTTGCGTGTTATAATTGCATGACTTGATAGAAACAAGTTCTAATAAAAGTGACTAAACTGAAGACAGGACTGTACCCCTTTTGGGACTGCCCCAGGGCCGGATTTCAGGAAAGGCCACTAAGGCCAGGGCCTTGGGCGGCTGCAGCGCCAGAGGACATTTGGACATGAAATAGAGGTTGCTACGTATGAAATAAAAGGCTGAAAATGGGGAGCAACACATGGAAAGGGAAACTGATTTCAAAGAAAGCTGTTCAAGAATGAGAGGGGCTGATACAACTGGAAGAGGGGGTGGCACATGGAATGGGAGGGGCGCTACTGTGCTTAAAGGGGAAGCAAATTAAATGTCATTGCATTGCATCAGTGTAGAGTTGGCCATTAATGATATGATCCTTTGGACGTTTGATTAGAAACGATCGTTTGGGCGCACTAACAGAAGGACAACTGCTATCCATTTTAATCAATTTTAATGGAATTGATCAAAAACTGATATTACAGTCAAATTGGAGAATCGTTTGTGCAAGCATCAGATCGTTAATGGCCACCATAACACTGTTTACAACAATTTTTTTTTTTTTTTTTAGAAGAACTTTTAAAAATAATTGGGTATTCGGTTTCTGGCCACATAGCTGTACAGTCAATTTCTCTCACACTTTAAAGCGGACCTGAACTCAGAACTTCCTTTCTGCTCTAAAAGATGGGCAACAGCATAATAACCTTTAAAGAAAAACATTTCTTTGTTACAGCTGATATAAATCTGCAGTGTGTCTACTTCCTACTTTCTTGGAAGCAAACATAGGGTTAACCTCTTGTGTTTACAGTCAGCTGACACAGCGGAGAGATCGCATTACAACTTGTGATTAGACACAGATGATGGGGAATTAGGCTAAACTCTCTAAATACATACATGGTGCATGTCTCTGTATTCCTTCTGTCCTGTGCAAGAGTTCATGTCCACTTTCAGTGCCATTTGTGTCTCTTCTCCTCCTGCTCCGGCGTATAGGCGTGTTTCAGGGGCGGATATAGGAAGCATTACCTGTACAGCGGACAGAGCCATGTCTTGCAGTGATGTTGTTGTAGCCCTCCACCCCTGTGTTTACTATAAATACACTGCTGTTCTGCTGCGCGTGCGTAGGATGCGTATGAGAACAGGTCTCTGCTTCTAACATTCACTGGGAATTTATTAATGGAAAGTGTACCAAAATAGCAAGTGCATGAGATCAGCGATCTGTTGTATTTTTAGAAGATAGACAAGTTCAGCTATTATTAGCTCAGAGATTTTATTGGGCCTCTTTTTGTGAAAGCGGTGAAGGAACAGAGCTGTGAATCATTATGTTTACACACACACACTAGGATTGTAGAGAGGCTGCTGCTGCTGCTGATGTCAGTCTGGCTCACGTGCGTCCTCCAATCCCAGCAATAACAAGAGATGGAGTGTTTTAATATCATGAACCGCAGAGCATGCTTTACTGCCATACTGTAAACAAGCTCTGACTGTGTGCAGCAGGCGTTATATTGAACCCATGTGCTTCCTAAGGCGCCTGCAGTATGTGCAGCCAAACTTGGTCTAGGAGACTTTGGTTCAAGCGGACCTAAACTCAGAACTTCCTCTCGGCTCAAAAAGAAACACAACAGCATAATAACCTTTTAAAGAAAACTTTTTTTTTTCTTTGTTAGGCCTAGTGCACACCAAAGCATTTCGGCTGCGGTTTGCGATCCGCTTGCGGGTGCGGATCCGCTTGGGTAATGTATTTCAATGGGCTGGTGCACACCAGAGCGGGAGGCGTTTTGCAGAAATGCATACTCCCGGGCTGCTGCAGATTTTGGATTGCGGATGCGTTTCTGCCTCAATGTTAAGTATAGGAAAACCGCAAACGGCTCTGAAAAACGGCACTTCAGAGCGATTTGCCAGGCGTTTTTGTTACAGTAGCTGTTCAGTAACAGCTTTACTGTAACAATACATGAAATCTACTACACCAAAACCGCTACACAAAACCGCAAAACGCTAGCTGAAACGCTGCAGAAAAATAAGAAAAAGCGTTTCAAAATCTGCTAGCATTTTGCGGATCTGCTAGCGTTTTTTGGTGGGCACCAGGCCTTACAGTTGATACAAATCCTAAAATAAATCTGCACTGTTCCTACTTCTGCTTTCATGGAAGCAGGCATACTGTTAAGATCCTGTGCTTTCAGGTGAGCTTATCTGCTGTGGCTGTCAGGTGACACAGGGGAGAGATCAAATTACAATTTGTGATTAGACACAAATGAGGGGGGATTTGACAGGCTAAATTCTCTAAATACATACAGGGTGTATTTCTCCGTTTTCCTTCTGTCCTGTGCAAGAGTTCAGGTCCACTTTCAGTGATTTGAGTTTTCATCCTGTGGCTTTATATATTTTCTTTCCTAATTGTTATATTTTGGGCCTACTGCAGCTCTGTTAATAAAATATATGTATTAAAAAAAAATCCGCTTAAGGTAAGAATGATACAAAAACAAATTTTAAACACATTTATATCAAATGATACTGTTTCAAAAGGTTTATACTTTTAGTGAACGTTAAAGCTATAATTTAGTCTTGGTTTTAAAGCCACAGCAGACCCGCCACGAGGATCTGCGTATATAAACTGTATATACAGTAGAGTCCCTATATTTTTTTTTTTTTTTTTTTGTGCTGAATTTATCCAAGGAATATAGACAGACCTAAGAGTCTAGTCCACAGCTGACATGTTTTAAACCTCCTTGATCTTAATCCTAGCCAATATATTAAACATGATCGACAATGTTTGAGTCCATTTCAGCTATGATTAAGACTAGGGAGGTTCAAAACATTATTTCTCCTCCAGAATAGCGCTCCACCATAGACAACAATACTGTCACCACCACCAGGAACACCCTGAAGGATCCTCACTCACCAAATAAGATGGTCCCCTGAATGAGTCATCTTCATGACGAAATCGATAGGGAGGAGCCACATGTGGAAGTAACACGGACAGTGTAGTGGGATGCGGTGGCGTGGTGGAGCGAGCAAGCCCTGAGATTCCAGCACACGGCGGCCAGCCCGGGAGGCCGCACGGGGTGGAGCCCGTTCCTAACACTCCACAGGCTTACCAACTACCTGTAATATGTGAGTGGAACCTTTTTAAATAAATATACTTTTAAGATAAAGATGCCTGCGCAATGATAGCATTTGTTTGCATTGAGGTCACATTCAGGAAGAAAGGAGAGGTGATATCTGAATAGCATCTGACTGCCACAGGGTGTGGGGAGCCCATCAAATACCCCAGAGGCGAGATAAGGCCAATGTCATTGCTGGCTCATCTTATTTGGTGAGTGAGGATCCTTCAGGGTGTTCCTGGTGGTGGTGACAGTATTGTTGTCTATGGTGGAGCGCTATTCTGGAGGAGAAATACTATTTATAAGAAAGGACTAACTCAAGCCTTTTTACCAGAAGCGTACCCGTAGGGCTGTCTATAACATAGGGACTCTCTTGTTTATGTATTGAGTATATAAATCATATTGATTATTTAATACATCCTTGAACCATATTGGTAATTGCGGGTAAATTCATCTGAGCGCTGTGTAACTTTGTGTTTGAGGTTCAAAACATGTCCGATGTGGACTAAACTGTTATGTCTGTCTATATTTGTATCAGCTGTCACATTTCTTTGTTGCAGCTGATATAAATCTGAAGTGTCTGCTTCCCACTTTCATGGAAGCAGACTTGAGGTCCGTACACACGCCGTACTAAAAGCAACGACGGGTCCGTCGTCACCTTCCGCTGGGCGGGCGTTCCAGCAACAGTCCGACGTGTGTACAGTCTGTCTGCAGACTGATAAGGCTGTTTCTGCCTGGCGGATCGCTCAGAAACAGCCTTATCAGTCCGCCGACAGACTGTACACATGCCGTACTGTCTGCTATAAACCCGCCCAGCGAGAGGTGACGGCGGACGCGTAGTTGCCTGCAGTCAGGCGTGTGAGCAAATGACAACTTAGTCATAAGAGGGAATTACAGGCTGAACACTCTAAATACATACAGGGTGCATTTCTCTAGGTTTTCCTTCTGTCCCGTGCAAGAGGTCAGGTGCACTTTAAATGGGAGTTAGCCTTTATGACTTTATGTATAGTGTAAAAGCTGATTTAGCATTTTACCTCACAAATTGCCGTTAGAAAGTCAATTTCCTCTAAAACCGCTTTATGCTGTAGCCAGTAAATAAGGCTTGCTATACCTCTTTCCTAGATGTAATTGTTGGCTGTGGGCCTCAAGCCTCCCCTTGGCTCAGCATCTCGGTTATCCGCAGGATGTGAATTTGTCCAGCTCTGATTCTTGGCTTCTATACAAGGCTTGTGGTTCAGTGGTATTATCACATCTACAATGTTGTATGAAGAGTAATGTATTTCCGACCATAATTGGCAGTTTATAGAATAGCTCTGGTATACTGATGCTATTTAGAGCTAAAATATTTAGGATAGTTTATTGGCTTAAAGGCAACTAAGCACCTTCTTGACAAAATATATCAAACGAAGTTGCCACTAAGGGAGATTGGTAAATAGAATGGGCCATAGGGGAGGTGACCGGCATTACTTGCGGGGGCTTCTCCCCTAGTCCCTCCTGTCTATGCAGTCCTCCATCATCTTCTCCAGAGAGGACCTGTAGCTGCTGCAGTTTCAAGCTCCTGCATGTGTTGTACTCCCATTGAAGGACTATATCTCCTGATGGAGCTGCACACAAGGAACATAACAGAGTGGGCAGGCTGAGAGGGGAGAACACTGGCCTCAGCCAGTGCTCAGCGGAGTTGATCATCCAGACAAATGGCTCTCTGAGGAGGATTGGGGGCCGATGTACACACTCTAGATTCATGGCAGATGCAGCAATTCTCAGCTTCCTCGGCTGTGTTCAATCTAGCATGTGTACAAGGCTTAAAGTGAACCTGAGGCAAACCTCGGGTCTAAAAACGCATACTTGCCTAAGAAGAGGGAAGCCTCAGGATCCTGTAGACGCTTCCTATGTCCTCTTCGCCCCTGTCGCCACTAGCCGGGACCCTCTGGAATATCCGGGCTTTCTTCCTTTTCATGTATGAGCATGACTGGGGTAGCATAGAGCCACCCGTGCAGGCGCAGCCATATTTGCACAGGCCCAGTGTGGCAGCACATGCGTAGAAAGAGTTGGATCTTCAATCCAACAAGCTCTTGTTGGATGCCTTCGGGGGTCTGCAAGCAGCAACAGAGGCTGCTGCAAAAATCATTGGTGGATGGAAAAATCCAGAAGTGGGTTCACTACTTAAGGTAGCCATACATTGGTCGATTTGCCATCAGATTCGACCAACAGATAGATCCCTCTCTGATCGAATCTGATCAGAGAGGGATCGTATGGCTGCCTTTACTGCAAACAGATTGAGAATCGATTTCAGCCTGAAACCGATTCACCATCTGTGAAGCTGCCGCTGTCGCCCCCCCCCCCCCCCCCCCATACATTACCTGAAGCCTGGTCCCGGGCATCTTCTCCGCATCACGGCATCCGCGTATAACTTTCTGTCACTCCAGTGACAGCGGAAGTTCAAATAGAGTGCCCTCTAATTGTACTTCCGCTGTCACTGCAGTGACACAGGAAGTTATACACGGATGCCGTGATGCGGAGAAGATGCCAGCCGGGAGACGGTAGGTGATGCGGAGAAGATGCCGGGAGCCAGCTTCAGGTAATGTATACCTGCGTCAATCGTACGCCTCTAGCGATGCGCTCCCTACCCGCGGGCAATCAACTGTAATTTCCCACACGGAGGGATCGATCTATTTCGGGACGAAATTGATCGAAGTTTAGTGTCAACGATTTGACAGCAGATTCGATCCCAGTGATCGAATCTGCTGTCGATCGGCGGGCAATCGGCCTAGTGTATGGCCAGCTTTAATTAAGTATTTAGAGGTTATAAAACCCCAGGGGAGCTGGGAAACACTTGAGTGCAGGGAACAGATACATTCAGTAGTTCAAGATCTGTCTGTATAGGAGCTGAATAAGTGTTATCGTTCACTTGAGGCAGTCAAAATGCTACATTTGTTTTTTTTAACCCTCTAAACCAAAATTACAGTGTGGGACTCCAGAAAAGTTATATTTAGGATTAGGCCTATAGACCTATTTGTATTTTAATGTTAGGCTTGCTTTAAAAGCAGTGAGTTTTTAGGCCAAAGTCCGCGCATTGAGACCTGACTCTTACAAGGCACAGAACATTAAGGCCTGGAACCCACTGAAATCCGCAAACGCAAACCGCTAGCGTTTTGTCTGAGCGGTTCGCAAGCGGATTCATGCGCGTTTTTGGCCGTGTTTTGCAACATTGTATTTTTTTGCCCAGCGTTTTGCGTTTTGCGTTTTTATCCTGATTGGTCCTGTGAATTATTTTTCATTTTGTTACAGTGTGCTGAACCGCAAAACGCTAGCAAAACCGCTCAGTTTAGGTTTTGCTGAGCGTTTCCGCTAGCGGTTCAATACTTTACATTGAAGCGCTAACGCTCCCAAAATGCTGCACGTCCTGCGTTTGCGTTTCTGAGAAACGCAAACGCTCCTGTGGAAGTTGCCCCATCCATTAATATTAGCCCAGCGTTTTGGCAAACTGCTAGCGTATCGCAGTGCTGCCAAAACGCTGCCAAAAGCGCTCCTGTGGGTTCCAGCCCTTACATTGCGCTTTTTTCCTGGCGGGCTCAAAGCACCAGAGCTGCAGCCACTAGGACGTGCTTTAAAGACAGTAGCGGCGTTAGGGAAGTCTGGCCCAAGGTCTCCTTCCTGAATAGGTGCTAGCTTACTGTTTATTCTTTAAGCAGAGCTTGATGTATCTAGTTTCTTTTTTTTTTTTTTTTACGTGAACCTAGAGTTTGGCCTTGATGTATTTTATTTATCTTACCTATTTAAATATTGCTCATGCTTTTGTTAGCGAGAACATTGAACCATTCCTGTTTATCCTTGACAGAAAATCGAACGTCACTGGATACAGTTTAGGTGTAATCCAACAAACCTACTGGTATAATATTGCACAGTGGTAGGCAAATCATGCAAACAGTAGATACAATTCATGTCAATATTGACTTTCATGGAAACTGACCGCCCTAGACCCTCGGTAGACATGGCAGGAGCACTCTGACGCATGCATACCATCAGTATAGCTTCCTCGAGGCCCCTTTTACACTTGCAGGGCAAACCTGCATTGCATTATCCTATTTTATTGCAAGGGGACGGAAAGCAATACAAATCTATGTAGACGTTCACACTTACTGCGGTGTGCCGGAAGTATCCAATCCAACACAAGGGTAACTGTGCATTACCGCAAGCACCACGCTTGGCGCACAGTGTTGGGTAACGGAAGTCTGAGTGACACATGTAGTGTAAATGTTGGAGCGCGGTGTGGCGAGCATGCGTGGACTGCCGGGGTTCCCAGTGACTTCCCAGCAGGGAATACGTCACAGAGCAGGGGGCGGAAATACATTGATATTGCAAGGCTGACACTGTAAAGACTTGTCGGTAGCCTATGTGCTAGTGACGTGCTCTGTAGCTTTGCAGGGTCGAGGGGGGTGATCGGAGCAACATGGGTGTGGCATCACGCGGCAGAGCGAGTGTGCAGAACAATACTTTAAGCTGGCACTTGTCCAAATCTATCTCTAAGCCTGAATGTGGCTAAGACACACGGATGGCATCTGGAGCCATTATACATGTGCTAGATTTTCGTCAGAACGTTCGTTATCTGCCGTCTCGGCCGAGTTTCTTCCACAATTTGTCCAAAGCTTTATATTTGATCTCTGGGCAGAATTGAAAACCTGTTGAGAAGATGGTATACTCACCTCTTCCCTGGCAATCTTTCTGGTAATCTCCTTGATGCGCCGTTCATGGCTTTGCTTCTGTACATGGTTTAAATTTTACTTCTGTCAGGATTGCTGGAATCTGCTTAGCACAGCCTTTCTCATCCTTTTTACCCTGGAGGAACCCTACAAAGAATTATTGAATCTCAAGGAACCCCTGCATTTATTTTGCAGGAGGCATGAACTGTAAAAATAGGTGTGCGTTTGTTTCACTACCCCCATTACACTGCTTTCTCTAGTGCTTTTTATTAATGTGCTCATTATTATTCTGACACTCCTATCATAATGTGCTGTATTATACTTCCCCCACGATGGGGGGGGGGGGGGGGGGGGGGGGGGGGGGGGGGGGATGGCAAGGAACCCCTGCAGAGTAGAGTACTCAAGGAACCCTGGTTGAGAAAGCTTGGCTTAGCACAATTTTGGGTTTAGTGGGATTTTCTTTTGTTGTGCCAGGGCGGTGGGTGAGGCCATGCAAGTGCACACTCAGAACTACATACAGTGTAAGTTGTATTAATCCAGCCAGAAAGAGCTGAGTGCAGCTGCAACACTGCACAAGATTCCTCATGGCTGCAGTGTCCTTACACTCGATGGTAAAATAGTTCCTCCATGCTGGAAGTGCTATACTTTTGCTACTACAGAAGAGCTTGTTAGCTGAACAAACACTCTAGTTTAAGTTTTCTGGAGTGGGTTGTGTTCTTTCCTTTCTGTGAGGTAAAAACTTGCACACTTTGAAGGGAAAAAAATCTGGCATAACGAGGGAATGTCTGTAGGATTGTAATGTAGTAAAGTAAACTTTTATTTACTTATCCCGTACATCTAACGCTGGGGACTCCCTTAGAACAGATTAAAACTCCGCCGGCCTATTATTCTCGGCCGTGTGAAACTTAAAAAAAAAAAAAGCCATCTCCCCTTAAAAAGTCAACATGCTTTCTGTGTGTAATATATAGTGGTATTCAGAAAGGCCATTTTGTCTTCCCTTACCCTAGGGGAATAGCAGGGGAGAAATGCTACAGCTGCCTGCACTTTGACCCAAGACTGGGGGCCACTGCCAAGGGCCGGGCAAAATCATTTTTCTCTGGGGTAAAGAGCAGGCAGCCGAGATGTTGTCGTAGCGTTCTCACACCCCGCCATGGCTTTATAAATGGTTTATATTTAATGGCGCACTTTTTTTTTTTTTCTTCTCCTTGGGTTTTGAAAACATTCCATTCAGTGTAATGAAGTGATCTACTTAGGACTCTCGCCAGTAATGGTGAGCTTCTCAGCCTCGCCTTCTCACCACAAGGCCATCAATTACACAAATAAGGTGCTTATGGTGTGTAAGTGGCAGACTCTCTACACATCTGAATATTCCTTTCAAGGCCTCCTTCTGCAAAAACAGGCAATAATGGGAGAAACGCAGAAAATTGCCAGCCTGTATTTACATATACATTAACTTGGAGCTGATGGAAATGGAAGGCTCTCTGTGTGCCTGGCTCTCTCTGGCCTTGTCAGTAGTGAGCATAGCTTGTAATGCGTTTTCTGTTCAATAATTTTCATTATAGGAATTATGATAGTGGTCAAAGAAGTATTCGTATAATAAAAATTATGTCAACATTTGTTCAGTGCTATTCTCCTGTCAGGCTCCATGTGCTTGAGAGCTGCAGCCACTAGGGGCACACTCAGCAGGCAGTAACCATATTGGGCTCAGTTCACATGGGCATCTCGGTCACATGCTTTCCTGCGAGCGTGCAGAGATGCATTTGACAGCTTTTGGTGGCAATCAGCGGATTTCACCCCCACAGGGTGACATGGAGGCGTGGCAATAAACTATCTTGGAAGTAGCCTGTTGCTTCCAGGATCTCCTCAAACAATGGGAAAAATAGGGATCAAAACACAGCATTTGTGTAAATGGCAGGAAACAAGAGGTAACGGCGCTGCCCTTTCATTTGGCCATTGTTTACCGTCCAACAAGCATCTGTGTGAATCGGGCCTTAGGAAGTCTTGCCCAAGGACCCCTTACTGAATAGGTACTGGCTTACTGAAAAGAAAGACTCATGCCTATTCCAATTCTGAGACACGTGTTATGCTTGTTAGCTGATTTCCTCATAATGACGTTTTAGGTAACATTTGTTTTGCTTGGTAAATGCTTTCTTTGAAACCATAATCGCACAAAACTTATGTTGGATATCCGTGATACTATATTCCCATGCGTCTGCTTTTGTTTAAAGGACAACTGTAGTGAGACATGTATGGAGGCTGTCATATTTATTTTCTTTTAAGCAATACAAGTTGCCTGGCAGCCCTGCTGGTCCATTTAGTAGTAGTGCCCAAATAAAACCAGAAACAAGCATGCAGCTAATCTTGTCAGATTTGACAAAAACCCCTTATCTGCTGCATGCTTGTTCAGGGTCTTTGGTTTAAAGTATTAGAGACTAAGGATCAGAAGGACAGCCAGGTAACTGGTATTGCTTAAAAGGAAATAAACATGGCATCCTCCATATACATCTCACTACAGTTGTCCTTTAAAGGGATACTGTAGGGGGGTCGGGGGAAAATGAGTTGAAGTTACCCGGGGCTTTTAATGGTCCCCCGCAGGCATCCTGTGCCCGCGCAGCCACTCCCCAATGCTTTAGCCCCGCCTGCGGTTCACTTCTGGAATTTCAGACTTTAAAGTCTGAAAACCACTGCCCTGCGTTGCCGTGTCCTCACTCCCGCTGATGGCACCAGGATCGTACTGCGCAGGCCCAGTATGGTCTGTGCCTGCGCCGTGTGCTCCTGGTGACATCAGGGAAAGCGAGGACACGGCAACACAGGCGCAGTGGTTTTCAGACTTTAAAGTCTGAAATTCCAGAAGTGAACCGGAGGCGGGCCAAAGCATCGGTGAGTGGCTGCGCGGGCACAGGGTGTCTGTGGAGGACCATTAAAAGCCCCGGGTAAATTCAACTCATTTTCCCCTGAACCCCCCACCCCCCCTACAGTATCCCTTTAATACTTGTCTTCTGCTTTGGTTTGCTTTAAATAAATATAACGTTTGTGTTGTGTTTTTATATGCTGCGGCTGTTCCTTTTGTGTATTTTTCTTCCAGGTGCCAAATTGTTACTTTTTTTGTTGTTGTTTTGTTTTAATATATACAGTCTACATATTTAAAATGTTTAATCTGGCAGGTTCAAGCTGCATTTTTTGGGGAAGAACACTGCAGCACATAGGCAGGTAAGATGTCTTTTTAGCAAGGGGGGGACAGGGCTGATGCTTCCACATGGGTGGTAGGGGCAATGGCCAAGGGCCCTTAGCTCATTAGGGGCCCAGAACTCAGGGATTGCACAGATCTTTATGTACAGTGTTGTATGCAAGGGATCCTGTTTTAAAGTGTGGGTAGCTTAATATTGAGTGTGGGTCATATTTTGCACCTGCACCTCACAGCCATGCTCCCCTCCATGTAAAAGTGTGACTGCACTTACCCTCTATGTACAATCACGGCTGCGAGCAATCTTCAATCTTCAGGAGGGCGGCTGGAGGAAGACCTAAGTATGTGTATAATTTTTTCCTCCTGTCCCATCTCATGTACACTTTATGCTTTATATCCATGGCCAGATGGATCTGGGATCTCAGTCAACAAACGATTGTTCCCCAGTCCATCTGGCCAAATCTGCCAGCGTCATTGGCGCCATTGTGCGTCAAAAAATGATTATTTGAACTTGGCAATGAACTGCTGCCTGAGGGATCAAGCCCAGATCCTTGCAAGCGACAGTAATTGTGCATGTGTACACACTTACTCAAGACTGGTAGCTACTATTTTCATCCCCAGACAAGCATTTCCTGGTTTGGGGTTGACATCCCTCTTTCTTTCTGCATTCTCCAGTTAAAGAGACACTGAAGCGGAAAAAAAAAAATATATTATTTGTATGTGTTGTACAGCTAAGAAATAAAACCTTAAGATCAGATACATCAGTCTAATTGTTTCCAGTACAGGAAGAGTTGAGAAACTCCAGTTGTTATCTCTATGCAAACAAGCCATTAAGCTCTCCGACTAAGTTAGTCGTGGAGAGGGCTATTATCTGACTTTTATTATCTCAACTGTAAGTGAACTGTTTACTTTTCCTCTGCTAGAGGAGAGGTCATTACTTCAGACTGCTCTGAAAGAATCCTTTTGAATGCTGGGTGTTGTGTAATCTGCACATATTATAGAATAATGCAATGTTAGAAAAAAACACTATATACCTGAAAATAAAAGTATGAGAATATTTTCTTTGCTGCTAATCTTCTAGAAATTATTCATAGTACACAACCAATTCATTATATCATATATATTTTTTTTCGCTTCAGTGTCTCTTTAAATCTTCAGTGCCATAGTAATTAATCATTCTTCACATATGGGGCCAAGTGGGGTTAGGGTCATATGCAAATACCGAGACCCAGATGGCTTCAAGATTTGCATGTGCAAGAGGTTTGGGACTGGACAGGGTAAATATATGTCAAAGGCACACCATATGGCACTGACTACGTGCCGGAAGGGATAGTTTGTTTGCTTCTTTTTTCTCTTTTTTTAGTTCAGGTACACTGTAAAAGAATTTTTAAAAACACACGATTGGTTCGCAAGAAACCTGATCTGAGGAAAAAATATTAGCTAGATAATCGCCTTAGAAGAGGCACGTAAGAAAAGCTCTATAGCTACATGCCCACTGGCATATGCGGTCAGATGGATCGGGGATCTCCGCAGATGAACGATAGTTTCCCCAATCGATATGGCTGAACCTGCAAGAGTCATTTGTGATGCTGGAAATGAACGATGGTTTACACGATCGCAGCAAAACCTGCGCAAGTCAAAGATCACCGCGGGTGGTGTGCGTGAAACACGGTTTAACAAATTTTTGTTAAATGCTGTTGTGCGATATTGCGAAAAAAATTGTGCAAAATTGCATGCGAAAATCACTTAGTGGGCGTGGTCCTTTAGAGACTTCCTGGTTCTCTCTCTGTCCACTTGTTCCTTTGCCTGGAGCCTCCTAGTTGAAGTTATCTAGCTAGAATGTTAGAATATGCCTTCAGGGCTTCTCTGAATGCTTTGGAAGTGCTTGCGTCCCTGAGTTCTTCTGAAGACAAGTGAATCTGTACTGCTGACCAGGGCAGTGGAGCAATTTTGAATCACTGGAGTCGGTGGTTTTATAAACTGAGATGTCTGAGGAGTCGACTTATTTTTGTACCAACTCCACAGCCCTGCTGCTGACTCGTGAGTCCAGGCCCGTGGTACTCAGATGTGGGTGCTATCCAAGCCTTCCGAGAAGTCCCGAAGCCGTAAAATTCGACCGCGGGATATTGCTGGAATGAGGAGATTGAGAAAAAGGGCCAGGAAGGCTATATGGAATCTTGAGCCTTCCCTTTATGTCGTCTTTACTTGATTTGTATATGAGTCCAACTGACCAGCAATCCAATATAGAAAATGGCTGTGTAATTGCAACTGGAGTGTACTGCAATAGTACTATAGGAGACCTGTTGTGGTATACACAAATGGCTTTTCTTACTTTCCTGGCTACCCAAATATAACTGCGCCGCACCAAAAAGCTCATCTGCCTTTTCCTAGCAAGCGTCTGCACGTTTGCATTTCCCTTGTAATCTAGCTCAACAGATAGAGTTCAGTTCAAAAGCTGTTTCATGGAGAAATAGAGAGGCTTTTTGTGTGTTTGCTGCCAAACAGAATCCGCTGTGCTGGGTGACCTCACTTGCTGGGTTCTGCCCCAAATCTGTGATGGAAGATTAACAAGATTCAGAGATGTCACAGCCAGAGGAGCAGGCTGAGAGGAGACGCTACAGCATGGGAAGGTTTTTACACACAGATGACGGCGGCTTGTGTTCTCTCTGCTTGCTGCTCTTTATTTTTTTTACTACTGGCTTGTGGATGTTTTTGTTATGTGTCTTAAGATGTTAGAGAAAAAAGGTCTGGATTGCAATTCTGGTCAGTGAGTGGGAATTAAGGTGTGCTTTACATTCTACCACTGTGGTCTGTTCTGTTTACATCTGCAATGGGGGATATGTTGCTGATTTCACGTAGAGGGTGAAGAGACACCCAGGATCACATAAAATTAAGTTAAAAACACATAAAATACAAAAAATAGAGATGGCTTACCTCTCAATGACAACAAACTTGTGGGGATAAATACAATTTATTTGCACGTACAACGCGTATTGTGGGTGCTTGCCCACTTCATCGGGCTAATACAAGTGCCGCAATTAGTTAGCCTCAAAACTCTGAACGCCTCTCATGTTGCTGATTTAAAGTGGTAGTTAAAGTGCAGCTACACTTGTCCTGAAGAGGAAAAAAAATCTTATTAAACCATAAAAAACTTTCGACTAAAGTAAAAAAAAAGACAAGTGCAACATGCAGTGTGTTTTTGCTTTGTTATAAAGTAAATATTTGCCCCCGTTTGATGTTTACTAGCGTCTTCTAGGTGATGAGACGCGCGGACATCATAGAGAGGGGTGGGCTGTTACGCACCGCTCCATTGGTTAGAGTCAACACGTGGGTTGATGTTTTGGAGGGGCGTGGCCTTGATCCCCGCTCGGATGCTGTGTGCGGCTCATCTTAGCTGCGTGGGAGGTCGGAGGTGTCTGCCGGAGATCAGACCTAGGTTATGTTATGCGGATATACATCCTTGTTGAATACCTTATACTGTAAGTTGATGCGGATGTTTGATCCGCGTATCTTATATGTTTACAATTGTAACCTATTTGAATAGGTGATAACCAATAGGATGTTTGGAATTAGTCAGGTGGTGAGCTCTGTGAGTACTTAGTAGGAGTTCCCCATCAGGTCCGCTTTTGGCTTTCTGTATAGTGATTGGTTGATCATCTGCATATATAGTGCACGTTACCTTGTATGCAGTTGATGCTGGGCGGCTTGAAGAAGGGCAGGAGCCCGAAATAGCTGACTGTTGCTGCTGATAGCATTATGTTTTAACCTTTTTTGATAAT
Source organism: Hyperolius riggenbachi (assembly GCF_040937935.1). Taxonomy (NCBI): domain Eukaryota; kingdom Metazoa; phylum Chordata; class Amphibia; order Anura; family Hyperoliidae; genus Hyperolius; species Hyperolius riggenbachi. The sequence continues at coordinate 82,696,491 of NC_090650.1, forward strand.
AAAGATTTGAAAACGACTTGAAGATTGTGCGGACCTCAATCGTTTGCTTTGCTATACATACTCTGGCGGTACCCAGAGGGAAGGTCCAGCACATCTAGTCCCTTTTCTTAGGGATTTGGCCGTTTGAGTGTGGTTCCACTACAAACAAGTGACAGCAAGGAGAGCTTGCAGAGTGATCCTTCTTCCATTGCCTACTACTGTGACTAATGTAGGAGTACAAAAGTTTGCTTTCTTAAAAAAGAAAGTATTTGCAATAATCCAGGTTAGAGTGAGCTCCAAGATGTCTCCCGGTGAATTACTGCTGAAATAGGCAAATCAACCATTGCTGTCCTTGGAAGCTAAACACACCTCCGGATCCACTGGAATGCAATGATGTGTCAGCTTGTTAATTTTGTACAGAGCCATAATAATCCAAAATGCATACAGACTGTTTCGGATAGGTTGATTCACATCAGTGCATGGCATGGTAATGTAGGAGTGGCTGTGACTGAAGTTCTCACTTTTGCCGGACCACGTGTGGCCAGCGGGAGCAGACCGTGTAGTGTCAGCTGTGTTCTGGCTGTAGCTCGGAAGATGCGCTACCCCAATAAACTGTGGGAGAACACACCCGCCTGGCTCGTGATTATCACAGAAATGCGGCCCGCTTACAGCAGTGGATCTCTCGTATCCGTTGCAGAGCGACAACTGTTAACGGCTTCAATTTATAAAATGGGAGACATTCGCAGTCAGTTTAGCAATGAACGGTCTGTTCTTAGCTCGAGTGGGAACACATCCTAAGGGCTCTTTCACATTAGGGCAGACTTTGTGCGTTAACGCAAACGGAAGCCGTTTGCGTTAACCAAGGTAAGCTGAAAGTCCATAGACTTTAATTTTACCTTTCACACTCGACGCTGCGTTTCGATGCGTTGCGGTTCCGACGCACCCGGGCGCAGTTTTTTCTCCAACGCACCCGCGAGCCGGCGTTTTCCGTCGGGTTTAATTACCAGCTACCGCCGCTGATTGCGTCGCACCGCAGATACCCGACGACACGCCGCAGGCAGACAACGCGTGCAGGAGAACGGCTCCTGTTCGCGTTGTCTGATGTGAAAGAGCCCTAAGAATAGGCTGCTGTTGGTCTCTGAGAAAAGGATATATTAGGTTTATTTTACTTTGAAAACCTACAATAAAAACATTAAGATCAAGAGACTATTCTCAGAATAGAGCTATGCAACCTGTTAACCAAAGATGTTTTACCCTAACGGACGAGCGTTTTTTTTTTTTGTTTGTTTTTTTCCCCCTTTCAGTGCTCATCCCTTTCATTTGCCAATAGCTTAATCACTACGAATCACAATGAAATGATCTAGATCTTGTGTTTTCGCAACCAATTGAGCTTTTTGGGGTTGATATTTGTTTTCAGTAATTACTTTATTCTCTATGCATTTTAAAGGGAAAAACAAGGAAAAAATGAAAAAATAAATTTTCTTCAATTTCATCCCCTATAGTTTTAATATTAACAGTGCTACTGTGCATAAAATCCACACATTTTATCTGCCAATTTTGTTCTGGTTATCATGAGATTTTAATTATGTTCCTAGTACAAAGTATGGTGACAATATATTATTTGGAAATAAAGGCGTCTTTATTTTATTTTTTTGTGTGTTTTTTTTTTTTCACTATTTTTCACGTGCACGGGGATGCACGCTCGGAAGCGCGCATGCGCACAGCAGCAACGCTGTCTAACTTATTAAAAACGCCCTGAAGCCATTAAGAGGCTCTAGCAGGAGGTTTTTATAAGTCAGGTTGTCATAAAGTGGTTAAAATGAAAGAAGGAAAAAAAATAAAATTAAATACAGTACAGAAATGTTTTAAATTCAGTCAGGTGTTTATTGCCCTCTATTCCTTTCAGCATAACGCCAATCATACAGACAGGAAGTGACCCTAGCCATGTAAATTATAATAATTATACCACACTCTGATGTAATTCTGCATTTCTATACTCTAAAAACTTTGAAAAGACCGTAGCCCGCTTTAGGTAAAAGGGAAAAATAGAGCCGTCTTATGAACTCTGTGATGCCCTTGAAAAATTACTGTTGGCATTAATCTTCCAAGATCTATAAGGCTGGTTAATGAGGCAATGAAGAAAGTGCTAATGTATGCATTTTTGATTGTACCAATTCATAATATTGTTAAAGTGAACTTGTCACACATCTTTTAAAAGTTTCAGATTGATATTGCTGCTTAAAATAAACCTGAATTATACCATGTTAAATGCAAACTCTTACCAACGGCGGCTAAAGTTATGTCCAAATTCTTGGTGCCTGAAATTATTCTTGGGGACTGTTTCAAGCAGCAGTGTAAGGCCTCTTTTTTCCACAGGCAGTTGATAGGCAGTGCAATGGCTCTCTAACTCTCACAACTGCTCACTGCTGCCTGGTAACTGCTCACTGCTGCCTGGCAACTGCTTGCTGAGCACACAATTCAACTGCCCGTGGAAAAGAGGCCTAATAGTAGGGCCTGCCCAGACACGATACTGGGCTCTCAGCCAATCAGGGTGTTTTTGTTCTCTGGAGAGGAAAGAGGCTATTGGAGTATTGTACATACAGCTGGGTGCACGCCGTTCCTGTCAGCTGATGTGGAAGTAGCCACACCTAGAAAGGCTTCAGCAAGTTTTGAGAAGCCATCCACCAATCAGGTAGAGGGCGCTGTCCCAGACCCGCCAATCATGACTGTACACTGCTCACTTTCTTTATTGGAGCCGGCGCTCTCGTGGGCGGTACCACGGCTTTGTCATTGGGTCGTGTTGATCTCTGCTTGCACTTACATGCACTTGGCATTAAAATTACACACTGGCTACTATTTGAATCTCATTGGCCATCTTAACATGCCAACTCGAAACGAGAATGTAGGTCAGGCAGGGAGCGAGAAGACCCTGGTATAGCAATATGTGCATGAAAATATCAGGCTGTTTCTTATTATAACATTCTATTAGATGTTAGCCCAGCCATATGAAAAGCAATTCTGCCCTATTTCTGTGATTTTTAGCTTTGATCGGCTTCCACAGGCCTGTGTGTTTGGCCTCTGATATCATCTGCTTTATGTAATGAGAGGTCCCCCATATGTGCGTTTCTTATACAGGCCATAAGCTGATCTAACATCCTATTTTATCACTGTTGCTGCCAAGTGCTTCGTGCTGTGGTCCATAAATACTTGATGTTCTGATTAATCATGCATAATATGTAATCTATGGATATGTGTGCTGTTGAAGGACAGGTTTGGCCTGCATGTGGGTTTAGAATAGAGATGTTCAATCCTTTTTATTTTCCCAGCCGTGCTGTCCTTGCTAGACCCGCTATACCCTGCAGCAATACAGCCATTACAATTCTATGCTGTCATTGGGGGATCGGCTAAAAGAGGGCTCCGGCCATAGGAAAGATATTGTAATCATTTATATACTGCACAGCACTTTTGATCCTCCTAAAGCAATGTACCGTTTACATCAGTGCTTGACTGCGCATCTATAGTGGTGACCTCTTCTGCTGTGCTTAAAGTGCATCTGAACTCTTACACAGGGACAGAAGCAAAGCATAGAGAAATGCACCCTGCATGTATTTAGAGAGTTTAGCCTGTCTAATTCCCCCTCATATGTGTATAATCACGAATGTAATTTGTTCTCTCAGCTGTGTTAGCTGGCTGCCTCAGCAGAGCAGCTGATTTGAAAACGCAGGATGTTAAACCTATGTCTGCTTCCGTGAAGGTTTTATGCTTTTGCTCATCTTTTAGAGCAGAGAAAAAATTCTGAGTTCAGGTTCACTTTAAAGTGGAACCGTACTCAAAATAACATGATGAAAAAAAGCATCTTTTATTTTTTGTACAATACAGTGTTCATTTATAAATGAGTCAGTGTTTGTCCATTGTAAAATCTTTCCTCCCCTGATTTACTTTCAGAAATTCATCAGTCAGCAACATCTTTAGTACTGACAGGTGAACCCTGCAGAATGTTAATTTACTGAGAGTTATCAAGCCAGTAAAAAAATACGGCTAAAACCACACAACATACCAATACACGGCAATGTATAGCTAAAGTAAGTGTTTCTGACGCTGAAACCAGTAGAAGTGGGAGTCCTGAATAATTTACTACATTCTACTATATGTCATTATGGTTCCTGTTTAAAGTGTAGATTTATATCATTAACTTCACTTAGTCAGTTTAATATGTGGAAGCGGTGTAGCTTCCGTATCCATCAGTGCATGTCCCCTGTCTTCTGTTTAATGCCGGGCGGCGCTTGTGCCCTGTGACCCCGGCGCATGTACTGACGTTCCATACATATGGCGGGGTCATGTGGTACAGACACCTGACAGCAGTGGAGAAGGACTTGGAACACAGGAGGAGGCGTGCTACTGAACAGGTGAGCCCGAAACACACAGCTTAAAGAGACTCTGTAACAAAATTTTCAGCCTAATATCTTCTAACCTATAAATTCCTATACCTGTTCTAATGTGGTCTGGCTTACTGCAGCCTTTTTTAGTTGCACTTTCTCTGTAATATATGTAATCTTTTCTTTAGTACATGGCAAGGAAATGAACAGCGCTACTTAAAAACAGATAAGTGCCTACCTGCAAGAGAGTGAAAGCCCCACTTGTGGGATAAAATACACACCTAGCATACACATGACCTGTCTACCACTGAAGGATGTCGGTTTCCTGTAACAGCTTGCATGCAACTTGTTAAGTACTCGTCCCTTCCACTGCGGAGAAGTCATCCTTGATGGGAGGGGACCTAACGCTAACTAAATCCTAACCTATGCATAGCCTGGGTGCGGCTAACCAAGTAAAATTGAAAATTGAATTTTGCTTTTGGTGTATATGCAGAGCTTCTGTTTGGGCTCAAGGTGCGTTTGCAGTTTCTGGGGGGCTCAGCGCACTTCTGATTGGAGGCCATTCGGAGGTGGCCTGGTGATGCGCTGATCCACCTTTTGCGCAGTAATCTTTTCTTTGTCAAGCTTTGTCGAAACCAGAGAGGAATGCACTGCCTCTGCTGTGATAGTGAGAAGTTATGCACATCTCCTCCACGCCCCCTGCAGGCTCTGTGTGCGTGTTTGTTTATCCCTCACAGACAGCCTGAGGGGGAGGGAGCTTCCCATGCTGAGAAACTGTGAATCCCTGACAGAAGTGCAGAAAATTCACTATGTAATAAAAACTTGTAGCACGCACGCGCACACACACATACACCACTTGCTGGTTAGCGGCCATGTTTTTTTGTTTGTAAACACTGCCTAAAACTGGCGATTAAAAGCCAGGATTACAGCGTGGAGCGGCAGAAATGGCAAAGAGGGATCCAGGAGATCAGTGATTCAATTGGTATTTTTTTTTTTATTGTACAGATTCTCTTTAAATGGGGTAGACCGTCCAGGGGTCCGTAAGCGATCGAGAAATCCAGCGCCGCTACCTGCCGCACACTCGTGTAACTTCAAGCAAGGTCTTTCTGACCTGCTTCATCAATCTTTTCAATTTCAGCCTGAAATTGATTGGGGACGGCCACGATCTTTGCTAGATTAAATCATCATGATCGAATCTGAAGGATATCGATGCTACAAATCGAGAAATGTATGGGCTCCTTTACAGAAACTGAGATTGAAGAAAATATCGCAAGTCTAATGGATTCGTGCAGAGGTTTCGTAAATGAGTAGCAAAAGACTCCTGCTCTCTGCAGCTAATTACCGGTACTTCCAAACAGAGCAGTGTTGCCATGGTTACAGAAAGGTCAGCGTCTGATTTGGAATTTCTTAGCTGGCTGCAAACTGAAACAGGAAGACATTTTTTAAATAAATTCTTATATGAGAAGATTTGTGTCTCCCCGAACTCTGCTGCTGGAGATTGTATGTGGACAGTAGCGTTTCCCTGTAATGTGTGCAATATCCGGTGTCACTCGGAGTTGGAATTACATTGCTAGTTTGCAGGTTAATCAGCGTCTGACATGAAAGATGTTTTTTTAGGGAAGCAGAAAGGGGCTCTTGGAAATTCCATTCTTTTGGGCTATCTTGTAAAAGTTGCGTCACCCTTGAACTACAGCTTTAGCGTGCTAAGATCCTTGGAAAACTAATGCTATTATAAGACTGGATTTGAAGGTCAGAAACTTGCTTGTTCTCACTCTGAATCTTTATACTAGAGTTCAAACGCAGCGTGACACTTCTACGTTTAATCCTCTCAGTGCCTGCAGGGCCTAAAAAAAGCACGAGCATGTTCGTTTCCTCCTAGCAACCAATGTGAGTGCGCTACGGAGGTTGTATGGCATTGCTGGCTGAAGGGCAGGCTCAGTTTTTGGGGGGAGGGGGATAAGAGTGTGGCCATGACTAAAAATATTCAACAGGTGGACAGTCTGCAATTTACAAAAGGCAATTCATCCAAATGTGTTGCCTGTATGCATTATTGCACCATGCATTGAGTGGCCAGAAAATTAGAGACACCCTCTAATAACCAGTTGGTCCACTTTTAGCTCTGATCTGTCTATATTCTTCTTGGCATAGACTCAACAAGATACTGAGACCGTTGTTGAGGGAACGTTGGTCCATAATGGCAGCTCTAAGTTGGGTCAGATTGGATGGTGGTGTTTCCAAGCGTTGAAGTGATCTTTCGACTAATCCTGAATAGGATTGAGGTCAGAGGACTGAGCTGGCCATGGAAGCAGGTGAAACTGGTTAATGTTCTTCAAACCAGTTTGAGACCGATCGAGCATGGTGGCAAGGGACCACACCAGGCGTCTTTTCCTATCTTTCTGTGATACTAAAGGCACTCTTAGTGGGCTCCTGCTGCTAAAAGGCCATCCTTTGCAAAGTCCATCTTGTTGTGCATTGGGATATGCTTAACATAGGAAAAAAGTAATTTACAGTGCATTTTACTTTAACAAAAGCAGTAACATTTTAAAGCAGTAGGATTAGCCATACTATGCCGGGGAAAAACACACATATATAAGTAGATAAATACTTGATCTACTTACATAACACTTGTATTGTACTGTCCGTGTTTTGGTTTCAGTGAATTGTATATAGTAAATGAAGAGCATTCTGTTCTTGGTGGGAACCATGTCTTTTGCCCACAGTTAGAGGCTAAATCATGATGTCATTTCTGACCTTGACTTTTTTTTAATTTTCTCCTTCCATCGCTGAGTCACGTCAGCCTTGCTTGTAAACACAAGTGAGCAGAGGATCATGTTTCAGATAAGCAGCTAGGCAGGGAAATGGAAGAGGAGGAATATATTATAGATAAAAGAACCCCCGGCGTGCAACTCATTGGCACTGACTGTTAGGGCCAGTGGTCCTAAAGTATGTGATAACTCCAAACCATAACAGCAGAAAAAGTTTTGAATGCAGGATTAGCATCTTTATCACTTTATACACTCAGACCAGTTGCTGTTGACATTTGATTTTTATGGTGACAATCCCGCTTTAAGACATACATTTATACATACATATAAGATTTTCCAGTGTCTCATACTGTCTTGTTAAGTGCAGATTCATGACCGAGAGTTATGTTGTAGCAAGGCTCTTCTAATGCAAGTGTCAGTTTGAAAAATGTATAAATAGGATCATCAGTTGAAAAGCAAATAGGTTGACAAGCCATTAAAGCGTATGAAGAGTGCGCATAATAACAGCCGCCAAGCTGTGAACGCTAAGGAGCCGTATGTCCCCGTGTTCAGAGGATAACCACACAGTTTTCATATGTATTTAACAGATTGTTTTACATAATTTGAGTATTAAGTTTGCTTTCATTTGTGTATTAAGTTTGTTTTTGCAGTATTGATACAGAAAAATACCTATTGTACCAATTTACAAGTATGCATGTCTTCCACAGCAATAGGCCCCTCCCTTCCCTCCTCCCCACATCCTTCCCTCACGCCACACCCCCTCTACTCTCTCCCCATCACCCTAGTCCACAACCTGTTTGGCCTCGTTCACATCATTACACGCAGTTGGCCGTGCGATCGGAACGCAGCACGTTCAATCACACATCATCTGCGTTGCGTGGCTGATCCCATTCACTGTAGTGAATGTGTCATCCGCGCGGTTTGCCCAAAAAAATGTGTGCGACATGCATTAGTGCCCCGCACTGGTACGCAACACATGTAGTTTAAACATCAGACAGATGTTCGTGTATGTCTGCCTCCTACACGCGTTGCTGTAATACGCACGGTCTGGTATTTGTTACCCACTGTAAGTGACCACTACATAGGAGGAAAGTAAGTAGTGCATTTTGCTTTTTCAATAGTGGTCCTTGAAAGAGTATTTATTTTTAGAATTTACAAAACCTTTAATATAAATTTCTAATGCAGATCAGAAAAATTGTCTGAACTGGGCTTTAACCTGTAAACCCGGTTGTCCTGTCTTTAAAGTGGTCTAAAACTCTGACATAACATTTAATAAAAATGTTTTCCTACTTTTAATTACTCATACAGTTATCATATTTACTTTAGTGCACAAGTAATATTGTCTGTCTACAAATTACAAGTTTGCAAAGTGTAGTTTATCTTGCCCTGAAAGCTGCCATTGCATTTTATCCTTTTTCTATTATAACTGCTTTTTATTATAAATGAAAATCTGCTAATGAACTATTTTAAACACTGTGTGTGCCTGAAGCAGAGACAGCTTTTCAGAGAGTGTTTGTTTACATTCCAGTGTGGATACATTTGTGTTTAAAAGTAAATAGTAAGTATTTAGTAATGGGGATTTTTGGACCATTGTAGCCCCTTACACACTCCAATGAGTTCTGGTTCACCATGAGCTTGTTGGTTAGTTTGTGCCTACAAGTAAATAAGATACGTTATCTCCAGTTTGGATGCAGATTTGAAGCTGAATAGCAGAACAAAATGCTTTGTTTAACCATTTCAGTGATGTTCTGCTAGAATTGCTTTCTGGGATAGTAGCTTTAAAGCTTTAAGGATTTTTTTTAGAGTGAAGTAGAAATGCTGACTTTCATGGCCCATACTCACGAGGGACTTTTGTCGCCGCAACACACGGCGCGCGCGTGTTGCGGCGACAGGTCGCCCGTGAGTATGGGCCGTCGCACGCGCGCGCACCCCGAACTGTCGCCCGTCGCTCATGTCGCCATGCGATTGAAAGTTTCAATCGCATGGCGACAGTCGCCGCCGCACCTCCCCCGCAACTGTCGCTAGTCCGCGTGAGTGCGCGGACTAGCGACAGCAACCTCCATTGTGGTAAATGGAGCTTCCGGCGGGGGGAGGAGGAACGTCGGCGACAGCTTCCGTCTCGCCGCTGGTCCCTCTTCCGCGTGTGTACGCGGAGGGACCTGGCGGGGAGCTGTCGCCGGCCTGTCGCCCACACGCTCACGTGTGCTGGCGACAGGCCACTTCTGCAGCCCGTGAGTACTGGCCATTAGGAAATCTGGATAAAGGGAAAGGGGGGGGGGGGGGGACTGGTAGAGGCAGTGACCCCTGTTGGTCTTCTGACCTGCTGCCATGCCTGCTTGCCCCTTTCACAAATCCATCCTGGACATGCCCATTAAGTATCCGGTCAGTGATACCATCATTGAGATGTGAAGATGAAAGTCTGTTACTTTGTACCTTGCCTCAGCTCACACAATTCCTGCATGACCTTTAACATCCTCGCTATGCTCTCCAGGCTATATGATCTGCCATATGACATTCTATCCTCCTCTGCCCACAGCAGTTATTTTCAGGATTTGGGATAAATATGATGAAGTCCCGGGTGCTGCATAATTCATAAGCAGTTGCCACCTTTTGACAGGTTCACAAGTGATGACAATGCTGAATTTTGCTGCATTGGACTGATCCTCTGCAAACTTTAGCTGCCCTTGGCTTTATGCTTTGAAGAATATCACATTTCAAGGAAGGCAGTGAGTCTGCAGCATTTATGGTGCAGGCGCCCTGCCCCCTACCATGTCCTGCCTGGCCCAGTGTCTTCTGTCCCATGGCTATGCATGTCCTTGCTGCAAACCTTTCCCCCCCCCCCCTTTTTTTTTCAGTGGTGTGACAAAAGCTTTGTGTCACATGGGGGTTTTTAGATTTGCTGCTGACATTTTGTGTACATTGGAAGCCCTTTCCACCAGAAAGTTTTTTTTTTTTGTTTTTTCCAGCTGGCAGGGCTGCAAATCAGAGGACATTGTTTGCAAAGTCCGTGTACATCGCCAAAGGGACAGTGTATAGAAAGCTTCTTTGCTATATTTATAGCAGTTTGCTTCAGACAAATAACATGCCTTTTAGCTGAGCCATCTCTCGGCAGGTTGCTATGCCATTCAGGGGACACTGGGTGACTGTAGGACAGTAATGCAATAACACTCTTAATGTATTAAAGGAGAATTTTACAAAGTGTCATTGGAGTCGGGGCTAAATGAGAATGTTTGTAACCTGTAACTCTTAAAAATAGGATTGCCATTCAAATACCCAAACTGTGTGTGTGTAGTGTGTGTATGTGTGACTGATTGGCAAATTCTTTCTGTTTTAGGAAAGCAAACTTTTGTGTATGTGTATATTTCACAGAGACTGATGTACTGTAGTTTGGTAGATCTCCGTCTCTCAATCTCAAATGTATGTGTAAAGTTCATGACATAAGGGACACACACGCACACGCACACACACACACTTCTCAAAAAATTAGCATATTGTGATAAAGTTCATTATTGATTTGGCATACAGCTCATGAAGTCGCAAATTTCCTACCTAGACCCAACACTCTGGATGAGCTTAAGGCCGCTATCGAAGCATCCTGGGCCTCCATAACACCTGAGCAGTGCCACAGGCTGATTGCCTCCATGCCACGCCGCATTGAAGCAGTCATTTCTGCAAAAGGATTCCCGACCAAGTATTGAGTGCATAACTGAACATAATTATTTGAAGGGTGACTTTTTTTTGTTTGTTTTAAAAACACTTTTTTATTTTATTGGTCGGATGAAATATGCTAATTTTTTGAGATAGGAAATTTGGGTTTTCATGAGCTGTATGCCAAAATCATCAATATTAAAACAATAAAAGGCTTGAACTACTTCAGTTGTGTGTATTTCTTTGAAAGTCTAATATTTAGAAATCTGTACAGGTAGGTTTGCATTGCTAATACACATGATGGAAATATACAGTGGAACTGCTGCTAATAAAGTTGCTATTTTTTTCTGTGTTTTCATCTTATCTTTAATGAAAGGTTAAAAACTTACATATTACGTTCTATACATTAGCACTAAAGATGTGATGATCTGTTAATTGCTGATTTGCAATATTCCCTGCATAAATTATTCCTTAACTAATAGTTACATGATAGCTATATATAACATAATTACACCTAGCTATGCCTCCAAAGAGAATTGTAATGCTCAGGATCAAACATTGAGGCCCGGTCCATGAAACCGATCAGTTTTTATTTGGCACCAGTTTGTGATTAGTTCCCTAAACTCACGGTCAGTGTGATGCGTCCGTCGCTCTGAAGTTATTGCAGTTTCCCCAAACTTGCGGTCTGTTTGGTGGAATGTGCCAAACGGATCCGTTCTAATAGAGCAAAGTGACCGGATTCTGTTGATTAACATAGGATCTGTTCACTTCCGTTAGGATCTGGTCTTTAGTGCCAATGTGAGCCGGGCCTGAGTCCTTTAAAGCTTTCCTAGAAATATGGCAAAGAATGACCATTGAGGAGGAGGTGGCCATACAGTTCATTAGTTTTCTGGCAAAATTATATGATGATTACCTTCTGATTTCAAGCCATTAAAGGGATACTTAAGCCTTGGAGAAAAAAAAATCAGTTTTACTCACCTGGGGCTTCTACCAGCCCCCTGCAGCCGTCCCGTGCCCTCAGTCACTCACGGATCCTCCGGTCCCCCACCGCTGGCTAGTTTAGGTTTCACTACACGAAACACAACGAAGGCTACGCATGGGCAGGCCTGTAGGTGAAAACGAAACAGCAGGGGACCGGAGGATCCGTGGATGACTGCGAGGGCACAGGACAGCTGCAGGGAGCTGGTAGAAGCCCCAGGTGAGTAAAACTATTTTTTTTTCCTCAAGGCTAAGGGCCCTTTTCCACTAGCAATCGCAATCACAAATCACAAACGCCAGCGATTGCGATTGTGATTTTTCATTAATTCTGTTATGCGATTGCGATTTGCGATTTTCATTTGCATTGCATTATTGTAAAAATCGCTCCAGCAAGCGATTGCGATTTGCGATTAGCGATTTCCAAATCCAATCACTGTAGTGGAAAATACTTCTCGTGATTTCTATGATAAAGTAACAACCCTAGCGATTTAAAAATCACTTGCGATTTTGCGATTCAGCAATCACAATCGCTCTAGTGGAAAAGGGCCCTAAAGGATCTATTTTTAAAGCAATCCTAAAGCTGTAAAAGAATTTGATACCTTAGCCAAGAGGCTTCCCATGCCTTAGTACACAGTACTGTTTCAGCGCTGGGTTCCTCTGTGTCTCCAGAGTGGAGGGTGGCCATGGACTGTTGTGGCCATACCTGAGATGCACGAGTACGGCCTTGCAGGCCCAGGAGAATGAAGGAGTTTGTGCGCAGAAGAAAAGCCTCCCTGCTCAAATATGTTTAGAGGGCCTAGTCACTGGAATGGTACAGTGTACAAAGATATACACACACACACACCAACACACACACACACACACCAACACACACACACACCAACACACACACACACACCAACACACACACACCAACACACACACACACACCAACACACACACACACCAACACACACACACACACCAACACACACACACACCAACACACACACACACACCAACACACACCAACACACACACACACACACACACCAACACACACACACACACACACACCAACACACACACACCAACACACACACACACACCAACACACACACACACACACCAACACACACACACACACACCAACACACTCACACACACCAACACACACACACACACACACCAACACACACACACACACACCAACACACACACACCAACACACACACACACACCAACACACACACACACACCAACACACACCAACACACCAACACACACACACACCAACACACACACACACCAACACACACACACCTCTACCTTCATTAGCATGACAGATCGCATCCACAGGGGACATCTGTATACGTGTTAGATTCTTGATCGAGACAGCCCCATAATTATGCTGAGTTCTAAAGCATCATAAACACGATAGATGGAACTGGACCGCGACTGCCCTGAACCTCATGCCAGACCTGTAAGCAAAAGCAATGGCCAAGCACCTGATTCCCCCTGCGAGCTGGACGTTTCTATACAGCTCTCATGCCCACTGCAGAAGCTCTATGCTGGTTGGCTACTCTAATAGTATATGTACACGCACCTTAATATTAAATGGGGCCTAGGGGCATGATGGTAAATGTTTGAGATAATATGCATATTGTACATTGCTTGCAAGCCGTGAAATGTGACTGAAGGCAAAAGATCAGCAGACAATCCAGGCAGCAAGGTTTTTTTATTTTTTATTTTTTTTGTTAAGGAAATGATGATGGTTGCCTTCATATTCCTATCACTACAGGTTTCCTTTGAGAGATAATAAGGCCAACAAGCTTTCCTGTCCCCCCCCCAGGAGCTGAGAGAAGTAATCTCTTCACATGGCAGTGGGCTATGTGGCTGGCAAACTACTTCACCCCTTAGCTGCAGTAAAGGTGTTACAGCAACTGTGGCTGAAGAGATTGACTTTTTCCATAGCCAGAGTGTGCCAAGAGGGTTTTTTTCTCTCTTCTTGGGTGGCCTCGTGACCTCGTCTTTGTCTTTTTGTTTTATATTTTCATTGCTAAGGTATATAAACCACTGTCTGCTTCGGTCCGCTTTTTATCAACACATCAATGTTACAGATTGTTACATGTTGCTGAAAAACGACTTGTGTCAGCTCCCCTGAAAAATAGAGTACTGTTATAGGGGAGCACTAGAATTGTGGGAACTATAGTACCAACAACAAACTAGCACTACTCGATAGATATATATATATATATATATATATATATTTATTTCACAGAAATTGTTTTGGGGTAAGCTTTTTAATTATAGCCGGAAGAGTACTCAGAACACTGACTGTAGTTCCTTTTTTCTTTTATAGCGTTTCTGAAAGGCAGCTCAATCCTCGCTTCCTATCTTTATGGCAACATATGTTGCCAGCCTCCTTTGAGGCAGAGTGTAAAAAAATGTAGCAATTTCTTTAGCATATGTGCATAGCTTTGTTATTGAAATGTGGGTTTTTTTTTGTTTTTTTGTTTTTTTGCAGCTGCCAGTTTGTGTTTTTTTTTTTTTTTTCCGTCCTAGTCGTGTAATTAGCACTATGGCCCCTATTCAGGCTTTTCTAAGCAGGCCCTCATCTGCTATAGACATTTGTGTTCTCGTGTCTGCTGAAATGACTTGGACTTGCCACACTCTGGGACACATTGTTCTATGATATTGAAAAATACCCTAATTGTCTTCAATTGCACTTCTGAATTATTTTTCTCCCCCCTTTCTATATGGGATTATTTGCGTTTGGTTCCCACAGTATAGCAGCTCGTGGATGGCCTAGCCTGACAGTTGTGCCTTTGTTTAATTCGAATTTCACTGGCGGATAATTCATATGTTTCTGATGATTGTCTACACTTGTTTCTTGGCAAAAATGTAATTATAAAAATAACATTTTTACCACCAGAATCAGCTTGGTTTTGAAAAGGTGCCTGTTAAAGTTGAAAATTTTTCCTTTGGATTCGATCATTCGACGTGATTTGATCAAATGAATCTAATCGGAAGGAAATTATTGAATATTCCCATTAACGGAATACTTTAAGAAGGTTTTACATTCTGATTCAAACTTAACCCTGCAACGGATACTAACCCTTTTAAGGACATCCAAGGTGAAAATAAACTGAGATAAACAATTGTATCTATCCTCCTCATAAAAAAATACTATTTTTTTTTTTTTGTCTGCTCAATGACACATGCCATTGAAGTATGCCAGAGCTCAAATCTATGAACTATTGACTAGGGCTGTGGAGTTGGTACAAAAATCTTCCAACTCCGACTCCTCACTTTATGAAACCGACCCAAAATAACTCCGACTCTGGCTCCTCGACTCCGACTCCTTAGTCTATTACTTACCAGGGCAGTGGATTTTGTACAAAAATCATCCGACTCCTCAGTTTATAAAATCTCAGACTCCGGGTACCCAAAATTGCTCAGACTCCTCGACTCCAACTCTGACTCCACAGCCCTGATTTTTATCTCTTTCCTGTTCTCAGAAGCCACTTACTGCGAGGAACGTGTTTTATTGTTAATCAGTGAGGGTTAGGCTGTAGTCCTGACCCAGTGCCGACCCAGACAGAAACTGTCACTTGCATACCTGATGCTTAACTCTTTCAGGCAGAGAATGAAAAAAAACACAGCATCGTTATTTGTGTGCTTGACACTGCACATACACATGTCTACCTTATGTCACATGTCACCTCGCTTGTCCTTTAAAGGATGCCAGAGTGAAATATACCGAATCCTCTTCTGCGGCTCAGCCCAGGTCGCTGGAGTGGGGAGGTAGTGTGCTGGCGCGCACGGACAGGAGCTCTCTGCACATGCTCATGCAGGCATGATGACTCTGATGACCTGGGCTGAGCTGCAGCAGAGGATTTCGGTATAAAGGAGGGGGACAGAGGATAACAGGGGGAGCGGTGGACAAGAGAACTGCATAAATACATGCCTGCTCCCACCGTTTTTTCAGTATATTCTTAGTCTCTGGTAGCCTTTAAGATTCAGACAAACTTAGGAGCTGCCAATTCTTTATGCATAATGATTTATTTTTTTTTTCAACATCCTAACCCTCCAATATTAAAGACTGAGCTTGTCATGCCAGGCTTTGTCTTAATGATGTAAGATTGGTGGTCTGTCACGTTTAATTACCTACCTGATCAGCCGTAATTCATTCAGGTGCGTGCTCCACACCCCTTGGAAATACGTCCATGGCAGAAGTTTTCAAGGTTCTGCCAAGGCTTTTGGCCAGCCCCATCTGCGTTGCCGTGGCCCACCCCCGGCTCGGCAGCTGTGGCCTAATCGAAGGCTGCCAAGCTGGGTGCAGGCCTTGGAAAACAGGCGGAGGTTCCCTAAGAGCTTCATCAGACTTTTGAAACATGGCCATGAATGCATTAAGGAGGGTGGTAGACCATCACCTGTACACAAATTAGTCACTCATGTAAGTAATGAACCCAGAGACTCCCACAATCCTACACCATTGAGTCAAAGCCTGTCATGACAGATTCTTTGTTTTTATATTGGAGGTCGTCTTAAAACGTTGTTTTGTGAGCACCCTGAACCCCTTTGTCAGGATAACAAAAGGGAGTGGTCATTGAACCACAATTGAAATCACTTTCACACAGCTGAGGTTGTCAAGCATTCTGCTGATTGGGCCAACAACCAATCCTGTTTTGTTTCCCAGATGAAGGGGTCCTGGGTGATCACAAAACTTTGATTTTTAAGATGCTGATTTTTTTTTTTTTTTTTTTTTTTTTGTATAGAGAGCAGACTGTCAAAATCATAAATGCTTCTGGTGACAAATGTCTACTGAGTGCATGTAGCTTTAGTAGTCCAGGTTTGTTGTGTTCTCTGATCACCTCGCTGGCGCATGGCTGTGCTAAGAGTCTTAAAGCGGACTTCTGGCAGGTGCCCTTACTGCTGCCAGGTGTTAGCTGTTGAAGTGCGCAAAGTGCCATGTCGGCATATGTTAGCCTTTTCCAACTCTTATCCTTATCCTCAGGCACCACTTGCCATTTACTCTCTCCACTTTCTAAGGAGCAAGCTGTTTCTAATATGAGGTAAGAATTTTTGCCTGAAGTGGCATCCTCAAACCATTCAGCAGAGAGAAATGCTTGGGTTGCCTGAGTGATATTCTGCGTTTTCAGTCTGAGTGCAGCAAGGGAAGCATGCTCCACACATGCATTGGCATGGATAGCACGAGAAAGCCCGGTGACAAAGATACCAGTGGTAGTGTTAGAAGTATTTATTCAATTCAAATTTGATCAGGTAATGATCAGTTCCTGCCATACATGAAAAACTCGATTTCAGCAGAAATCCGTTGTGCAGCAATCGTTTACGGTTTGATGCTGTTCTGTGCTATGAGTCCTCTGGTCCTCATCTCATCTGCTCTGTCCCCATCGCACAGAGATTTTCCAGTATGAGCTAGTCCACACTAGGTCCGGAAACGTATCCGTGGCTGCGTTTTTCAAACCGGATGAAAAACGGAGTCCCGGATACTAATGTTGATATAGCAGCCAGCCTCACCCAAGTAAAAAACGGATCCGTCTGCGTTTGCGGGGATCCGTTTTCAAAACCTGAACGGAAGGTTCGGATCTGCTGCATTTTCACGCAACGGATCAGGACCACGGATACACGCAGGGGTAGTGAAAGCAATGAGAAAACGCATCTCCAGCTCCACAGGCAAAAAAACTGATGTTACAACGGATAGCCTGAGCTTTATGATTGGCCCAAAAAAATCCCCCCACTCCTTCCTAATGATGGAGACGTTTTCTGTCAGGGAAAAGCCTGAACGGAAACTGATGCAAAACTGATGCACTTTCATCAGTTTGCAGTACGGTGGGTACTTCCCCTGATCCGGACTGCAGTGTCCGTCCTGCAACTGTGTCTAGTGTGGACCAGCTCTTAGTCCAAATAGACTTTTCATTGATAAACTGCACAAAAATCGATTTTCATAGGTTTCGACTAAAGATTAGTGACTGAATCAGTCAGAACTTAATCTGAGAAATCAATTCTTGTATGGCCAGCTTAAAGGGAACCTAAACGGAGATGGATATGGATGTTTCCTTTTAAACAATACCAGTTGCCTGACTGTCCTGCTGATCTCTGTGGTGGCTAAATCACGACCTGAAACAAGCATGCAGCTAATCCAGTCTGACTTCAGTCAGAGCACCTGACCTGCATGCTTGTTGAGGGGCTGTGGCTAAAAGTATTAGAGGCACAGGATCAGCAGGAGAGTCGGGCAACTGGTATTATTTTAAAAGGAAAAAATCCATATCCTTCTCAGTTTAGGTTCCCTTTAAGGATAGAATTGGCCAGCTTAGGGATAGAATTCGTGCTAAGGTGATAAGTAGGAAGAATATTGATGATAGTGGTAGTTCTGGTGATGGCATAAATACAGTTATTCATTTAAAGTTAGATTAAGTGACATTAGATAGACGTGTATGTACCGTGCCAAGCACACTAATTGTACTGTGTTCCTTTTCTTCTTTTTGTGCCTGAAAGAGTTAACATGTTGGTATTTCCAGTCAGGTCCATACCATAATGGTCACTGATGAGGAATTACAGCCAAAAAACACTTTTCTAACAGAGAATGGCTTTTGAGAGCAGGGGGATAGAGAAAAAGGTCAATGGTTCATATAGTTTAGCTCTCTGGGACACACACTGTCATTGAGCAGAGACAAAACCATAAATCTACTTTTCAAAACACAACATGAAACACTGTAATATTTAAAAAGTCATTTTAGGAGTAGGAGGATAGATAGTATTGTTTTTAATCAGCTTATTTAACTGAAGGTTCACTTTAGTGGCTGAAACATGCACAGTTCCTGGAGGAACTCAAGTGCATTGTGTAGTCCTCTCACCTGCGACTTTGTCAAGGGACCAGAAACACCAGCACTCTTGGTAGCCTAACCTGGTCAAAAGAATTTAAAAGGGCAACCAGTCATCAGAATAAGAGAATGAAGAATTTTATTGGTTGCAGTCGCTCCCGGTGATAATGCTCAAATAGTTCCTCAAGTGCTTCTATAAGTAGTACTTCATGGACCACGTTTCCCAGTAGGGGCACAGGTGCATTGTGTAGTGCCATTTTAGAGGAATTAGTGCTCGTTATTTCAGTTGTGAAGAGACCTGGGAACAGTGGAAGCTTATCGGACCCGCGCAGTGGGGACAAGAAATACTGCTCTCACAGAGGGACAGTTTTGGTAACGGTTGTGTAGTCTACGCTCACATTGTCATGGGAGTTCTACACTGCTGGTTTCTTTGTAGCCTCCCTGTTCCATTCTTCCTCATCTTCATTTGACTTCTGCCTCTTCACAGCTTTGTTCTAGGATCTCCAACAAATAAATCGGAAGGTTGTGTGCCGTGTTGGCCTTTTTTGATTCAGTCCCAAAGAGCCTTTGTGCGGCTTGTAGCATTATCACAGTGGGAAAACTATGTTCGCATAATGGTGCTACAAGCAGATGGCCAGGAACATTAGAAAAACATGGTAACCCCCAAATCTGCAAATATTCCCAGGGGAATAAAGCAGTTTTAGCCTGCCCCATCTAATTAAAGTTGAAAATTAAAAAAAAAAAATCTCAATTATCTGTCTCTAGTATACGTTATGGGACATAATGAATTGTCCGCCTCTGCTTTTGTGTCCCTTCAGATATTTTGTTAGAGCCTCCATAAAATATCCATTTATCCTTCGTTTTAATGGTAAATGTCAAAGTTACTGAATTAGCTTTGCAGCAAAATAAGATGGATGTCTACCACAAAGGCCTTCAGTGTAGGTAGATTGCTGAAGGCTTATAGACATAAGTGGATTGCACATCACAGCGTGTATAGGCATTCATTGCCAGATGGCTTGTACTGTGGAGTCCAGCACTTTTTCGCTTCCTGTGGTTGATCCATACATGGAACATAATAGCATTTCTTCTCCACATCAGATGGCCGTTGAGTTTACCATATTTTTATTAGTTCATTTGGTAGACCTAAATGGAAATTCAATAAAAATGAAAGGCAAAATTCCAATTTCCCATATTCTACAGAAAATCTAAAGCTATGGACGCTTTTGTCACTCAAAACAGCCGTTCATGATGGTTTCAGTTGAGACGCTAACGTATGGATAGGGTTCCCAGATAGTGCAGGCAGCAATCATGTCTGATGTTTTTTAGTAATCAAAAATAAAGCATCTGCTAAATTACGATAAACTGCTTTGGAGGATTTTTCATGAAATTTTATCTTTCAACATCAATTTGCAGCCAGCTTTAAACTGATAGAAATCCTGTGCAGATACTGTGTTCTTTCAAAAACTGCATTGTTACAGACTACACAGCAAGCTCATGGTGAACCAGAACTCATTGGAGTGTGTGAGGGGCTACAATGGACCAAAATGCCCTCTTACTAAAATGCTATGGAAAACAAAAATTTCTTTCTAAACAGAAAGCATTTGCCATAATCCAGGTTGGAGTGCGCTCTGAGATGTCTCCCAGTGGCTGGATAATGTAATGGTTAAGGGCTCTGCCTCTGACACAGGAGACCTGGGTTCAAATCTTGGCTCTGCCTGTTCAGTAAGCCAGCACCTATTTCAGTAAGGAGTTTCTTGGGCAAGTCTCCCTAACACTGCTGCTGCCTACTGAGTGTGCTCTAGTGGCTGCCTCACAAGCGCTTTGAGTCCGACAGGAGAAAGGCGATATACAAATACTGCCATTATTACTGCTGAAATATGCAAATTACCATTGTTTGGAAGTGTGTTTAGCTCACAGGGACATCGATGGGTAATTTGCATATTTCAGCAGTGATGCACTGGAAGACATCTCGGAGTTCACTCCAACCTGGATTATTGTGAATACTCTGTTTTAAGAAAGCACATTTTTTGTTTTCAAAAACTGCATGGGTATTTTGGTGGGCTGGTATGCTTTAAAGTTTAACTGAAGAGAAAAAAAAGTGCTCCTACAGGGTACTCCCCTCCGGACGGGGAAGCCTCTGGATCCTTATAGGATGCCAGAGCCGAACAGGGGAGCAGGCGTGTACTAGGTGCAGTCCAGATGCCCACCACTCCCCCCGTTCTCCTCCGCCCCCCTTCTTCATACCATAATAGCTCTGAGTCCATGTTGCCGAAGTTGAGCAGTAGTGCGCTGGCACACACAGCCAGAATCGTTCTGCGCATGCGGACAGATACACAATGACATCATTGTACTGTCATGCAGCACTACTGCCCGGCTCCAGCGACGTGAACTCAGCTGATCCGGTATTTTTCAAGAGGCTTCCCCATCCTCTTCCGCAGGCCCATTTTAGCACTGGGACCCCCCAAAAAAAAGCTTGTGCATGAGAAGTAGCATGGGCCCACTCTTCTTTCTTCAGAAAAAGCCGGGCGGATTGGGTCCGTGCTACTGCGCACAGTGCGGACGCTTTTCGGGGGGCTCACTGCTGGATCGAGCCAGTGGAAGATGAGGGGGAAACCTCTTTAGGATCCAGAGGATTCCCCTTCCTGAGGCAAGTATCATAAATAGCCCACAGCAAACCTCACAGTTTTTGCTTTAATTTTTCTCCCCGCTTGTGTAAATATCAGTTCTTCCTTTCTTAGGTACCGTGTAGAAACTCTGGGGGTTTGCTGTAGTATTCCTGTTTTTGTGTTTAGCCGTATTACAGCACTTGCTATAAATAGTGGTGAATATGTGGAGTTGAGCGCAGTTACTTTCCATGGCATTGTTGGTTGGAATTTGAAAGTTCTGAGAACGGGAGATGAATGTCGGTCTGTTAGAGCGGCAGCTGCTCTCTGTCCATCAAGGAAGCCACATTTGGCTGTCCACGTTGTATTAATTAAACAGATTCATTTCACAAGGGCCTCTCTGAAGGATTTGATACTGGAATGTTATCTCTAGGAGAATGCTTTCCCTCTCCATCACATCTGTCCTTTTTTTTTTTTTTTTTTTTTTTTTTTTTTCCCTCCAGGGCTTCAGTCAAGAGTCTTTCTGTTTAAATATGGCAGATATCATAGGTCCCCGTAGCAGCATGCCACACTTGCATTGCAGACTTCAAATTGCTGCATGGCTTCTATTCATGTCAGGTGATAATGAAGAATGATTAGAGCCCTCCTCTTATATTCTTATTAGCATATGTAGGGAGGCTGCTCTTTATTCATAGAGATAAGTTGCCTGGGATAGAGCTAATCGCACTCCCATGTCAATCAAAAGTTCCTGGTGGGAGTGGGGGGAGTTGTCTTTGCACCTGGCCAATCAAATCAAGCTACACTGAGGTGTTTGTTTGTGACTGAAAATACAGAGCAACCTAAAGTAATGCTAGGTACACACTATACAATTTTCTGTTAAATTTACCTGCCAGATAGATTTTTTCTAACATGCTGGGAAAAAAAAAAATCTATCTGGCAGGTAAATCTAACAGAAAATTGTATGGTGTGTACGGACCTAGCATAAGGGTGATATGGAGGCTGACCTATTTACTTAATTTTAAACCATACCTGTTGCCTGGTTGTCCTGCTGATCCACTGCCTTTATTACTTTTATTGAAGATAAAGGGAGGAAAGAAGCGCTCCAGTAGTGTAGTATAGTTTAATGCAAATTTAAGGACGCAAATGCATATGCACATACATGTAATTAGAAAAAAAGCTTACCTCTCCACAATTCATGTCCTATCGACACTGGTGTCCTGCAGTGGGTATGCCGAATAGCGCCGTGCACAAGGGAACCTAGTAGCCAGCTCCGTCAGCCATGGAATACACAACGCGTTTCGATGACGCAAGGTCTTCGTCGGGTCATGTGACGTGTACAGGGCATTATGCCCAATCTACATGATACGATTCTTTATACAATACGATTACGATTCTATTTACGATTCGATTAAATCCGACATGTCCGATCGGGATTCGATTTGCCATTGCAAAACTATGGCAAATCGAATTGAATCGATTGGAATCCCGATCGGACATGTCGGATTTAATCGGATCGTAAATAGAATCGTAATCGAATCGTATAAATAATCGTATCGTGTAGATGGGGCTTTAGTCTTTTTTTAAGTTTAGTCTTTTTCTTTCCATCCGGGATGGCAGGTATGTATCAAGCTACACAGACCTTTAGCACTTATACAGTGGTTTAGAATGGTCATAGGTCACATGACCAGCATTTTAGGGTAAACAACTATTTTGTCTTCACTAGAAGACAAATATGCAAATACATTTAGAAACTGCGCATACATTTCAGGAGATCTGCTAGTATTTGGCCAGAAAGTCAGTATGGGAGGGCTGCATATGGCCGCCGTGTTGCCAGTTGGACATCACAGCTTTGAACAGCTATCGCTACAGGCAACATAAAACAAACATATGCTCAGCTTTTGTTTACAGCAACAGTTTTGTGGAAGTTGCCTTTTTATGTGCATGTAGGGAACCATAATCTGGGCAGATATAAATATTTATGAATATTAATAAAAGTGTGAAGATTCACCGTACGATCATGATTCTGAAGAGCTTTCAGCTGGCATCTATAGATCTCCATGAGCACTCCTTACACACCTACTATCAGCATTTGCCGCAGTCCGCTAGTTAGTCATGGTTTTAAGTCTCCTCTGCTGTGAGAATGTGCTTTTCTGCATTTGATTTGCAGTGTACTGTCACTTGTGATTGTCATTTACATGGACATCTTTCTAGCCAATTCATTGTCAGCAGGCCGAGCCTGGCATGTGTCTTCGCTGAGGTGGACTGATCTGATTAATTCTTGTCTCTTGGGGAATGTGTGGGGATAACGCTAATACTGGAACTGAAAGCATTTTTTTTTCTTATTAAATCTTTTTTTGTGTCTTTTTTTTTATTTTTTTTATTTTTTTTTTATTTTGCCCTTGCATGGGTTGCTATTACTTCAGAAGATTTATACAGTTGCGTAGTGGCTAGCACTTCTGCCTGGGGGCCTAGGTCTGAATGTGGGCAAAGACCCCATCTGCATAGAGTTTGTATGTTCTTCACGTTTGCATGGGCTTCCTCCTGGTGCACCAGTTTCCTCCGACATCCAAAAAACAGAATACAGTCTTCACCCCCGTACACACGCTAAATGAAATTCAGCCAACAACCCCTTCTTTCGAGAATTCAACATACATACAGTAGCCCCCAACCCCTCTCGGCTGCTCCATTAGTGATCTGCCTGGTGGATTGTATTTGCCGAGCGACAGATGAGCATGATGTCACACCCGAGCCACTCTGTCAGCTGTCCGCAACCCCCCCCCCCCCTATACTTGGCAATGCACACGTTGATAGCCTACAGGCTAGCAATACCTATGTACAGTGTTGGACCTGCAATGTGGACTGAGACATCAGGTCCCTCATACATGTGTACAAGGCTTTAGACTATGGCAGGGAAAATGGACTATGACTATGGTGGGGATTCTATTTTGAGCTTCTCCCAGGGACATTTTGTGACATGACTATGTATGCACTATATAAATGTATTTTCCGTAGTCATTAGTACTCGACTTCTGGAATGGGTCAGTGCAGACAATGGGGAGCAATTGCTGGCTGGGGGGGGGGGGGGGGGGGGGGTTGCTTTGTCTTTTGGGGAGAGAGAAGCCTGCTATTGGGATTGAGGTTCGATTTCAATCAGGCCCCAAAATCATGGCTTAGGAGGACTTCAGTTTTTGTGAAATTACTTTTTCAGAAGGAGAAAAACTTGCTTTATGGACCTTTTCTAAAGCTGTGTACCTACCAGGGCTGTGGAGTCTGAGTTGGAGTCAGTTGAGGAGTCGAGCAATTTTGGGCACCCGGAGTTGGAGTCGGAGTCGGATGATTTTTGTACAAAATCCACAGCCCTGTTACGTATTAGACTAAGGAGTCTGAGTCGAGGAGTCTGTGCCATTTTGGATACCCGAAGTCGGAGTTGGAGTCGGAAGATTTTTGTACCGACTCCACAGCCCTGGTACCTACCCAACGATTTTTACGTGAACGATTTTGCACAACTATTTTTTTTGCGAGATCGCACAACATTGTTTAACAAAAGTTTGATAAAACATGTTCGGCTGATTGCGCGCGATTATCGTTTGCTTTAAACAACCACCATGACTGATCCAATGGAGCATGGTCAGAGCAATCGCTATTGATCCCACGCTAAGTACCGCGTTGGTCCGACACGTTCGCACCCATTGTTTTGTACTTGCGTTCACAATTGTGGAAGATGGGTTGGGGAACGATCGTTTGCATCGTTCGTTGACTCGTTTCTTCCCGATCCATCTTCCGCGGTCTTCTGGTGGGTATGCAGCTTAAGCAAATGATTCATTTCCCAGAGGGGTTTCATCTCTACTTCTCCCTCTGCATTAGGGTATATGTGAAAACGCAGGCCAAATACACTCTGTGTCCTTCAGCAATGCACATGACTGGAATGGCTCTTGTCCACTCCTATGCTACAAAATCACCTCACTGTTAATTAGCACCGCTCTCCTTTCAGCACTTTTCAATAAATTGATTATGCAAACACAGTCAGAGTAGATATCACTCTCAGGAGAGAAATGCAAACAAATGTGAAGCCAGGAGGCATTCTGTTGCCATCCATTCAGTAGGTCTCAGTTCTGGAATCCAAGTCAGAGAGCTGAGCCTAGCGGCCTGTGGACAGCAATTTCAGGATGTAATGAAAGCAATTTCTGCCTGACATTTTTAAAGTGGACCTGAACTCTTGCACAGGACTCGAGGAAAACACAGAAAAATACACTCTGTGTGTATTTAGAGAGAAGAGCCTAATTCCCTCTCATCATCTTTAAGTAATCAAAAGTGTAATTTGTGTCTAGGCAGACACAGCTAATATGTAAACAGAGGTTAACCCTTTCTCTGCTTCCATGAAAGCAGAAAGTAGACACACTGCAGATTTATTTCAGGAGTTCTGTAAGCTGTAACAAAAATGTTATTCTTTAAAGGTTATGCTGTTGCTTATCGTTTAGGGCAGAGAGGAAGTTCTGAGTTCAGGTCCTCTAAAAGGAAACACAGACCCAATTCTGTGCCTGGATTAAACTGTAGGTTATGCATTCCACTTCAGGATCATGACATTTATTTTCAGAGAAACGAGCTATGATTTCCGAGACTATGGAATCACTGACCTGGAACACACATGCAGCCAGTGTAGTGTGAAACCAAGCAGAGCTTACTGAGATCAGCTCCAGAACTCCCGGAAGACATATTTACCTAGTCTTATAAAGGCACTCAAATGGTTTTTATTTTGTAACTGTATAGTCCCTAGTTAGCTGATGCAGATTACACTAAAACCTAACACACCTGTACGAGGCATATTGATTATTGAAACTCAAACCCTCACGTCAGGGGTGCTGCTCGGCCCAGGCAAACCAAGTGATTGATTGGGGCCTTACCCACAACAGGGGCCTCCCATGCTGCCAGGGCTATCTGTCTGTATAGCCGTGGCTGCCTCCCTGTCACTCGCACACAGGCCTCGGAGCAGCAGCATGTGTGAACAGCGGGTAGAGCAGTGCAGTGACCACAGAGCACACGTCAGAAGCAGAAGGGACGTCATTGCTCACTTGCATTGGAAGTATGCCGCACAGTTATTGAGTGCTGATCTGTGTTCGGGTCGCGGCTGATCTGTGAGTGTTGGAGATTGGGAGCTGCATACCCCCACTGACACTGATAACCTATCTGGGCACACCCTAGCTACCTATACTGGGGGGGGGGGGGGCGGGACGGGACGGGGGGACCTATACTGAGAGGACATCTGCTGCCAGAAGCTGACTGGAGCCAAGGTGGAAACCTCGGGCTCACCAGTGAAACTTTATTGGACCAACTGCAAGGTGTAATTTTGATTATTAGCAGAGGGGGGCAGCTATTGTGAAAGATTAACGCTTTTCAGAATCTAAAAAGGAAGGCGGGGGGTAGGATTGAGCAGGCATGTGTAGGAAACTCTCCTCATGCCCACCATCCCCCCCCCCCCCCCCCCCCCCGTCTTCTCCTCTGTCCATTATGGTCTAATGGCTCCCTATAGCTACTTCCTGGTTGGGTCAGTGAGCAGTGCAGTGACCCCCGTGGCCAAGAGCGCTCTGCGCATTTGCACACTGTCACAACTATATAGTGGGCATGCTCAGTGCTCCTGGCAGCACAATCAAGGAAAGCCCGTCACCGGGCTACGCCTGCGCACTGCTCACCAACCCTCCCAACCCGGAAGTGTCTTGTTGGGGGAGCAGTGGGCATGAGGAGAGCTTCCTACACATGCCTGCTTCCAATTTTCAAATTTTGAACAGCGCTGAGGTATCCTTTAAGGAGGTCAGAAAGGGAGGGTTGGGGAGGATTAGTTTTTATCACTGTATACACTAGGATTGAGTTTTCGCACGCCAACAGGAAATTACCATAAAAACTCAATGTCAGTGCAGGAGCTGATGAAACAATAGGTATCTGTGTATTTGGCATTCTGTTTTATTTGACACTGGTGTTTCATTGAAGTCCCATAGAGACAGTAGACCTTTTCCAGCCAAAAATATAATTCATGGTACTTTCTGCCAAAAGTCTGCATACAGCCAATGTAACCTCATTCACACTCCACTAGGCTAAGCAGTGCGTACCAAACTAGGAGACGGGAGTGAAAGTGTAAAGATGCAAAAGGGACAAAATAGTCCATTCAAAATGTTGGCACTCACGATTGCTTCAAACCCAAGTTTTACATAGTGCAGAAGATTGTAAAGGGGGAGGGAGAGGGTATGCCTGTAAAGACCTCAAACTGACAGCCAAAGTAACCACAAACTATTGTTTTCAAGAAGTCTGTACATAACTTTTGAAAGTACTGAAGTTGGATTCTGCATTAATGATCGACGGCTTAGGCTCTAAGAAATAGTTACATTTTAATCTTGCAGTATAAATAGCTGCCAGTTTGGTGTAGGCCGTATCATTTGAACTTTCATCCAAATCACCTGATATACATATATTCCTTTATCTCGGAGAGATGATAGCACGCCGCGGCGGTAAATCATTGCCTTTTCATAACATCAAGGGATGTCAGTCATTAAGCGTAATAAAACTCTCACTCTCCAATGCTTATTGCGCAGATGTTTGGTCAGATTCCAGGAGTGTCGGTTGAAGACGTGAGACGCTAAGCATGGCTCCCGAGTCCTGTCTGTATCCACCGGGGGAGGCGGGATTGGCCCCTGGTTGCACTTTACTTGTCACTTGTTACAGAAAGGTTGTCAGAGGCCAGTCACATAAAGCCTAGTATTGGTTAAAGTGAATGCCCTTGACGATCATTTTTTGTGTGTGCGCTGGGTTTTGCTTTTATCTAGCAGCTCTAGCCGCCTCGCTATGCGGCTCAGCAGGGAGCAGAGTAAATTGCCGGTATAACTTTCGGTGAGGCTTGATATGATCGGACCATTTTCCTTGACAACACTTCACACATAAAAACAATTTGTGATCATTCGCTGTGACTTTTTCACTTTCTTTCAAACTTCACTTTTGAGTAGAACAGAAAATGGAATTATGTTATGAATAGCCCAATAGCCGCCGTGTTTTTTTTTTTTTTTTTTTTTTTTGCGCTGTGCATTTAATATTGTACTTGGCGTCTGCTACTGTGTACAGTTGTGGGGATGGCTAAAGGCAACATATAACGCAGTTATGAGTACGTTTTCGTTTACGGTTCTAATATTCGTCTTGAAGATCCAATTGTGGTCCCTGCACGGTGACTCACCAGGCATCCTCTACTGCGCCTGCGCGATCAAGGCCACGTTGTCCGCAGCTTTCTGCACAGCCGCGGAACTACTGTGCCTGCACACTACACCGCATACGATGGCTTGCTTGACAGCGGAGCTTCATGCAGGCACAGTAAGGACGACCTCCAAGTCGTCCTTTGCACCGTGCCAGGACCAGCGGAGAGCGGAGCTGTCAGCGTTGGACAGTCAGCTGCAAGGGGCTGGAGAAAGCCCTAGGTAAGTAAATCAGCTTTTTAATACTTTGGCTGACGATTCCTTTTAACAATTGTTGCTCAAACATTACTCATTCATTCAATTTTAGCCATCGATCGACGGCTGATTCGACCGTTCTGATTTGAATCGGCTTGAAATCAATGCATCAGAAAGCATGATCGATCAATTTCCGTCGGCTTTCGACTGCTTTGCTTGATCGGCCCGGACGAAAAATCTGGGTCGATTGGCTGCTGGAAGCAGATCGATGGCCCATAGGGTTGCATTGGATCGAATGGTGCAACACTGCATTTCGATCGATTTTCAATAGATTTGATTCTGAAATCTATTGGAAACTGGTTCCTACTGTGTGGCACACATCAGATAGATTCTGTTCAGATTCGACCTGACAGGCATCTGACAGGAATCTATCTGATGGTCAAATCTGCTGCTAATCTATAAAGGCTGCCATACACTGCTCGATTGCCACCAGATCGACCAACAGATAGATCTCTCTCTGATCGAATCTGATCAGAGAGGGATCTAAAGCCCCGTCTACACTATAAGATGTTGCAGCGATCCGGCGGCTCGATTAGCCGCCGGACTGTCTCTTCCACGTCCCCGCCGCGTCCCCGCTCGCCGTGAGTGCGCCGCATTCGATTGCCCGCTCGTCCCCGCCGGCGCCGCTTACCTTCCGCTCGATTCCCTGCCATTCTCCCGTCGCGGGGTGCGGAGATCCGTCCTGTTGGATCTTATCAATCGATCGATTGATAAGGAGCATCGCGGCCGCATCTACTCGTGTAGATGCGGCTTAATGGCTGCCCATACACTACACACAGATTTTGAATCGATTTAAGCATGAAATTCATTCACAACCTGTGGAACTGCCGCTTGCTCGCCCCCCACCCCCGTGTGCTCCCCCAGCAGTAATACATTACATGTCCACCCGATCCGTGCTGACACGTGTTCCGGCATCCTCCTCTTCGTTTCCTGTCCTGTCCTGTGACAAGCGGAAGTTCAAACAGGAGAGCGCCCTCTACTGTTTGAACTTTTGCCTTCTCACAGGACGGAACAGGAAGTGAAGAGAAGATGGAGAAGAGGCCAGAAGAAGTGAGACACTGCAGGGACCCGCGCCAGGTAGGCAGGTGATGTATTGCTGCGTCGGTCGTCGCCGTATTGAACCTGTTAACTATGTGTTCCCGACCTGCCGGCGATCAAGGTTAATTTTCCACCTGGACAGATCAACTATCGATCGATTTTCGATCATTTGCGATGACAATTTCACAGCTGATTTGATCACCGTGATCGAATCTGCTGAATTTTGATAGGAAATAGTTTTAGTGTATGGGGTACTCTAAGTGTATGGCCACCTTTAGTGTACCAAGCTTAAAGAAAACTCAAGGCAGAATATTACCTAAAAAAAACAAATATGTACCTCGGAAAAGACAAGCCTCTGGATTCTCTAGGCGCTTTCCTCATCCTCCTCCACACCACTGCCAGGAACCCTCTAATAGTCTGCATCAGTGCTCCAAGCCGCACATGAGCGTGGCCATGCCTGTATAGTAGCACAGAGCTGCACGTCGATGAGTGGCTCCAGTGTACTGCGCAGACATAACTGTACTGGCACAGGAGTAGTAAGGCCGTGCTCAAACATGGCAGGAGACCGTGGCCACAATCCTATCTGACGAGCTTGTGGGGCCCCCCGCATGGCTATGGTGAGGACGAGAAGGACACTGGAATTGTCTGAAGGATACAGGGGCTTCCCTCTTTGTAAAGTATCTGCTTTTTCTGTCACAATCCACCTTGGGTACTCTTTAAGGCTCTATCCAAACTTGTGAATGGGGCAAAGCAAACATCAGTCACTGTGTGTGTGTGTGTGTGTGTGTGTGTGTGTGTCTTGCTAAAGAGATGACTTGATACTTACTACATGTGGGTAATGGGAGGGGGGTTGATCTGTAGGGTATAAATCTGCCTGGAGCACTGGCAAACCATTAATGAAATAAGTGGTTAAATGGTAAGGAATCAATTGATAATGCAATTGGGATCAATTGATAACACTAGCTTTTATGTTTTCATACAATACTATCGAAAATACAATCGTTTACTAAAAACTATACCTGTAATACTTGGACCTGCAGACCGAGATCAGGTGAAAAAAAATCTGGTGTTCAAAAGTTGTTTGCAGTGTATTGACCTTACTTTTTCTATTTCAAATCATTAAATTCATTATTATATCAATATTAATTGCATTCTGATTGAAGACAACATTGTGCAATAATGGTATAGTGTGTGGGTAGCTTTAGTAAATCGGGCCCTTTGTGTTGTATTTTCATATACCTACTGTTGGCATCGGCCGTGCTAATTTGCGCGTTCTCCGTTGCAGATCATATTTCAGCTCATAACCGCTATGCAAACTCTATTATGTTCTTGTAGAAAAATAATACATAAAATGAAATATAAAAAAAAATAGCAGCTGGGCTTCCAGTGAGTTGGCTGGGAGTTAATTTCATTGTATGCACATTACCTCCAAAACGCCAGCCACTTAAACTTTCACTATTAAGTTTTTATTGTAATGTCTGCAAACTTCACAATGATTTCCAAACCACAAGGCAGGATTTGCGCAGGAAACAGAGCGAGGTGTTTTTCAGAGCGGTGTGGGAGTGCGCCACAAATTACTTTCCATGGTCAGGCGTACGCCTGTTCTACTTGTGGTTGTGCATTGTTCGAATGATTGACACGTTTAAAAGTGGGTGATCTAGAATCTAATGACTGTGACATTTTTCAGATGCTCATATTTTACATATTTCATTGCTGCGGTATGTAAACTGGTTTTACCTTATTTTTTTGTTAAATGTTTGTGTTTGGTTTTGCCCTGTTTAGTTCAGCTGACGTGACTGTGAAGAAATTCTCAGCTAAATACGGATCACCATTTGGTGGAATTTATGAAGTGTTACATGGGATTTTTATTGTAGCATTTTGTGTTACATACTTGCTGTTTTTTGTAAAGCTTTTCTAGACAAAAACTGAATTATTAATTTTTTTTTTTCTATTCACGCTTTTCCCCAACATGATAAAAGGAATAAATGTTAAATGTTACAATGCTCAATGACTAGTGCTTCTGCTGCACAGAATGCAGCTGTGTCCAAAGAAATAGAATTTGGGGATGAGAAGGTATTCAAAATGTCAGACTCATCTCTTGAAATTTTTTGGTATTCACCCAAGCGAAGCAACTGAATATGGCACTGGAGATTTTGGCGCTTTCGGGGCCGCCATAGGCCGTAATACGAATTGTGGCTATTGCGGCGCTCGGACAGTAATTTGGGCGCCGTTAAAAGATTACACAAATTACTATAAAAACACCAATTCGACCACCAGCAATAGCTGGCATCCAAATTACATATTTCCCCACTGTCCTTGGCGTCCTGGAAGGGGAATAGTAATAAATTCTGCCGGGACTTTTGAAGGAGCAGGGGGATCCGTTTATCGGCTTTACCCTTCGCTCAAATTTCGCAGCGGTTTTATTATATGTACACTTCACCAAGATCTGGAGTTGCATCCTTTGTCTTCTCCCGAATAAAGGGCCATTTATCAGTGAATAGAGATGGTTGTGTGTTCATGTGGCTCCCAAAGTAGCTTAGAGATCTGGCATCTCTTGGCTATCATTCACTAGGGAGGTATATCTCTTTTTTTTTTGGGGGGGGGGGGATCCCAAGGGGGGGATCCCAACTAACTTCTAGAGGAGGGAAAATGATGAAGTAGCTACAGTGTGTTAAAGTGGACCCAAATTAAAAATACAAGATTTCAGAAATAAAATCTATTTTCTAAATTATAATAATAGATAGCAGCCTTTTTTTCAGCTGCATGATGACCAATATAAAATATTTTACATTTATTGGAGGAACCTCTCCCTTCCTTTCAAATTGCCGGGACAGAATCCGGCAAACTAGTGTGGAGTAGGTGGTGTCCGGCAATGGAGGAATTGCTAATGGCTGCCCCCAGTATAACCCTAGTTATGAAAATAGAAGGGAGAAAAGCATGCACTGAAATGCTCATAGGTTTGAAGGAGTGTTTATTTATCTTTGTATGAGTCAGTGGTGCAACTAAATATTTTTAATTTAAAAAAAAAAAAGTTTGGTTTGGGTCTGCTTTAAGTGGAAGATGAGCTTCCGAAAGCTAAATTCACGCCTGGGGGTTAGTGTTGGTGGACACAGGTGGTGTCAGATGGGGTGAACTCACTTTTGTTTTCACCTCTGGCTGCAGCGCTCCACACCCCTCTGCATCCTCCAGATATTTCCTTCTTTTTCCTGTGAATTAGGAAGTGTGAGAAGGATGGAGCACGACGCATAGTGCTGTGGCCGGTGGTGACCAAGTTTAGGTAATCCCTACTGACACTGTCGTGTTCACCAATGCTCAGTTTCACTTTTGGTGAAAGTGAATCTCGCTGTCTCCTCTTAAGCAGCTACCTGTGACTTACTGCTATACCTGTAAGATTGTGTCTATATTGTTTGAATCACAGTCATTTATGTTTTTGGCAGTTCCGTAACAAAAATGGAAATCCCCCTTTTTAAAGCCAACCAGACAGCAGAGTCACATGATCAGCTTACCTGCCACTAGTATCCTTGAAAAGGAAAGGGCGTAAGCTTTATCTCAGTAAAATGAAGATGCTTGGTTAGTCACTTTCAGAAATAACGTGACAGATAACTGAAATACAGTACAAATTATCTGGGCAAAGACTGATGATACTAACATGAGCAAAGTTATAGGATTTAGTAAGCATCCTCTACACAGAGCAAACTGTATTCTGTTTCAGTGAAGAAAGTGATTAGTAGATTGTGGCATAGAAGAGTAGCAAAATATGAAAAAGGCCCCTTTTACACGTAATCAGTTGCTCTCAGTTCTAACTGAAAGAAAATAGATTTTCAAAGTAATGCCCATGTTTTCCTATGGCGCCTTTCACACTTAAAGAGAAATTCCGACCAAGAATTGAACTTTATCCCAATCAGTAGCTGATACCCCCTTTTACATGACAAATCTATTCCTTTTCACAAACAGACCACCAGGGGGCACTGTATGACTGATATAGTGGTGAAACCCCTCCCACAAGAAGCTCTGAGTACGGTGGTACTTCTGGCAGTTTCCTGTCTGTGAACATTGTTGCATTGTAGGAAATAACTGTTTACAGCTGTTACCAACTGCCAAAAAAAAGCATGCAGCAGCTACATCACCTGCCAACAGTAAAAATGTCCCCATGTAATAAATGTCAGAATGTGAATCAGGGATTTAAAGTGGATCCGAGGTGAACTTTTACTCATTGCATAATTGTGTTCCTTTCCTATTGTTTATAGGGCATTCCTCAAGCCAAATACTTTTTTGTTTTAATACTCGAATTCCCTATAAACAAACCACGCCCACAGGTTTTCAGAGAGCCTTGGCAGTAGCAAGGGCTCATGGGAGCTCAGTCTGGGCAGGGGGAGGAGGAGGAGGTGTACCTAGCCATTGATTTCAGAGGCAGAGGGGAGGAGGGGGGATTAGGTTTTTTTCACAGTCTTGAGTGCTGATGGTGCAGATAAGCCTGCCTCTGTGTAATGTTTGCAAACAACATGACTGCTGTCATTGTATTACAGGAAGAAATAATAATTTTCTATTAAATTTGTTTGCAGCTAGATTTGCTGTGTAAACTATCTAAACTTTAGATAAGATATATAGACAAGTTACTTGATATAGTTTGTTTTTCATCTCGGATCCGCTTTAAAAGATTTTACAATGGCCAAACACTGACTAAATCCTTTATACATAATTATTGTGAAAATGAAGCACTTTTATTATATTATTTTCACTGGAGTTCCTCTTTAATGCGTTTTTTTAACTGACATTTTTTTCACAATGCACTGCTATGGAAAAAACGCGTACTAACGCACACCAACTGATTAAGTGTAAATGGGCCCTCAAGCATAGTTCAAGTATAACATTATGTGCAAATGGCAGTAACGGACATGTTCTAGTTTTAATTAACTGCTGATTTTTGCTGCCTGTGTTTTGCCTGCATGGGAATCGCCACCTTACTTATTGATGGCGGCACTATGTGCAGAAACTGGCGAATACCCCCCAAATTTTTTTTTTCTTTTAGCCCACTGTGCATAATCACCTCAGCCTGTCATCTAAAATGGTCATACCAAAGTGACTTTCTCTTGTAGAAGGGAGGCATTTGTCCACCCCAAGAACTAATAATGTTCACAGAAAGTAGCCCTACAACCTTATTATCCATTGACTTCTGCAGAAGACCATGTCTTTATCTCAATCTGGACTTTATGTATTCCATCTTCTTTTATTTGAAACTTTTTTTTTTTTTTTTTTTTTTTTCCCCCTCTGGAGTTAGGTGTACTTTAGTTAAATATAGAAAATCACACATTTTCTTTTTCCAGCCAGCATGTTATGTCTGTTGCCACTCCAAGTTGTTTTTTTTCTGACTGAAGTGTTGGCAGAATTCATTTATTATAGGAGTCCGAGGTGAAAATAAACTGATGAGATAACGAATTGCATCTATCCCCTACTCCTGTGGCTGGATAGTGTAGGGTGGCTGGATAGTGTAATGGTTAAGGGTTCTGCCTCTGACACAGGCGACCTGGGTTCGAATCTCGCCTCTGCCTGTTCAGTAAGCCAGCACCTATTCAGTAGGAGACCTTAGGCAAGTCTCCCTAACACTGCTGCTGCCTATAGAGCGCGTCCTAGTGGCTGCAGCTCTGGCGCTTTGAGTCCGCCAGGAGAAAAGCGCAATATAAATGTTCTGTGTTTGTTTACTCCTAAAAATGTATTATTTTTTTTTAAGATATCCCACTTTTTTCCTTTTTGAATCTACTTTACAATTGTATTGTCTCTGCTCATTGACACATTCATTGAAGTATGCCAGCTCTAAAATCTATAAATTATTGACCCTTTCTATCCCTTTCCTGCTCTCATAAGGCATTTACTGGCAGGAAAGGGTTTTATGGCTTTAATGACTTATCAGTGAGGGTTAAGGGGCCCATACACCTATTGATTTTCCCGCCGATATACAGCCGTTTCGATCACAGTGATCGAAACGGCTGTGAAATAGCTGCGCACACCGCTGACAGAACTATCGATTTCCATCCGAAATCGATCCCGTCTATTCCCGTCGACCCATCCGTGTGGAAGATTTTTCTCGGTCGCCGGCGGGTCGGGAGTGCATCGTTAACGGCGTTCGAATGCCCGACGACCAACGCAATACAGCGGGTATACATTACCTGCTCCGGCCGGCTACACAGAACTTCCTGTCACGGCAGGAAGTTTAAACAGTAGAGCGCCCTCTACTGTTTAAACTTCCCCCTCCCCCCCGGACAGGAAGTTCAGCAGCCGGAGCGGAGAAGAAATCTATTCACGATCTGTTTGCAGTAAAGCTGTACATAATGTCTATCTCATCATGTCACATGTCACCTCGGATGTCCTTTAACGGTATATTCAGGATGTATTTGGGAACTCTAGTAAAATGAAATTTGGGTTCTAACATTCTAAATTGTAAATGGCTTGCAAAGTTATAAAAAAAAAATACCCAGAATTCTGCTTTTTCCATAAATTGAATAAGTGCAGAAAGCAGGTAGCTGCCGTAATAAATATGTGTACACGTAGGTAGTTTGATGTAGTGTTAAAGTGGCCAAATGTTAATATACAGCGACAGGTTGACTTCAGCAAAATGTAACTGTTGTTTACAGCGATAGCAATCCTTGAAACGTCTAACTGCAAGACGGGTAATTTGACCGTGGTCATTCAGTCTGCACCTCATTTGATCCACATTGCATGCTTTTCAAATAAGGCAATTTAAGTAGCTGCCAATCAAGATGAAGACTTCAGAGTGAAATTCCAGCTGGAACTAGTTTTACCCAATTCTTTTTTCACTTTAGAACATAGTAATAGGTTTGCAAAGCTGATAAGTTTACGCAGCGATAATTTGTGCGCACGACATTGAGCTTTATGGCTGCCTCCCCACAGAACCTCCAGATGCTATCTGCTATCCATTCATGGTGTTTCCATCAATCTGTTTGGCTTTACTGAGAATGTCCTCTCCAAACACACTGTATATCAGCTTATCTTAAAGGATACTGCAAAATACAGGCTGTCAGGGTATTTATTGTATAGAATAGAGCGGTCCTCGTGTAACGTGAGCAACCATGTGCTTCCGATTTGACATTTGTATATAAAATATTTATTACAGGTGACCTTGGAAGTGGAAACATTCAGGAACTGTAACCAAGCATTGAACTTCAGCCCAGTCAGTAGTTGATGCCTATTTTCCCATGAGAAATCTTTACCTTTTCTCTAATAGGGACGTCTGTTTGATATTGTGGTGAAACCCCTCCCACAGTGTGATGTCAGGACCTAGGTCCTGACATCGAGCTTCAGGGAGCCTGGCTGCATTGTGGGAAATAATGTCCGTTTACAACTGCCATGCAACCAGTATCTCCCTCTCTGCATATGTATATCTATATCTGCCAGTAATAAAGATGATTATGTGCAGGCTCATTGTGGATTAAACAATATGAACAAATTTACATGGCAAATATCAATCATTTCTTGAGAAGGTACTAGATAGTACATTCTCACTTCACAATGTATTGATTTAATTATTTTTTCACTAGTTCCTCTTTTAAGGGTACCTGAGCAGACAATAAGTGCTCCCCCATAAGGTCAGCAATCCTCCTCCTTTCTATTTTGTGTTTTCTCCCTCCAACAGCTAGGAGGCACTGCAGTGCTGGTAGTAGATGGTCACTTTTTTATTTAATTGGACAGACACTCCTCAAGCCACTGCATTGTAATTGGAGAGCTGTGCAGGAGCGCATGTAAATAACCACTGATTGAGTTTATTAGGCCTTCTGATTACTTAATGTGCAGTCTAGAGA
Organism: Hyperolius riggenbachi; assembly: GCF_040937935.1. Classification (NCBI taxonomy): domain Eukaryota; kingdom Metazoa; phylum Chordata; class Amphibia; order Anura; family Hyperoliidae; genus Hyperolius; species Hyperolius riggenbachi. Next base: position 82,734,003 of record NC_090650.1, read on the forward strand.
GCACTTACTGTGGCCTTTGGGAGGTGATAGTGGGCTGAGGTAGGCATTTTGTATAAATTTAACTTGGTAATAGTTCAGATTCTGTAATCATCATTTTTTTTTTTTTTTTTTTTTTTTTGCACTGGTTGAACTTTATGCTTATAGGTGTGCAACCTATCAATGTTGCCTGTAGCAACTACAGACAAAATTTTCTTTTAAAGAAACCGTATAACAAACCCAGGTAATAGAATGAGAGTGTTTACTACATTATAAGGACCTGTTTATACTGTCATTTTAATGCAGTAAAAAACTGATATGGAATGGATGTGCAGAAAGGGTCATTGTTTTCTTTTCACATATGCGCCGTGCTGCAGAAAAGTCCTACAGCACGCCATTTTCGGATAGCTTGCTGCAATGTCATTCTTTGCTCTGGACCTGGTGCTTCCATAGAGGCCAAGGGGGCAACTGTCCCAGGGCCCCAGAGCCTATAGCCCCCCCCCCCCACCAAGGTATTTGCTCCCTCTCCCTTCCAGCTATGGTGACCCCATACATGCCTGCAGGGCAAGAGGAAGAGAGGTGCTGTGGGGAGAAGCCCAGAGTGTAGAGCATGGTGCTGCCTCCTGTGTGCTGCCTGGATTAGGTAAGACCCCAAAGTGTGTACACTCTGGATATGTTAGGGAAAGGATGAGGGAAATAATCAGGTCCCCAACAATGCTTTTAGGGACAAATGATGGCCCCCTAATGAGTATATGTGGCTGGGATTGTGGTAGGATGAGTCCTGGAAGTTGGATTGGCGGCTGCAGGGGGGCATTGCTAGGGGGACCCCCCTAGCGCCCCTTACTTTTGTCCCAGGGCCCCATTGTAGCTGGAACTGGCCCTGATAAACATGTGACATTAAAGGACAACTACAGCGAGAGGGATAATGGAGGCTGCCATATTTATTTCCTTTTAATCAATACCAGTTGCCTGGCTATCCTGCTGATCCTCTGCCTCTAATACTTTTAGCCATTGACCATGAACAAGCATGTAGCATATCAGGTTTTTCTGACATTGTCAGATCCGAGAAGATTAACTGCATGCTTGCTTGTTGTGATTCACACACTACTGCAGTCAAGTAGATCAGCAAGACTGCCAGGCAACTGGTATTGTTTGTAAGGAAATAAATATGGCGGCCTCTATATTCTTCTTACTTCAGTTGTCCTTTAAAGATGCAAACGGCGCTTGTGTCTAGCATGAACTCAGGTTGCCTAAAACGACTGTATGTCTGCACTTTTTAATAGTTCCAGGCAATTGAGCAGATGAATTGAAAATAGAACTCGGACATCACAACAAAAGTTGTTTAGGTTGATACCTCTAACGACTAACTACAAGATTTCTTTGAAAGTTTTTGAAACGTTAAGTTTCTTCTTCAGGCATGTTAGAGACAGTTTTGATCCAGTCCTGTATCATGCCTAAAGATTCATCTTTACCTTTTTGTTTGTTTGCTTTCTTTGGTGGGTATTGGCCTCTACAGTAGACAGTTAAAGAGAACCCGAGGAGGGTTTGTTAAATCATATTAGGACACAGAGGCATATTCTGTATACCATGACCTGCCTCTGTGTCCTTCCATTGTTACACCAACCCCCCCCCCCCCCCCACACGGCTCTGCTATCCCCATTACAAAAAGTGCCAAGCTAGCAACATGCAGATTGTAGTTAGCCTGCTATTTACATCTGCCTGTCATTCACCGCCGATGTACTGCCCCCTGTATAGCGCGGCTCCCCGCCTGTGTCCCTTCCCTCCCCGCCTCCGTAAGCCGATCGGAGGAAGCTTACAGAGGCGGGGAGGGAAAGGACATAGGTGGGGAGCCGCGCTATACAGGAGGCGGGGGAGTGGCGGGGGAATGACAGGCAGAGGTAAATAGCAGGCTAGTGACAGTCTGCGTGTCGCTAGCCTGGCACTTTTTTTAATGGGGGACAGGAAAGATAGGGAAAAAGTTATTTAACCACTTGCCGACCGCACGCTTATACCGTGCGTCGGCAAAGTGGCAGCTGCAGGACCGCGTCGCCAGCTGCAGGCTAATTAATCAGGAAGCAGCCGCTCGCGCGAGCGGCTGCTTCCTGTCAATTCACGGCGGGGGGCTCCGTGAATAGCCTGCAGGCCGCCGATGGCGGCTCGCAGGCTAAATGTAAACACAAGCGGAAATAATCCGCTTTGTTTACATTTGTACGGCGCTGCTGCGCAGCAGCGCCGCAAGGCAGATCGGCGATCCCCGGCCAATCAGCGGCCGGGGATCGCCTCCATGTGACAGGGGACGTCCTGTCACTGGCTGCACAGGACGGATAGCGTCCTGTGCAGCCTCGATCGCCGGGGGGGGCAGCAGGTAGGAGAGGGAGGGGGGAATTTCGCCGCGGAGGGGGGCTTTGAGTTGCCCCCCCGCAACACCCAGCAGGCAGAAGAGATCAGACCCCCCCAGCACATCATCCCCATAGGGGGGAAAAAAGGGGGGCAATCTGATCTCTCTGCCTGCTACCTGATCTGTGCTGGGGGCTGCAGAGCCCACCCAGCACAGATCAGTAAAAACAGCGCTGGTCCTTAAGGGGGGGTAAAGGGTGGGTCATCAAGTGGTTAAAGTGCATTTTACTCTGGAAGAATTGTGCATTTTATATTGTATGCATTATTGAATTTTACAATTTTTTGCAATAGTGGTCCTTTAAAATACCAAAAAAGTGATGGCTCTGTGGAATTAACATAAGGGATATATAAGAGCTGAGGTGGCTGCTGCTATTCCGTCCATAGATAACATCTTCCTCAGGACTGAGGTTGGTGATGTAATCGGGAAGCTGAGGTGACAATAAGCG